>NC_090761.1:42470121-42730121 GCF_036898095.1 Palaemon carinicauda
AAATATTTAGATAGATATGCACACACACACACACTCACTCACTCACTCACTCACTCACACGGGTTCAACCCTTTCCACCCTTTCCCCTTTTCCTAACTACAACCCGCTGATTCGGCAATTTGGAGGAGAGTTAGGTTTCCGAGTATACATCTATATATATATATATATATATATATATATATATATATATATATATATATATATACAGTATATATATATATATATATATATATATATATATATATATATATATATACATATCTTCACTAAGTTTAAATTTTGATTACACTCTAACGGACGAAAAGCTTTAGGGAAAAATCAGTCAGTGCTCAGGTAGGAAAACCGATAGATTGAAATATGAGAATTTATTTATGAAATTATATTTATTCTTTTGAGTTAATTTACTTTTATATATACACTAGAGGGGAGTCTTGCCACCCGTAGCAACACTCACCCTGTTATTAATTTCATATCTAATTTATAATATATATATATATATATATATATATATATATATATATATATATATATATATATATATATATATATATATATATATATATAGAATGAATTATTTGTGAGACCACCACAATTTATCTGTACATGTATAATGATGTAGAAAAAAATTAGTAAGTTAAATAAGGTGGGCTGTATCCGCAGAGTTTATATGACCTATACAGCATGATGAAATCTCTCTGTTTACACTTTTAAAGGTAAACATAGCAAGGGCGCTTACACTACTAGCTATATAGGTGCCAGAGTCTTTCATTCATAATTTAAAGAAAATATGAATAAATATCTTTTAGTAACATAAGATTAATGACTGGGCGATATTGCTGTATGCCCCCAATATCATGAAACAAGTGTTTCTCATGCGTAATCTTTATTATATTTGCTATATTTCTTGATTTTTTTAGAAACGTTTTTTTTTTCTCTTATTCCTGTTGCGTATGAGGTCCATTTTAAAAATCATTCTGAGTCCATAGAGACTGAAGCTCTCTTGCTTGGTATTGTAACAAGGCATTTAAGAATATTAGTTTTAATGCTTTATTTTGATATTTCCTGAAATAAAAGCACTTGTGCACATTCTATCGAGTATCCTACAAAAGGATTTAAACAAAAGAAAATATTTTCCTTATTGTTTTTATAGTAGATAATACTCTTTTGATGGTATCTGTCTCGAGCTTTTCCTTTTATTAAATCCCTGAAATATTTATATTATCAAGGAAAGAGAAACGGGATTATTTAACTAGAAGTTTTCAAGAGTTTTTATACGTATTGATAGGTTAAGTTTAATTTACCATTATCATCTCCCATTTTGTTAAATTATCCATTTTTATCCACACTATGTCGGAATGTTACAAGTGTTTTGTAGTCATTTTGATAAGACGTAAGACAAGATATGAGTTTGCATGACATTTCAATTGGATGTTTTTTACTATAAAACTAAAAAACATCATGTGAGTAGTTTATCTAATCTGAATATAAGTAGACAGTAACATATATATATATATATATATATATATATATATGTACATATATATGTGTATGTATTTGTATATATATATATATATATATATATATATATATATATATATGTATATGTATATATATATATATATATATATATATATATATATATATATATATATATATATATATATATAATATATGATATTTAACTTCGTTGACTCTCCTTTAAAAACCAGTAATAACAGTGTGACTTGTTTTTTATCACTCATTCTATTTGTTTTGGTAATTTTATTGATAAATCGTAGGAACCTATCCTGTTTGGCTTTCTTTTTTATTCATTTAAAAAATCTTTCCCATACTTTTCCACAAAAAGCAATCACCACGATTTTAAGAAAGAAGAAGATATTTACTGTGTGCTGGTTTACTTATATAGAGGTTAGAGATTTTTTGCGCTTCTCATATTTATCAAATTCAGTGTGTTACTTCATCTGAACATTCCCCTGCGGAAGTACTGCCATGTTAGTAGTGTCCTGATCCTGTGTAATACTTTCCCTTAGGTATTTCTGAATTATTAGATCATTTTTCTCGGGTGTTTCAGAACCAAATAAGTGCATTTCTTCCGGGGTTTCGGGGCTAAACCAATTGAATACTTTACCTCAGGTGATCTAGAACTAAAATGCAATAAATCTCGCTCTTGTTGGAAGCTTTTAATGCGTCTTTAACACAGTCTGCGAGAAGCTTATTCCATTTTTATTCTATTGTACACAATGTACATTTTACATTGTTATATGGTACATTACATGTGTAATTTGAAAATAAATGTTCCTGGTGATGAGACACAAGGGGGCGTGGGTGTGGAGACTTACTCGTACTGTATTGATCTTCACTCAATATAACCCCCCTACCCTCATATATTTTTGGGGATCCCCCTTCTCTTTCTCTCTCTCTCTCTCTCTCTCTCTCTCTCTCTCTCTCTCCTCTCTCTCTCCTCTCTCTCTCTCTCTCTCTCTGATGTATATGAACATATACAGTATATGAATGGTTATATAAATTCGTGCTTTCTTCCAATGACTCTCTCTCTCTCTCTCTCTCTCTCTCTCTCTCTCTCTCTCTCTCTCTCTCTCTCTCTCTCTCCTCTCTCTCATTGTTCATGTATACGAATATATACAGTATATGACTGTTTATATAAATTCGTGCTTTCTTCCAATGATTCTCTCTCTCTCTCTCTCTCTCTCTCTCTCTCTCTCTCTCTCTCTCTCTCTCTCTCTCTCTCTCTCTCTCATTGTTCATGTATACGAATATATACAGTATATGACTGTTTATATAAATTCGTGCTTTCTTCCAATGATTCTCTCTCTCTCTCTCTCTCTCTCTCTCTCTCTCTCTCTCTCTCTCTCTTCTCTCTCTCCTCTCTCTCTCTCTCTCTCTCTCTCTCTCTCTCTCTCTCTCCTAGCTATATGTCAACATGACTATATTTTTCATTATTACTTTACTTTGAATTAATACGATGTTGTATCTTCTTAAATTTCGCGAATGAACATTTAGAATTAGATTACGGCATATGGCAACACATTCGTATATGCCAGCATTCTTTACATAGTTATAACAGTATTTTATGAAAATTTCTGTATAAATTTTGATGGAATTATGTTTGAAATTTCTTATGAAAGTAATTTATAAGTTACTGTTAGAGAGATTTTCTCCATGAAACCATGATTTTCAATATATAAACCATATTTGATATACTTATAAGAAAAAATAGACGTAAGAAAATGCTCAAATACTTTGAGTTTGGCAAGTGATGCAGTGATCTTCTATAATATATTTCCATCCTGTTCGTAATACTAGACATGCAGTTAATTCTAAGAGTCAGGCCTTCTCCACCATGAAGTTCAATACTACACAGTATTCTAGAAGTTTTAGTCCAGCTTTGACCAAATAGTGAAATGAGCCTCCGAATCGAGTAGTTGAATCAGTGGAACTTCAAGAGTTCAAACTTGCAACAAATTTTCAAGGATGAGCTGGCTGACATGAATCTTTTTATAGTTTACATTTGAAATATCTGATTTAATGTTGTAATTGTTCTTAAAATAAATTCAAATTACTCATTACTTCTTATATCGGTTATTTATTTCCTTATTTCCTTTCCTCACTGGGCTATTTTTCTCTGTTGGAGCCCTTGGTCTTACAGCATTTTGCTTTTCCAACTATGGCTGTAGCTTAGCTTGTAATAATAATAATAATAATAATAATGATAATAATAATAACAATAATATATTAAAGTCACATCAGCTATTGCTATTGATGCTAAGGCATACGTACATGGATAGGTTAGTGTTGGCCAATAAAGACTAGTACAGTACTAGATTCAAAGGTGGAGAGACGTAAACATTATCAGGAATATTATATTTGAGCATAATAAGAAACATCTGAAGGGGAATGTGATGCGTTACACAAAGGCTTGCCAATTCTAAATATCTTACTGTTGTTTATAAATAGTTTTTTTTAATGCTTTTTTAATAATACTAAAAAAATCTGGTAGAATTGCAGTTTATATAGAAGGAAATGTTCCATATGTATATTACTACAGAGTCGTTTTGATAATCCAGTTATTTTGTAATCGAAATAAAGCATCAAAACAAATGATATTTTGGAGCAGTTTTATGGGAAAAGCTTTCTGTCAAAATTCAAAGAGACTTCACCATTACATACTACATACTAGCATAACCTAGCTTCAAAATATGAAAGCTAAATATTTTGATAGATATGCACACACGCACGCACACAGATTCAACCCTTCCCACCCCCTCCCCCTTTCTTAACTACAAGTCAGCAGTCTCGCCAATTTGTGAGAGATTTTGGTTTTTTAGTATACCTGTCGGGGGTACCCCCTTTCACCAGGATGTGACTACTCCCTCTCCCCCTTTCTACTGAGAGTGGCAGGAGAAATATATATATATATATATATATATATATATATACATATATATGTGTATATATATATATATATATATATATATATATATATATATATATATATATATATATATATATATATATATATATATATATATATATATATATTCAGACACGTTATTCTTTATTGTATAGGGGAGATATTTAATTCCTTTAGATAAAACCAAACTTTAAGGTTTTGTTTCTCTTATTTCCAGGTAAATGACGCAGTGTTTGCCTCACAGTCTGATGTCTTCAAAGATATAGGAGAGGAGATGCTTGAGCATGCATTCCAAGGTAAACTGTGGCCTTTAATTTTGATTTTGGATTCTGTATTAGTCATTAAAGGCTTTTATAGAAAGGAATTTATTCTGTTACTGTAAGAATTGAGTAAAGTTCAATATGGTATTTACCAGTTCATACTCCTTCAATATAATTCCTGAATAGTTTTCAAATTACTGGTAGGTTTTCTGTTATGAAATTTAGTGTTTTTGCATGATTTCTTGAAGTTTTAATGAAATTTATGTCTTTTATAATAGAAATTCCTTTCAATGAGACATCTATAATTCATTGGAAATGTTTGCCTTCTAACCCTGTATCAAGATTAATTATTGATTATCCAAATCATAATTTAGATTTTGTTTAATTGATTTATTTGATTTCTTCTTCAGGTTACAATGTGTGCATTTTTGCATATGGTCAAACAGGAGCAGGGAAGTCCTATACTATGATGGGAAAACAAGAGGATGGACAGGAAGGGATTATTCCTCTCATTTGTAAAGATATGTTTGATAAAATGTCAAGCTGTAGTGATGATGAGCTTCAGTACTCTGTTGAAGTGAGTTGGCATAAGTAAAATTGTCTATAGTCCTTCCCTACAGAACTAACCATCATTTATATTTTAATCATATTTTAATAGAAGTCAATAAAGTGCTACCTTTCATGTTTATACATAGAGGGAATATATTTGTCTTTGGATATTAATAAGAAAATTTTATTATTATATTTTCGAGTCATCTTTTATCTTTAACAGGTAAGCTACATGGAAATCTATTGTGAGCGTGTCCGAGATTTACTGAACCCAAAGAATAAGAACAGTCTCCGTGTAAGAGAGCACCCTCTCCTTGGACCATATGTAGAGGACTTGGCTAAACTGGCAGTTACTTCATATGAGGATATACATAGCCTTATCGATGAGGGCAACAAGGCTAGGTATGAACTTGTATTATTTTACTACCCTGTATAGTTCCATTAATTTCAATAACAGTGATGTTATTTGCCATTGTATATTAGACTTTTTTTGAGAGACAATGATATTCACTTATGTTGAATATTGTAAGATTTTCAGTAGGATGCCCATGTTGTGTGGGCTAATGTTAGTATTTCAAATATTGTACATTTCCACTTAACTCAAATAGGACTGTGGCTGCCACCAACATGAATGAGACTTCTTCAAGATCCCATGCTGTATTTTCCATTGTATTAACTCAGCGCCGAAATGACACAACAACAAATCTGTCTACAGAACGAGTATCCAAGGTAATCCATAAATTAAAAAAAAAAATCTTACATACTGAACATTATGTATTGAAGGTACCTGAATCAAGTGTTATATATTGTAAAAATATTTTACTGTCTATTGCTATTTTCTTGAAAGCACAGTGCAATACAATATAAATCAATTATTCATCTTGCTTTCTTGCTAATTACCAAATTGACCTTAAGTTTCTGAATCTGTTTATTTGAAGTTTTTCTTAATTTCATGTCATTTTTTGTTTTTTTTTTGTTTTTTTAATATTACACTGAAGAATTATGAACAATTACAAGTACATGATATAAAATCTTGGATTTCTTTCAGATATCACTGGTAGATTTAGCTGGCTCTGAGCGTGCAGATTCAACTGGAGCCAAGGGAACAAGACTCAAAGAGGGTGCCAACATTAACAAAAGCTTGACCACTCTCGGCAAAGTTATCTCCGCTCTAGCAGAAATGGTAAGGAATAACCAATCTCAGTTTAGTCTTAATTGGAATGATGATGATAATTGAATAATACTGCAGTAGTGTTCTTTAGTCGTATATATTGAGTCATACTTTTTTCCCTATGTTCCATTGTATTTTGTATTTTGGAATCTGGTGTATTTGATTCCTATGTTCTGACTTTTGACCTCTTTTTTCAATACCGTTACTGTATCACTGTAATAGGTGAATACTCGTAAGGTACGTGTTTTATTTGAAAATCTATTTCATTCTTTTAATCAAGTTTGACCACATAGCACTCATGATCGGTACTATAATGGGACTAGTACCCTATAGCTATTCTTTCACTTGAAGAAACTAAGGAGGTTGTAGTGATGCTTATTGTTAAAATGCCAGGAATTACTTAAGAGCTCCATAATCAGGTGATTGAATTATTTTTCAGGCTTCTAAACCTAATAAGAAGAGGAAAGCTGAATTTATTCCTTATCGTGACTCGGTCTTGACTTGGCTACTCCGTGAAAATCTCGGTGGAAACAGCAAAACGGCAATGGTGGCAGCTATCTCCCCTGCGGATATCAATTATGATGAAACTCTCTCTACATTGCGGTAAGTGTTGAAGATACAGTACAGTACGCTACAGTATTTCAAACATTAGCATTTTTTATGAAACTAGAACTGATAGAACGTAAATAATATTCAAGAGCTGGTATTTTGGGGATATGTCTAGTATGATGGTGCAGTATTTTTTTTTTCAGTATAATTACTTTTTCAGCTATGCTGATCGAGCCAAAGCTATTCGTTGCAATGCTGTTGTCAATGAAGATGCAAATGCTAAGCTGATCCGTGAACTGAAGGAGGAGATTCAGCGTCTTCGTGACCTCCTTAAAGTTGAGGGCATTGAAGTTCAAGAAGGTATGTGTAGCTGAATATTATACTGTCTTTCTTATTTAACTCTATAGCCAACTCGCTAATCAGTAGGATATTAAGCAGGTTTTCATAACTAGAGCATTTGTGAGAGTTGCTTGCTAGGATTCACACCAGAGAATGGGAAAAATAGATGGTTCTGCTATTTTGGAAGGTTTTTTTTTTTTACTTCTAGAAAGCTTTTAGTTTAAATATGGTAGTCAATCCTTTTTAATACGAAGCAGTATCATCACATTTTCTGCAAACAGTGACTAAGCAGATTATCTGAAATTCGTGCAATCAAGTGCCCTTACTCTCAAATCGTGTATCAAAGTCTCATGTGAATTTACAAGTTCAAAGCAAATGGGGAACTTTAGAAAAGGGAAGAGTTAACCATCCCTAACCAGTGCACAATCTGGGTGAGCTTTCATGACGAGTGATTCTCGAGCACCAATATTGCTGTCCACTCACTGCCTCTAAACAGCTTAGTCATATGGTCAAACAGGATTAGACCATAGACAGCTGTTGAGGAACGAGCTAACGTGGGTGCCATTTTCTCCCTAATGCCACCTGCAACAGGCCCGGATTGCAAGGTCATCTACAACAACAATGAAAATCGTCCTGCCGATCTAGGTTCATGTAAGTAGCCTGCCCTATTCACTACACCCCAAGCTGTGCCCATGCCTATTGTCATGTATGGGCTGGTTTACTCCCTTGCTACTCGAGCTGTTTTTTGCTGTATTTTTTGGTCTGCTCCTCTCTCCTTGGAGTGCCCTTGCATTGCTCTATGAATGTTTTGCCCAGAGTGCACTACTGTATTTGGTCAGAGCTGAAGTGTCATTTTGCACTATCCCTCCATCATGTCTTTTTGTACATGAATAATAAGGATAGATAGATGTTGCTCTGAGGGCATTGTGGCTACATCATAGCTGTAAATGTGCACTGTTACTAAAGACAACAATAAGAGAGCAAAAAAAAAAAAAAAGCTGTGTTCAACAAACAAATTATGTGATGAATAAGAAATTTTATTTTACATTGGCATGTCAAGCTTTTATGAGAAAAGTAAATATTGGTGATCAAAACCTTTCTTGAAATAAGACCTTTGATTGGACAGTGCACTTTATGGTATTAAACAGCTTCTTAGTTATACCTATACAAATAAATAAAAACTTGTCAATATGTCACACCGTCTTCAGTTTTTGTGGCTTGACTGCACTTAATGGCATATTCAGCTGACCATTTGACAAGTTGATATCCCACAGTCAATCAGTCATCTGACTAATGTTTTGTGGCAGGAGGTGCTCAGTTTTTCGTGAAATAGCACACTGCACGGCTTAGCAGCCTTATCCCACCATTGGTGTGTGAAGGCCTGCTGTATATGCAACACTCATCACATGCTTTGTGCAGTAAGTCTCAGTTTTATTTTATTTTTATTTTCAGGGTATGACTATTATGATAGAACTTGCTGGAATATTTTGTTATGCAAATGAGTTTAGTGAATGTGAGGCTGAGCCATTTTTGTAAGCAGTGTCCTTTTTTATTGTTATTTTCATGGTGCTGTAGCCAAATCTCATTCCTATAATTGGTTAGTTTTGTTTTAATTTTGTTGCATTGCAGTGGGGCACTCTTAGACTATTGTACTGTACTTATTTTTGGGAATATAGAAACATTGTGTACTTGGGAAGATACCGATGACCATGGCCTTTCTTTGATTATACAGAAAGTACTTTCATCTGATTTGATAAGATAAATGTTCACATTGGATATGCATTTATTTTACTAACAATTTTAAGACATCATGTCTCTTAACTCAGTTTTGGAACTACTGTATTTTCACTTTAAATCGATTTGATAATCTCAAACTGTTTTTAATGCAAGCCTTATTTCTCAAACTAAATCATAGTTCAATATTGAACCTGGATAGAATTCACTTCATCTGATAAGGATTAAAGTATTTTGGAAATACTATATTTGAACTTTGCTTTAGTATGAATATGCAGTAATGTATATGTGTATGCATGTTTGATGAATAGTGTATTGCTAGGATCATCAAAGTTAACTAGAAGTTTATACAAACAAGCTTGTTTAGTGTTAAAATTTAAACATGGGTAACAGTTCACAACAAAGATTTTTAATAACTTTTTCTTTTCATTTCCTATTAATGTGAAATTGCTGTTACTAGAAAAGTGAGCAGGGAAAATTAGAGTATTGTTGTCAGGGACTGAAATTAGAAAATTTATATTTAATTAATATTTAGATTTAGGTTTAGGATATTTTATCGTATTGAGGAATTTAATTTAATGTTATGAAAAATTATATAACTTATTTCAAAGAATTAGGAAAGTTTCAGTGTACTGTTTTCATTCCATAACAAATTCCATGTGATGCACTGTACTGTAGTAAGGGATATTTTGGAAAAGCTTGGAGTTAGATATAAGTGAGACTTACTGGAGGTTAAAGTACAGTACTACATAGAAAATCTTTGTTACTTAGAAATTGGTTCATTCACATGACAATTGTTATTATTATTATTATTATTATTACTATTATTATTATTATTGTTATTATTATTATTATTATTATTATTATTATTACTAGCCAAGCTACAACCCTAGTTGGAAAAGCAAGATGCTATAAGCCTAAGGGCTCCAATAGGGAAAAATAGGCCAGTGAGGAAAGGAAATAAGGAAATAGATAAATGATGAGAATTAATTAACAATAAATCATTCTAAAAACAGTAACAATGTCAAAACAGATATGTCCTATATAAACTATTAACAACGTCAAAAACATATACAGTATGTCATACATAAACTATAAAAAGACTCATGTCAGCCTGGTCAACATAAAAACATTTGCTCCAACTTTGAACTTTTGAAGTTCTACTGATTCAACTACCCGATTAGGAAGATCATTCCACAACTTGGTAACAGCTGGAATAAAGCTTCTAGAATACTGTGTAGTATTGAGCCTCATGATGGAGAAGGCCTGGCTATTAGAATTAACTGCCTGCCTAGTATTACGAACAGGATAGAATTGTCCAGGGAGATCTGAATGTAAAGAATGGTCAGACTTTTGAAAAATCTTGATTCATAAAAAGAATATTGCATCAAATGAGAAATGTGAATACAGTACTATAGTTTATACATTATTTTGTTATCATTATTATTACCTCTGCCAACGAAGTTGGAAGGAGGTTATGTTTTCGCTCCTGTCTGTGTGTTTGTTTGTTTGTGAACAGCATCCTGGCCACAATTTTATTCATAGAGTAATGAAACGTCAAGGGATTTAGTTATGGAAAAAAGCTGGAAATGATTAAATTTTGGAAAGTCAAGGTCACGGTCAAGCAAAATGTCCAATTCATGTAATCAGCCATAAGTTCGGACATCGTCGTCACTGAGACTTAGTTCATATTTGAGTGTATGAAAATACATGCCAGTTAATATATGTTACGGTCAAATGTCAAGGTTAAGGTCGGGAAAAATTTTGAAAAATAAGCTGCCGCGGCGGAAGTCTATGCTCTACTGAGTGCCTCTCTAGTTATTATTATTATTATTATTATTATTATTATTATTATTATTATTATTAAGATGTTTTATTCAATTTGAATTTGGTATAAGATTAAAACAAACATTCTAAATTATTTGAAAGGAATAAAAGGAAAATGACTAACAAAATATGAAATTATTAAAAAATACAGGAATTCAAAGCACCGGTGCTATAAATTCACATAAATTAGAATGAAATAGTTAGAAGTAACCCTAAAGTAACATTATTTTTATGTGGCAGAGTCGTGTTCCTTAAGCTTAAAAAGTAGGCCTAACAGGAGACAATTTGAGTGAAAAACTTTCATTATTATTATTATTAATTGCTAAGCTACAACCCTAGTTGGAAAAGCAGAATGCTATAAGCCTAGGGGCTCCAACAGGGAAAATAGCCCAGTGAGGAAAGGAAACAAGGAAAAAATAAATATTTTAGAATAACATTAAAATAAATATCTCCTATATAAACTATAAAAACTTTAACAAAACAAGAGAAAGAGAAATTAGATAGAAAAGTGTGCCTGAGTGTACCCTCGAGCAAGAGAAGTCTAACCCAAGATAGTGGGAGACCATGGTACAGAGGCTATGGCACTATCCAAGATCAGAGAACAATGGTTTGATTTTGGAGTGTCCTTCTCCTAGAAGAGCTGATTACCATAGCTAAAGAGTTTCTTCTACCCTTACCAAGAGGAAATTAGCCACTGAACAATTACTGTGCAGAAGTTAACCCCCTTAGTGAAGAAGAATTGTGTGGTATCTCAGTGTTGTCAAGTGTATGAGGACAGAGGAGTATCTGTAAAAGAAATATGCCAGAATATTCGGTGTATGTGCAGGCAAAGGAAAAGTGAACCGTAACCAGAGAGAAGGATCCAAGGTAGTACTGTCTGGTCAGTCAAAGGATCCCATAACACTCTAGCGGTAGTATCTCGTGCAGCTCATTTAACGCGAGTCATGGATGATTTAATCTGTTCAAAAAGCACTTTAATTTACACATTATTAAAATCCTAGGAGAATCTACTCCTTCCAATACTGTGGCTGTTGAGGAATTTCCAGAATCACAATTATAAGAGCTGATAGCCTTTTAAGTGTTATTACTGTACAGATTGTAGACAAAGGAAAGGAATAGTTTTTCCTAAACATGACAGGGGTGTGTTATAGATAGGTATTATTCATAGTAATTGATTTTTGGATATGTATAACAGGTCCTTATACATTTTACAATGAATGATTAGGGACCTGTTGGAAAACTTTTATTTAGAAAATTTATGTAATGTAATACTGTATGTGATTTTATATTGTCTACATATGATAATGCTATATACAATTACAGGACACATGTTGAAGGCTAGTTTCATGGTTAATGAATTTGAAAAGTGCTGTGCAAGGACATGTTTAAAAATGCTACTTAGATAGCTGGTTAAATTAGTGGAAACAAATTCTACTCTGATAGCTGGTTAAACTAGTGGGAATGTCAATGATATACTGCTCTCGCACGAAATGATGTGCCCCAGGTCCACTCTAGGGCTTTGCATAGCTAGAAAGTTCCTTTCACAAAAAAGGAAGTAGTTCTTGGCCGGTATCTGCTTGCCAATTTAAATGAACTAAATCATTCAAGTTTTCAAGTTGTAGCAAGCAGTGATCTTTTCATTTCAAGAGTTCTTTTTATTTGATGAGCTACAGTGTATAGTAATGAAGTTTAGTGCTAATAAAAGCTCAGAATCTCATTTTATTTTGGTAATCATATTTATTTTTAATAATTGACTTGGGTTTATGATAAATCTACGACTAGTAAATGTTAGTGCAATATTAGTAAAAAGAAGTGTAAAATCATTAACACATTCAGTTCTTCAAAAGTAAATTTTGTGAAAGTTTCTCTATTGCCATATACAGTACTGTATATTCCTTAGTTATATAGATATACAGCAGTCATAGTCATCTTTCCCGCAGTGTAGGCTAGTTTTGCATTGGGCTCAACACATTTATTAGTACATTTCAATACTTCATGATTAGGATTTGACAGCTCACAATCTACTATGAAGCATTTTGAACATTTTTGAGATAAAAACTTTGTCATTTTTTTTTTTTTTTTTTTTTTTTTTTTGGCTATTACTCCTTTGATAGTTAAAGGATATCAAAATTATCTACTAGGAAATGATTAATAGATTTTATTTAATTCTAGTCTTGAGAGATAATAATAATGTAACTAAGTTTTAGACTAATGCCAATTTTATTTCTTTACAAAAATATTAACATATATTATGGATAGATTTTTAACTTTGCAGTACTCATTCCCTATTGTAAAGTTTTGCTGTTAGTTTCATGGTCTTCTATAGTACTTATTCAGGAATTATCATAGACTTTATATGTATTTTTGAACCCTCATTTATTTGCAGTTTTAGTTTTTGCAAGGAAAGTATTTAAAGTTTAATACAGTTAAAATAAGAAAAGAAAATATTGTTATCAGACAATATTGTTATCTCTCAAAAGTATAGCACATAGAGGACTATATATTGTCAGAAAAACTGAAATCTAGGTTAAATGGGAGTTGTGTGGTTTATTTGCAATTACATATTTGAATTGGTTAACTGATATTGGTAGCTTGCCTAATTTGCTCCCCTTTATAAATTTTAAGCTCAGATAAGATATTACCCTTCATCACAAACATTAACCACAGAAAGCTCTTATTTATTTAACTAGGAATGAACATAAAGGGTAAAAATAAACTTTCAATATCATAAGGAATGCTATGATTAGTATCATAAGAAAGGGAGAGTATGACCTAATTAAGAAATATTTCATTTCTAATGATTTCATTCACAAATAACAATGATACACTCACAATTATTATAATCAGATGTATGAAAGTAGGCATTGAAGCTCATGAGATTTGATCTTATTCATTGAAAAATTATTACTTTTTATAGATCACCTCTGTTTAAAATCAAATAGTCAGGCATTAAGTTCTACTCCATGGAGCAATGGAAACTGTATTGGTATTTATTTTTAGACAGAAATACATGGTCAATGGTAATTTTTCCCAGATTTCTGCTGTGTTTGTAAAATGTTTAGATAGAGTATTATTATAGAGATGAGCATTGATTTGGCTACTGCACTAAAGTTCAGAATATAATGACACACATTATCTATACAATTGAAGTATTGATATGAAAATTGAAGTATTGAAGATGAATTCAGGGTTCTGAGGAACTTAGATGTTAGTTACCATCATAGTTATAAGTATTTTTGTTCACTGGTTACATATACAGCAGCTTACTCTCTATAGATCCAAGTAATTTTAAATCAGATATACATTACAATATGCAAAGCTGCAGTCACTTGAAAATTGGTTTTATATACTGTACTACTCTTGATATTGTGTGCCTGTGCGCTCTGGGTCTGTTGACATTATGGAGTATGAGAATGCTAGCATAACTTATAAAATTTAATGAACCACATTGCTTTATTCGTACTTTTAAGATGTATTTTTATACCCTGTAAATTTTTTAGAATTTTTCAACTAAAAAGGTTGTATGGCTTATAAAATTTAGTCTTGTTCTCACAAAAATGCATTTTCCAATGTTGAACAGTACACATTTTCACTAAAAGTTTTATTGTTTATGTACACTGTATAGTTAAACTCGAGTATATAATGTTTATAATTCTATTTGGATTTTTACAAATTCATATACAGTATTGTGGTCCCCATATAATTTTGTTTTGCTTTGGCTGCAATGCTTATTTCGTTGGCAAGATATTTCCCAATATTCTAAGTAATTGAAGTAACAGTAATTGCAATGATTCAATCATGTAGATTAGAAGTTGCAGAATGAACATCCCTGATAGTTAACACTTAGATGTTGAAGTGGATGCATTGCTTTTCATTATTTACACACACTTGATAACAGCAGCAACAATCAACCAATGTAATAATTTGTTTTTTTGTATCAACTTTAGTTCCTTTTTGAAATTGTTACTATGATAATGTGTCTACCTTGCATCACAAATCTTGTTTTAGATTCATGTATTCTTATTAATGTTTGCAGACATTGGGTAAGTATGAAGATATGTAAATATTGAAGTTTTGATACTTATCTAGATATGATTAGCTTTTAACAGTGACAAGTTAACCTTAAAGTCATATATTTTGAATAAATGGTAATTTTTTAAATTATCTATTGAATGAATGGTAATCATTTTGTTCTATTTGTAACAGGGCTCCCACTAACTTTTTTCATATTGTAGTTCCTGGACCACAGGCCATAGTTAACTCTTCAGATTTTGAATACTCATAGAATGTGGAAGGACATACAGTATAGGATATTTTAGATAATGATTGCACATTTATAAAAATCCAACGATGCATTCAATAATTATGTTCACATAAAGCTTTATATTTTCTATTTAATAATATAATCTGTCCATATACAAGTAAAATAATTTATTTTTATGCCTCTTCACATCTTTGATGCCATGTATATTTGTTTGTATCCTATAAATACAATATTAACTACACTGTTTATACAGATATTTATTCTTTTTTTATTAAATCACCATTTCTTCTACCTACAGTCTAGAGAAAGATAAAGTAACTTAGCCTGAAGGGTTTAATTTAGACATTTGAATATAATTGAATTAACTTTGGATAGTAACTGTTTTATGTGAAAGAACTAAAAGTTGAAACATATGAGAATAAAATATCCTTGTAGTTATGTAAAATGTTTAGAATTTATAATGTTCTGAATTTCAAATTTAATGGTGTTTGAAAGCATTTACCTGTTGAGGTGTAACTGTTTATTATGGGGTAAATAACATACAAAATTTGTATTTTTCACTTTATTGTTAGACTTGCTGTCATTTACGTTGTTTGATACTTTCAGGTCAGGAGATTACAAAGGTTATGAATAGTAGGAATGACAAGGAAACTCCAAAGATCAACTCCCCTGTGTCTACAGTTGCTGAATGTGCAGTTGATCAACTTCAGGCTAATGAGAAGCTCATTGCAGGTAAAAATTATCAATTTGTAGATTTTACATTGTTAACTGTTCCCACTTAATGGATAACTACAGCAGTAAGGTAGCATCTTCCTTTCTCTGTAATTTAATCCTAAATAAGCTTTCAGAAATAATATTGATAATTATAATTTCAAAACTTGAATTTAAAGTCAGTTTTAACAAGACATGGTAATAGGCTTTGGGAGATAAATATTATTTCATGCATATAAGTTTACTTTCTTCTGCCCGTAGCCTTTTATTTTTAAAAGTATGCGTTTTGATTACAATTCATCAAACTTGTGGGAAGTTAAAATGAAGGTACTGTACAGTATTTTAAGTTCTTTTTTGTTTTTTCATTGTACTGTAGTAAGACTTCAAACATCAATTTTTTTCGAAGTTTATTTGCCCATTTAGGTAAAGAAAAACTAGACTAAGAAGAATAAAATAGACAAACGATGCAGTATAAATTTTATACTGTAACTCTTGAAAGATAAATGTAATGAAATTTAAAATGATACTGTATTGACAAATAAAAAGTGGTTCTGAACAGTATTTAAAAAACCTATGATAGGGTAAGAAAGTATTCCTATTGTAAAATTTTGTGAACTTCCATAAGAAATTTTGAAGGGTTATGTTAGGCAGTAAGCCCCTGGGAAGCCTACGGTAAAGCTAAAAAAGTCATGATCTTTGAAAGATCTTAGCAGGTTTCCTTCCTCGTCAGTCCTGACTTTAAATTTTAGTGATTCTGACTTTGTGAAAATTTAAGACCACAAACTAATTCTTTAATCTCTAACCAGAACTTAATGAGACCTGGGAAGAGAAACTGAAACGCACTGAAAGTATACGTTTGCAGCGGGAAGCTGTTTTTGCTGAGATGGGTGTGGCCCTGAAAGAAGATGGAAACACTCTTGGCATATTTTCTCCTAAAAAGGTCTGTATATTATATTGTGATCACTTTAAAAGAACAGTAAATCCTTTACAGATTTTTTGGAGTAATTTATTTAGCTCTTTCACCTACATCTCAGTTTAGCGAAATGTTATATTGGGGAATTTGTTGTCCCCACACACACACACACACACACACACTCACTTCTCTCTCTCTCTCTCTCTCTCTCTCTCTCTCTCTCTCTCTCTCTCTCTCTCTCTCTCTCTCTCTCTCTCTCTCTCTCTCTCTCTCTCTCTTAACCTTTTAAGATTGTAACTTACCATTATTCTTTGCAAGTCACGATTCTACTAGCATTTGGTTTAAGTCAGCATTATTATTCAGTAGAAAAAAACTGATGGAATTTAGAATTCCATTATATATAATAAGAATTACTAGTCTGTAATTAATACTGTATATGATAGAGTTGGAATGTTGAAAGTTCTATTATACATCCTATTGAAAAAATAAATATTTGAGTGAAAATGTTTGGGAGGTAGTATAATTTTTGCTATTCACTTACATATTTCCTTATTAAGCAGAATTGTTGGTATGCTATTCATATTGATTTTATCTTGACATCTTACAGACTCCACATTTGGTGAACCTAAATGAAGACCCATCAATGTCAGAGTGTCTTCTTTACTACATAAAGGATGGCATTACTAAAGTTGGATCTGCCGAGTCAAATATTCCTCAAGATATACAGCTCTACGGTGCTCATATAAAGTCTGAGCACTGCTTGTTTGAGGTGAGAATAGATGGAAATATTATATAAGATAGGTGAATAGTATAGTTTATTATAACTTGTTTGAGGCAAAGGTAAATATTCATAAGTATAAATTTGGTAATGTTATAACCACTTAAGGATTGTAATGCATGTTTTTCTTTCATTTAACCAAGTATCTTTAAAGTAATACAGAAATCTCAAAAAATTCCTACAAACTATTATTTCTTAGCCAGCAGAATACAGTATCAAGGGCCTTTTACAGTAAAACTTGGCTCACTTCTTAAATACTTATTTTTAGTAAGGTGGCTGAGTTTACTCATCTATTTTTGTTTCTATTTTGTTCAATACCATGCATACAATCTTTATTCATAAATAAAAAATTTAAGTACAGTAATAATGCATATCTGTTTATTTTGCTATTGGAAAAAAAGGTTATATCGAGCAATCTTCCGTTTCATATCTCTTTCTAAAGTAATAGCTTTAACTGGAATCTTTAAGTGAACAGGTAATTTATCAAGGCAAGTAGTATTGTAAATTTGCTAATGTTGTTATTCTTTCTCTAATATAAGATTATGTTTTACAGAACCAGGAAGGTGTAGTATCTTTACATCCCCGACCACAAGCTCTCTGCTACGTAAATGGACGAGAGTTGGTAGAGCCAACAGTCTTAAAAACTGGATCTCGTGTCATTCTTGGGAAGAATCATGTCTTTAGGTTCAACCATCCAGAGCAAGGTATTTTATAGCGTATTATATTGTACTATACTTTTATACAAGAGGTAATTTACTACTATGCAGAATTTTTGGTTTCCATACTGTGGAATGCTACCACCATCAGATTTGTAGCACATTAATTCAGTTTCAGCACTACAGTAAATATAGTATAGAGTGCATACACAGAAAAGCTTAATACTGGGTTATCAGCCAATATATATTCTTTTGCTGAATTACATGAGATGGCATCCATTGTATAGCTTTATTTATAGCTTTTAACTCTTACAATAACCAGATGTGAGTATTTTTTAGATTTTTCTTCTTAATAGTGTTTTGATGCAATTTTAAAAGTTGTTACTTTGAAATCTTGTCCTCTGAAATAGTGAATGTTTTCAGCAGAGCTGGAATGGCTGTTGAAATCTATAATTAGGTATTTAACAACTGGTAATGAGTGCTGGTGAGTAGCCCTGCCCTCTCTCCTATTAAAGACTTTTCACTAAAATATTTTCTTCAGCGACAACAAGTATGGTTGTGCTGTTGCATCCTATCCAAGGCTGTTTAATCTTTTTCTCATACTTCATGTCAACGAAACATAGCAGGAATAAGTGTAGGTTAGACACTGCCTCAGTTTATGGCTAAACTGGTGATATATCCATTCACTCTGCACCTCAGGGACATGATTGTTTGCAGTAATCCCCATTTATCGAGTGTAGATTGGGGGCCCAGGTATATTCTTTGAGGAGCAGGAGGACTAAGTCTTCTTCGGTGTCATACTTGGCAAAATCCATGTTAATGCAAGAAAGACTGTTTAGTATTTTGTGCTTCTTATCATATTCATCATGTGCTGAAACTTCTGGGTATGCTCCCCTTCTTAGTCCTGTGGAGTATGCTTCAGGAGCAGGGAGAGCTTAGATCTACATCAAGGAGTTTTTACAGGGTTTGTGAAGTGTGTCTATGCTACAAGTGCTACAGAGTGTTCTTGCCACTTCCTGTGATAGTGTTCCTTTTGTTGTGGTTCCTGTCAAAGAAACCCCTTGTAGTTTCTCCCCTTGGGAGATTCATCATCGATGGTCACTCATACCTGGACTTTTCTGCTTGCAGAACCTGAGGGGATGATTGGTAAGAGGAAAAAGTAAGTTTGTTCCTCTTCTAGATCTTTCTCTTTGTCCTTCTCATCTTCCAGTTCTGATTCTTCCACTTCTTTTAACAAGTTGAAGAGGTCCAGGAAGGTCAGTTATATTTCCAAGAATAAGGGGGATGGACAGCACCCCAGAAGTCACAGGCCCCCTTGTCTGTGGCCTGGATTGGTGGGACAGAGGTGTACAGTGTTGTGCAGGCCTAGGTACACCTTTTGCCGACCATATGTTGGGAGATCTTAGGCACCTCCTACACCCTTTTGGCAGTGAATTGCTGTTTCCTTCTTTAAACATAGAACTGCTGTATCCTATTTTGAGAGGATGGCACCTTTTGAGGTTGACGTTAGGTGTAATGGATAGTCATGGGCCGTTTGTTGAGGGGCTGCGGCTCCTTGTCACAAGCCAAGTGGTGTCCCGATTTTTTATCACTTCTAGTCAAGGTCCTGAGAGAATTATTACTATGGACCACCCTTCTCTGCTGGCTGCACCTCAGAGGTACCACCAATCTGGGAAGTCGCTTGCACTTCACAGTTGGAGACTATCCCGTGTCTCCAAGCAAAAAGCTTCTTACAAGGTCTGTACAGGAGATGTCTGGATATTTGTAATGGTCTTTTGCAATTCTGTCCACCAGCGAAAGTAGGCCATCTTCCCTTGATGTTGAAGAAGGGATGATTCTCAAGTCAAAACTTCTCTAGTACAGGTCATGGACTTCATCGTCTTTCACTGAGAGAAGTAGCTATCAGTTGTGGCTGGAAATACTACTACTCTGCCTTGAATTTGGTCTTTCAACTGAGGGTCAATAACCCTTCTTCCTCATGAGAGTTGTCTATGCTTATGAGGAGCTTTGAGAAGTCTTGCCCACCACGGGATTTTGGGCCCGTAAAGTGGGATGTGACCTATGTACTCATGGTATGAATGCATACTCCTTATGAGCCCTTGAGAAAGTTGTCAGACAGAGATCGGATTCTCAAGATTGTGTTTTTACTAACCTTATTATCGGCGAAAAGAGTAGTCGAGTTGTATGGTCTCTTTAATGTAATAACATATGCTGCATGTTGGAAGGTAGTCTCTTTTTAAATTTGTGCCCAAGTTCATGGCCAAAACTCTGAAGAATCTGCAGTCATATAGGGGATAAAATAGTTTTGAAATGCTAAACAACCTTTACAGCCTCGTCCAAAGTATTATACTCAAAAGTCCTCCAACATTTGTTCTTGGCTCAGAGGTGACAGGTCTAGTAGTTTTGGATCCAGCCCAGCTCCTTTATGGAGCAGGTAGAAACTTTTCTATTGTAATATGTTAGATGTACAGTAATTCTGTAGGAATGGTAGAATGACTGATTCTTCTGCTTCTTTCCTTCCCCCTACTTTGGGATGAAGTATTGGTATCAATGCATGTTGGATCTGATATTGATTCTGGTTAGCTACATTCTGAGCGCCATTCTTATTATACTGGATCTGTAAAAAGTAGTTTCCCCATCCTCCCTTTATGAGGGTGAAGATGGTGGAATGAATACCTATCCATTGGCCATCATACACCAGGCATTTCATTCCATACTGTGTCTCCCCTTTTGGGGGAGAAGGATTCCTTCATCAACCAAGTACTAGGTACTAACTAAGAACTTGCCAGGTTATATCATCCGACTGATCCTTATGATGGACTTATAGGGGACTTATAGGAGGCTGCTGGAGTCATCTCCTTCACTCCTTTATGGGACTAACAAGACTGATATTGTCTAGGGAAGAAAAGGAACCAACTAGTTCTGTTCTAGTAGAGTCAATGGAACTTCGAAAGTTCAAACTTGTAGCAGATGTTTTTACGTTGAATAGACAGCCATAAGTCTCTTTTTATAGTTTAGATATGAAAGATCTGTTTTAATGTTGTTACTATTCCTAAAATGTTTTATTTTAATTGTTCATTACTCACTTGTAGTTTATTTCCTTAATACTTTTCCTCACTGGGCTATTTTTTCCCTTTAGTAGCCCTTGGGCTTATAGCATCCTGCTTTTCCAACTAGGGTTTTAGCTTAGCTAGTAATAATGATAATACTCCATATCCACCAGTAAGTTAGTCTCCACATTGTAAAGGATGAAAGGTTTGTATATGGTTAGGAACAAATAACAAATTTTAAAAGTAATTTGTATTTTTCCTAGGTATACAAAACTCAGTTCTTTAAAGTTTAACTTCCCACCTCAACCACTACTCTCAGTCCTGAGCCAAAGTTCAAAAGTGAAGAGTCTTTTATTGGAGAGTGGGCGGGGTTACTCGCCTGCATTGACCACTTGTCGTGGACTACCTCATTAACAATTGCATCGGTCATTCCAGCTCCGCTGAAGACATTCCCTTTTTTAATGATAGGTTTGTAGAGCTAGGAAAATGCAAGTTACTTTTAAAATTTCTTATGTTAATAACTCTTAAGGTAATTTGATGATTCAAAGATTTTTATCAGCCCACTATGTCATTTGCATAGTCTCATAAATCTGCTCAAAAGAGGTTAGAATGTACTTAGGATGGAATTTTATAGAATGCTGATCATATGCAACAATGATACTAGAGAAAGCCCACTCACAAGGTTTAAAATGTGAATATGATTTTACTTTATTTACTAGTGTCTTATGTGCCCATAAGTTTGTTAAAGTTTTCATTAATATGTAAAGTGGATCTAATGAAATTGATAGTACTGTATATCCATTGTTAAATAGAATAGATATGTACTCAAGTGGCAAATTTCAAATGAATATGCATCAAGTAAAAATTTTCACATACTGTAGTACTGTATAATGAATTCTTGAGCTTACATGATTTTCCCTTTTTCAACAACAGTCAGGGAACGGCGGGAAACAAAATCTGCAGAAAAATCTGCAGAAACCCCTGGTTCAGGAGAACCTGCTGATTGGCAGTTCGCTCAAGTTGAATTGCTTGAGAAACAAGGTATTGACCTGAAAGAAGAGATGGAAAAACGATTAGTTGCTTTGGAGGAACAGTATCAGCGGGAGAAAGAGGAAGCACAAAAGCAGTTTGATAAAGAGAGAAAGGTACAATTTCCTATCTTGTAAATGGGTTTTACTCATGGTACTTTGAAAAATTATTATAAAATGGAGATTTAGGGTTCAGATGCTCTAGATCAGTGATTCCCAAAGTGAGCGGAGTGGCCCCCTTGGGGACGGATGATTGATATTGTGGGGGGCAGTGAGGCAAAAGCTGCAGTTTGGGACTGACATGCTTGCATTAAGAGCATTTTAAGCAATAAATAGCTTTGCTTTTCTTTTCAAATTCTTAATGACAAAATATATGTTGTAAACACTAAAGCAAAGAAACGTGTATGCAATTAATAGATAATTAAATTGATATTAGAATTATAAAGGAATGCACAGCACTGTTATGTAGTTTAATATGTTTCAAGGGGAGGGGAAACAAGGAGTCCATCTGGTAGCCAAGGGGCGACTGTCTGAAAAAGTTTTAGAACCACTGCTTTAGATGATGTATCTTGATAAACTTTTTGTTTACCATGGTTAGACACGAAAAGTGTATTCATTGAAAAATATTGGCAAGTGAAATATCTTGCATCCTCGGTGATCGAATATTTCTTGACCATATGTAGAAGTAAGTAGGAACTTGTCTGAAGAGTTCAATGATTATTTGGTCTTAACCCTTCTAGACTCAAATGATGTCTAGATACTATATTCCCATATATTGAGATTCTGACGGTTGTCATATCATAAAATGTTTAGGTAGCTTCAACATCCTCCTTTGACCTTTAATTTTCTTTTAATTTTAATTTTGAATATATGAAAGTAAAATGAAAGTAATTGGCTTCAAATCAACATCACAATTGGTACTAGACTATTAGAAATATATTTTGATTAAATGATAAAATATTATAATAATTATATAGTTTCATCCTAATGTGAGGCCATCTTTTGAATATGCGATACCAATGACACTTTTATATGTATTTAAACATTTCCATAAGTAGATTGCTACTTTTTCCAGAATTATGAGGCTCGTATCGATGCTCTACAAAAGCAAGTGGAGGAGCAGAGTATGACTATGTCCATGTATTCATCATATACACCGGATGATTTCAACAATGAAGAGGATATCTTTGGTGGGTTCCTCCATGTTTGCTTTCAGATATTTTTTAAAGTTCTGAAGAACAAGCATCTTTTAAGCATTCATTCTGTGTTATGTAAGTTTGATCACTCTAGCTAATATTTATGTGAAAAAGTTTGCTATCAAGAAATAGCTAGTTTTGCAAAATTGTGGGAGTAGATCACTAGAATAAAGAGTAATAGGAGTGATCATACTTTATTTACATTGAGTGGATACCATTATAACACTTTAGTGGTTTCAATATTTGAAACTTTGTACCCTGCATTGAGTATGATTTCTAAGACATTTGTATTCCATAGTAAACAGTTCAAGAAATGCTTCTAGTACAGTATATCCCTCTATTCACTTCGAAGTACTACCCTGACTTGTTTTATAGCATTCAGACGTTCTTTAGAATTTGAGATGGAGCTTGCAAGTGCATGAATGTCTTTTACCCTTATCCTTGGCTGTTATTGTACCCACCAGGAGGGTAGATGGATGAATGCTGTAATCATGCAATTTTTAATTTTCTGGCATCAAATATAATTTCACTTGGTAAACAAAGTATGTGTTGGCTTAAATCATGTATAGTTCTGTTTTTTCTTCTTACTGAATAGCAATTTGAAATATGACTCATTACAGTATGAAAAATAGATTGCCAATATAGTGGCAATACAATAATGATCTTAGTATGAGAACATGAGCTTTTGTTTACCAAATGTATTGTGCTTTCTAGGATTCATGTGTATCATTATTAATGAAATCCAGTTGCTGCTTGCAAGCATTGGCATTCTCATTCTATCTTCCTAATGTTGCGAAGATGCAGATATCCTCTGTTGAATCACTTGAGACATTTTTTGTGTGTGGAGTATTTTGGGTATAATTTACATTATGAGGAACAGGTATCAACCTTGTTTTATTCAGAATAAGATTCAAGCTAACTGGCTTGGAACTTCTTACTACCATTATTTCATAGTCTTTTATTTACATTATCTTCCTACACTTGATTGAATCAGTTATTTTATTAATTGAAATCTTTTGCACTTATACAAACCAAAATTCTTCACTTCTGATGATACTAGAGCTCACTCAGACATTCACATTTTTTTTTTTTACTTAAACATCTGTTTTTCACTTCTTGGGAGGAGAAAAGGCACATGAACAGTTTTTGATGTTCAACTTGAATTGAATGGTAAGATTTCATTTATAGTAGGATGTCATATATCCATGCATGGCAAACACTTTTAGAAACAGAAGTATTAATCTCCCTTGTCTGATCCCAATCTGGCATTTCCACTTATGAGTGTCACACATAGAAATATCCTCTTAGTGTAGTCCTACAGACTTCTTTCAGTGAAGTTGGATAATTTATTTGTTCTAATGAGGGCAAAACCTAACAATTAATTTCGCTATAGTAAAACCTCCTTATCCGTGGTCATTAGGTTTTGGGGTCCCGTAGTTGAAGAATTCTGTGGATAATAGGCGATATAAACTCTTAAATAAATTTTTAAAACTTGTAATTAATCCCATAAGAAATATAATAGTACTTTAGATATAAAATACACTACAGTAGTGAATATTCAGTAATAATGATATGGTACAGTACATAATAATCTTATACAGGCAATATTAATATCCCTGCCTCTCTCATAAACATGATTGCCTTTTAATATGCTGTACTATATGGAACTGCCAAATTAAAAGATATAAGTACTTTATGCTGCAAATTACTTTAGTAATAACATTATACTAATAACATTATACTATTCTGTATAATAATATCAATAACAATAACAATAATAATAATAATAATAATAATAATAATAATAATGATAATAAATTCATCACCAACACTTGCTAACTATTTAGCACTCACATCATATAATATCTATAATATAAAGATATCACCTGTGAAAATTATTCAAAGAGGCTCCAAAACATAATATTGTACAGTTCTATATATGATTATGTTATATTTGATAATGTAAGATGCATTATAAAAAATATCGTAATACTGTATGTGATTAGGGATACAAAACAATTCCACTACAGTACACACATACACACACACACACACACACACACACACACACTCTCTCTCTCTCTCTCTCTCTCTCTCTCTCTCTCTCTCTCTCTCTCTCTCTCTCTCTCTGTGGGTGTGTGTCTGTTAAAAAACTACACATTTCATTTAAGTTTTATACATGCAGTAGTATGCAATATCTATACTTCACAGGGAGGCTTATTTAGTGTAGGTATGTGGTTTATATTAAATGATAACAGGTTGTGTGTGCTTTTCATGTTTGTTCCGTGTATAGGTAGCGTATAAGTCACTCTATAGGGATAAAATCTGACCTGCCTCTGAAACCGCCGTATGTCGGATATTTTGCAACCAATTAACAACGTATGGCAGCGTATTACTGTAGTGGGAAATGATGAATATAAAGGAATAAAGATGATATGGCATTAGAAAGGGAATAAGGGTTTAAGGAATAAATGACTGAAATTAATAGTAAAAATGCATGAATAACAGAAATGTAAAAGAATTAGATAAGAGGAAAGAATAGCTGAAACCTTTTAGCCTTTAACATTAGATCAAATTAATACAGATAGAATATAGCTAGAATTATTGAATAAGAGTAATAAGGATAATAATTACTAAAGAAGTGGAATAAGGATATTGTGGAATAAGTAAGGAAATAAGGATACTTTTAAGGACTAAACTTAAATGAGTAGTGAAAAGAAATGAATGAAAAAGAAATGGGCCAACAACCCCTTTAATTGAAACATGACTTTATAGCAGCCTGCTGTACTAACTGATGATGTAATGGTGTGCAGTTAAATTGAATTTTCCCTTTATTATAATGGTATTAACATTTCAACAGCCGTCGGGGAATTAAGAGATAAGGAGTTTTTACTATATTTTAGAAGTACTTGTATGTATTGGCAATTTTGTAGCCTATTAATCAGTTTAAGTTCATATTTTACTCAGTAGTGTAACTTAGAGGTCAATGATAGAATATCTTAGGAGAGGAGTAAACGGTTACTGTAAATTTGATGATATTCTTAAGAAGGTGAATGATACTGCAACTGTGATTAATATAAGTTTATGATTGCTCTAGTTTTTCCACTAACAATTGATATCAAATGTGGTGTATTGCAGTACAGTAAAGTTGGATTTGATATAATTTATATCATAGAAAGACTATCAAACAAAGGTTTTAACGATTTATGAATAAAAAAAGTAAAATGGGAGGGAGGAATGATTTGAGAATAAAGGGTATAATGTATTGGTAGAATTTGAACGAATGGACTAGCTTTATATTTAGTTAAAGACCGGTTTCCTAGCTTGATTTGAACTTGATATGAGGTATTTTAAGACAGGTCTGCCAGCTTAATTAAAATGATAGAAATAAATTTCTCTAATGGACAGTACACTTCACTGTTAGGGTAGTGTATTCTTGTTATCCTGCTCTCCCATCAAAAGTTTGGTTTATTTGGTTTTGAGATGAGTGTAGTTATAAATTGTCCTGTAGAAATCAGAGGCAAATATCCTAAGTTTGATCATTTTGCTGCTATTCATCATTGTTATCTAGAGCATATAGAAATTGTACAAAGAAAGTAATAACAGATTTAGTTTTGTTCTTTCTTAGAAAAGCCATAAATTTCAAAGCTAATTAGGGAAGGCTTCAAGAAAATTGATATATTTTTTGGTATGATATATAAGTACAAGTACTGTATGAATGGATTAATTGAATAAGCAAAATTTATCAAGTGGAAATGGTATTAATAAATATTGATATAAAAGAACAATAACTAAAATATGCATACATTGAATTTAAACCTTAGTTTTACAAAGCTATATGACACTTGCATAATAAATGTTTAGATATGATTTCATAAAAAACTGCTTGTGTTATTATGCAATGGCTCTGTTAATCTGGTTACATGAAAAAGATCCGTAAACGGAAAGTACACAAGAGATAGATTAACTTAGGTTAAAAAATTCATAAGTATCTGAGTGTTGCGAAAGTAAATTTCATTGCCAAGTAATTATAGAAAGTGTTAGAAGGATTTATTTCTGAAAAAATGTTACCCGAGGCCTGTATAGAGTGCTAGCCTTTATGACTAGATTGAGTAAGGGAAATAAGTAAAGTAGTGTTTTGAGT
This sequence comes from Palaemon carinicauda, assembly GCF_036898095.1. NCBI lineage: Eukaryota > Metazoa > Arthropoda > Malacostraca > Decapoda > Palaemonidae > Palaemon > Palaemon carinicauda. Next base: position 42,497,720 of record NC_090761.1, read on the forward strand.
TTTCTATACAGTATTTAACAGGAAAATTCACCCCTATTTAATTCTGCCAACTAGATGTAGTATCCTATAAGAGTTTTAATGCCAAATTTACTTTGGGGAGAACAGTTTCAGTGAAATGAAATTTTCAAAAGTGGGAAATTTACCATACTGTTTGGATTTGACGATGCAGTCTACTTGCCTGGTATACAAAAAGGTGGTTGACAAATCACTTCAAATATTTCTAATTAATTTATTATGATTGGAATAGATTCTTATGGTCGACATATCACCAGGTCTTAGTCTTTTACCGTTCAATTATACTGTACGTAAAACTAATGGGTTGGATAACTTCCTCACAATTACCAAGTAGTGATTGTTTAATTCGTATGTGATTTGGTGTTGAGTTACTAAAAGTTGTATCTGTAACCTTTGAAGCAGCCTTGTCAATAGTAAGTACAGTATATATATATTTAGGTGCTACTTAGAAATAATTGCTAGAATTTATTTTTTTTAAATATTTGTGGCTCTAGATGAATAGAAGAAATAAGAAAATGGAGACTTGAATTTAATAACTAAGAGGTCTTCTTGCAATGCTAACGATTCTTGACTTGTAGTGAAGGGAAATGATAGTGCTTAAGTGAGGCATAGCCCACCCCTCAGTTTTCTGATCAATTGCCAAAGATTAAATTTCACCAGTTTTAATCGTTATCTATTCTAATGCAGTAATAATGTTGAATGCATTTTTAGCTTAATTAATTCATGAAATTTATTCTAATACAAAAATAATATTGAATGCCTTTTTAAGTGTAATTAATTTATAAAAAACATATCAAATAGAAGAAAAGCATAAAATCTAGCTGAAGTTAGTCAATAGCTAGATTCAACACACTGCAGTAATAAATAGTCTCACTCATGAATAAATAAAAGACTTAAAATAAATTTGATTTTACTTGAGGTGCTTGGTTACATTTCATTTTCTAATGATATACATTTTTTTTCAAACTCTAAGAACATACAACCTATTAAGTATTGATTAGAAAAAGTTTATAGAATAAAAGGAAAACTATGATAAGTCAGTCATACTAAATGACTGCCATAAACTTTTACTCTCTTATATAAATAAGATTGTTTCTGTGTGCAGTAATAAGAATACAAGTGTTGGAAGATGAAATGGTGTTATGTTTTACGTAGTAAGATACTGGTAATCATAAACCTAATTAAAAGTTAATCAGGAGAGAGAGAGAGAGAGAGAGAGAGAGAGAGAGAGAGAGAGAGAGAGAGAGAGAGAGAGAGAGAGATTTTGATTGATTGATTGGTTGATTAGTACAAAAAAGGAATGGATAAGATCATCACACTAAAAAATACATTCTTTGTTTCAGTCTTTGTTGTTGTACCTGTTTGTAATGTTTTAATTGTTCAGTATTCATTTATTGTGTATGGGAGTTTGCTTCTTTAATTGAATAGCAAGGGCCATACCACAATTTTTATTTGCAGTCTTAAGCCTACTTTGTATAATTGACAGATAACTAACTTTCGTATAAGGCAAAAGAACTATTTATCTTTTAGTAAAAGTATACAAAAAAGAGAAAGGAAAAAAAAAGTTATCATCCATAGGTAAAAGTGTTTCTGATTATAGTACAGTATATTAGGTATGTTGGGGTTTGGTCTGATGGAATCTTTCTTTTTATATTATCCCTGAGTGAGCATATCTGTGCACAGTATAAAGTAAATGTCTGCACATAAGTGTGTTCTTTATGTCATTTGCACAGTCATTTGCTTGCTTATGTGTTCCAAGGTTGTTTATTAGTGGTGAGTGTTTTCAACTGAAACAGCTCTGTCAGTTTATCTCTTACACTGAATATATATCAGGTTGAAGTAGGAATTTCTGAAAAACTTGTTTTATGAAGTACAATGGGGAAATATTACGCTAAATTTTGCATTAAAATTTCAATTTCTTAGTTTTATTTCAGATTTTAATTTCTCATGATATTCATTGTTAGAAATATAAGTTTTGCCAACCTCTCTTTGCAATGTTTTCAGTGTTGCTGAACTTTCTCTGTATTCAAGATTACAGACACATTCATTCCTTTCCTATCTTATACTATACATGCCCTAGTACAAAAAACATTCTCTCTCTCTCTCTCTCTCTCTCTCTCTCTCTCTCTCTCTCTCTCTCTCTCTCTCTCTCTCTCTCTCTCTCTCTCTCTCTCTCTCTCATTTGTGTCTGGCTATGTGTTTGTTAGATCAAACATATTTAAGGAAATAATTCTGACCTATGACATGGACTTCAACTACTTCTATGCACATAAGGTGATATAAAGATGCAATCTTAAGCCTATGCAGTGTGTTGAACCACGTTTCCTCTTGTCTATGAGATTCATTGTTTAATTTTGCATTAGAAATTAAATTTTGAAGAGCTCCTGCATTGTAGATTGTGTAGTTTTCTTTTCATTTTAGTTTTATGATAAATTTCATTTGATTAACAAGTCTAAAAGCTTATGCAATCTGGTGATTATTTGTTTATGTAGAAGAATGGGTTTCTGCAAGATGCTTAGAGGCAGCAGTAGATAAACTGAACTTCATTTACGGTATATTGAAATGTTCATTAGATTGGATGATTCATTTAGTTACTGTGCAATGAATATCAAAGTATGCTTATCACATTTGATGTTGGGTAGCTGTAAAAGTTTTGATTTTGAACCCCTGAAGCAACCTTGTCAAGAGCAAGCGTATTATATCTAAGTGGTTTTTTTTTTAGAATTATTTGCCCAAAATGAATTTTTTTTTAATATTTACGGCTATTCTTGAACACATGTTCATTGAGAAATGGCCATAGGCTTATATATAGAAAACACTCCAAGTAGTTTTCAAACATTATCAGTATGGGTTTAGAGTAATTATGAATATTAATCAAATAAATTCAACTTTGTTTTTCATAAATTATACCTGGATAGGTTACATATTAGAGCCCCTTATTTTGATAATTTTGGATATTTTGTTATTGCTGCTGTGCACCAACAAAGTGGATAAGTTAGTTAAGCTGTCATTGCTAATTTCTTGTACTGTTGCTTGCATCAGTAGCATGTTTTATTTTGTATGTGTGAATGTTAACCAAGATAATGAAAAGCACAAGGAAACATCAAGATAGGGGTTTACCGTATTAGGCTTTTTATCCTTGGGTGAAGACAGAATCATTTACCAAAGAGAGGAAAATTTTAGTTTATTTAGAATACTGAGGAAGGTGAAGGGTTTCAGCAGGTTAAAGGTAGTCAGGAAATAGAATACTCGAAATCTATATTACTGTAACACAAAGTTTGCCTGTTTCTCATGATGTTTTGAAAGTTACCTTAAAAAAGATGAATAGATGAGCTCTTGCTATATCATCAAGACTTTGCACTTGTCAATCTTAACCCTACAAGTTTACTGGGGTGGGGCATCCCAAAAGTTGCTTGTGGTCAAATACACTGACTATTTTTCAAAGTGATGATTTTCTCTTATTGCACGCTTTAAATTTATTCTTGCTATAACCCTATATGGCTTCATTTCGAAGCTGAGTTCTTGACTCGTTGAAATTAACCAAATATTATTGAAATGGAATACATTATCAACAACTCGAATTATGATTGGGATCTCAAAGGGCAAAGGTATAAGTTACAAGAAATAGTTATGCTATTATCAGTTGATATTTAGGAGTGTTATTTTATATGAATAAGCATGATTAACCCAACAATTCAATGGTATTTTTTAAAATAACATTGTGTTGTTGATGTTATTTATATTTTGATAGAGTTTTTGAAAATAGTTTACCTATTCTTTTTTATGTAAAAAATTGCATTTATTTTTTTGTATAATAACTGCCAATTATTTTTGTTGGATTTTTGAAATAAGGAAATCACTTTCTAAGAATTAGATTATATTTAGTCGGATAATGTAAACAAGTATTGCAAGGATTCTTTTTTTTATTTTTTAGATTCAAAGCTTCATTATTTATGAGATATGAATCAAAGCCATTTTCTGTGAATGTCCTCGAGAATAGCCTGTTAGATTCAGTAAAGTGACAACAGATTCCAGTTAGATGGAGTCTTCCACCTTTGTGTCGTGATTTTTATTCAAATTTCCTGTTTGATATTGTTCTTGCATGACTCCATAGTCATGTTTTAATAGGGGAGCAAGAGTATTGTGGCTTGTAGTGTCATGGCTATGAAACCCTCATTTCTTGTCTTTCCAGGAACCTCTTTCACTGAAGGTTATAGATATTTATTTTGCTTCATCCTTTACCAGTCTCCTGTTATGTTTGTAAACATGAGGATGATTGTAAAGAATCCTGCATCTTTTGTTGTCAAATGTAATAAGTAAATTGGCTCCCATAGTAATCCTTGCCAGATTCTGTTTTATTTTCTTACAAGGCGCCTTCAAGATTCTCAAAAGGATACGTCTTTTAGTGCTGGGAAACTATATCATGTAATAATTTTGAATGATTAGAAATTACTATTTTCCTATCATAGTGGATTAGGGTTGTGAGTATTTTTTCCAGTTTTCGTAGATGGTGGTATATTTTGAAGTTCTTTTTATAATCTTATATGTGCATGAATTTCGTAAATAAGACAGGATTTTTGCAAAAGTTATGTAGAGTAGTGTGAAATTTTGTCCATTAGGTAAATTTGAGTAATGCAGTGGGTTATGTGCCCTGTGAAGAAAGATTTCAATTACTTTTAGATGATTTTTAGATACTGTGTGCAGCATGACTGCCAAGTATTCTTATTATGTTTTCTTAACACAGGTTATTCTTAAGCTTGTGTTCTCTATTGGGGCTTGAAAGTATGATTTAATTGTCTGTGATGTGGTTTGGATTTAAAATATTGTACAATACAGTAATTGTTTTTTTTTTAAATCTGACTTACCCAGTAGTTATATATATAGCTTTAGTCCCTGACGTCACGGCAGAAATTTCAAAACTCCCGGCAATCGCCGATTGGGTAGCCAGGTGTACCACCAGTGCGCCCTCTGACTAGGTACCTGGAACCGTTCCATTGATTCCTCAGATCTTCCCTGCCGCCGCACGGGCAACATTGTTGGATTTTTCACTCGCTGTAACCCGTATAATTGCAGTTATCTTGGTGATGTACAATTTGCCTTTGGCTTTCGCTCGTTTTTTTTTTTTTTTTTTTTTTTTTTTTATTTTGACTGAGAGTTGGTGGTTGGAATATGATCGCTATGTTCGTAGCTTGAAAGGGGTAAGATTAGGAGTTGTTTCCCCCTACTGTAAAACTAACGAACCTACTCTTAAAAACATGATGGCTGAAGGAAATCATTCTGCCAACATTATGATGTCACAAATCAGGTGACGTAAACTACGTAGTATGACTTGCAAAATTCTTGCAAGGCATGAAAAGAAAATAACTACTTACAGAACAAAAGTATTTAATTTTTATAATGTAAAAGGAATATATTATTTTTAAGAAAATATTTGTCCTATTAGTATACTTTCTTTAGATAATCATCGATCTATTTTCAGAGTTTAAATATAACTAGCGTACAGTTAAATTTACGCTACGTAGTACTCATGACGATCGATACAGTCCCACAAATTACGTTATATCGTCATTTATTTTTTCGATATTGGGAATTCTATTATTAATTGTATCCTATTGTATTCTCATTCAAGCCCTGGGCGAAAGAGTGTAATCTCTCGCAGCGGGCAGGTCTAATTATGGTCTGATGTGAGAGAGTTTGAAAGTGCAAGTTGCAGTGCTAAATCTGTGCTGTGGAGGGTGCATCTGCTCGTACCTGTCGTTCTCCTGGCCCTAGATCCCTTCCAAGCTCCCCAACCCCTGGGAGAAGGAATGTCGATCGGCGAAAGGAAACGAGAGGCGTTAGCGCCCGAGCAGACATACCCTCGAGCATTCCTGTTGACGCTTCCCAGAACGCTCGCCCTCGCCATGGCAAAGGCAAGGTAAAAGTGTTATCTTCGCCGTCTGATGACGCAGCTCACAGACGGGGCTGGCGTCCTACGTATTTCCCTTCCTGCTAGACAAGAAGAGAGTTGCTCGCCAGGACGCCGAGCGTTTAGATTCTTAACGCCATAACACTAGCGTCAGGAAGATGCTGAGTGTTAAGAAGTTGATCTATATCACACTAAGCGTCGAGTATTTGGAAGCATGACACGTAACGCCGAGCATCAGAGCATTGGACGGCAAGCTACTAACGCTGCTGTAAGAGTTAGACACGATGTTTGACACTGAGTGCAACTTCTAATGTCTCTCTTGTTGGACGAGTGAACGTCATAGTTCCGAGCGTCTAGATCGCGAACGTCATAGTTCCAAGCGTCTAGATCGCGAACGTCATGGTTCTGGGAGTCAAGCGTTGGAACAACGTGACGCCAAGAGTTATGATATCGCGTGTGCGTGACGCCAAGCGGCGTAATGACGATCCTCTTGCTAAGCGTCTAGAAACTGATCCGCGTGACACAGAGCATCAAGCAGTTAGAGCATGAAACGTCGAGCGCAAGCAGTTAGACGTGACGCCGAGCGTCAAGCAGTTAGACGTGACATTGAGCGTCAAACAGTTAGTCTTGACGACGAGCGTCAAGCAGTTAGACGTGACGCCGAGCGTCAAGCAGTTAGACGTGACGCCGAGCGTCAAGCAGTTAGACGTGACGCCGAGCGTCAAGCAGTTAGACGTGACGCCGAGCATAAGAGCCTCGGACGTAGGGATGACGTCAGTCGAGCCGAGCGTCGAGATCGCGAACGTCTTAGTTCCGATCGTAATGATCGTGAGCGTCATAGTTCCGAGCGTCAAGCGTTGGAACAACGTGACGCCAGGCGTAATGATCTTGGACCCATTGACGCCAGAAGTCAGGACCTTAAGGAGTTGACTCCTAGGAAACAAGACGTCTCTACCTCGGTCAGAGACTTATAGGAGGAAGGGAGCGACGATCTCCTTCCCCCTACTGATCTTTTAGAGGAAGTCTCGAAGGAGAAGATCCTGAGATCCTTCATCCTTCGGTTGACTTATAGAAACTCATGAGAGTTTTTACTGAAGAGTTTCCAAATTATTTTGTGCCTGCGGCTCCTCGTTCCCCGCCTTCAGAGTTTACGCTAGGAAAGGCGTCGAAGGAGTCTCTGTTTACAAAGATGGTGCTGTCTCAATCATCTAAAAGAGCTTTGAGGATGAATGGGAGACTAAATGCAATCCAAGAAGGATCAGGGAAAGACTGTTTTCTCTTTTCCCTCGGCTAGATTGGCCTCCAGATCTAGTGTTTGGTACGAGACGGGAGAAGTTCTCGGCTTGGGAGTTCCTACCTCTGCCCAAGGAGACTTTTCGAGTCTAGAAGACGCTCCCCGTCGGATGGCTATGAGAAGGACCAAAATACTCTGGTCAACGTCAGAGCTTGATCATCCTCTCAAAGGCGTCTTCAGAGCTTTAGAAGTATTCAATTTCCTTGACTGGACTCTGGGAGCCTTGGGGAAGAAGGTTTCTGCCTTGAAGGATGTGGACACTGATAGTCTCAGCCTCATTATGTCAGGCATGGATTAAGCCTTAAGAGACGGTTCCAATGAGTTGGCAGCCCTTTTCTCAGCGGGGGTCCTTAAGAGAAGAGCCCAGATCTGTTCTTTTCTGTCCATTAGGGTTACACCCATTCAGAAGTCAGAATTGAGGTACGCACCCTTTTTTCTTCCTCTCTTTTTCCTCAAGAGTTGGTCAAAGAAGTCTCTTACGCTTTATCCCAAAAGGCCACACAGGATTTGGTGTCTAAAACAGCAAGGAAGGTTGTGCCTACTTCTTTCTCAAGCCGCACAGACAGCTGTAGGAGCCAGAATAAACAACTTCTGACAACTTGGGAGAGGAGAGGAGCAGACCTTTGGTCCATAGTCACTAAAGGAGGGATGTGAAATCTTTTTCCTAGAGAACCTCCTTTAATAGTAACTCCGATAGATCTCTCTGCCAGATACAGAGAGGAGTCAAAGCGACAGGCTATGCAATATCAAATGTCTCTCTTATTGGAGAAGGAGGAAATAAAGACCAGTCCTGGATGTAAGTGCTTTCAACGCCTTCGTTCAGAAAACAAAGTTCTCCATGGAGACATCGAAATCAGCCCTAGCAGCAGTAAGAAAGGACGACTGGATGGTCTCTTTAGACCTCTAGGATGCTTGAACTTATCAGAAGAACTGGGTCTTCTGATGAACAGTTACAAGTCTCAACTGACACCATCCCAAGAGATAATTTATTTGGGGATGGAGATTCAGAGTCAAGTTTTTTTGGGGGGCTTTTACGTCTGCCTCGAGGATGGAGCAAGCCCTGTTGAAGCTTCATTGCTTTCTAGAGAAATGGAAGTGTTCTGTGAGAGAGTAGATGAGTCTGCTGGAACCCTCTTCTCGTTGGAACTGTTTGTCTCCCTGAGAAGACTGAATCTTCGCCCTCTTCAGTTCCACCTCAACCGCCATTGGAACAAGGGGAAGGAAATAGAGACAATATGCATCCCCATTACGGAATCCGTAAAGGTTGCCTTCAGTGGTGGAACAATCCGGTCAAACTTCAAGAAGGTCTTTCCTTGGAACAGAGGAACCCAGACCCTGTGTTGTGTTCCGACGCCTTGGACTCGGCGTGGGGAGCAACACTGGGCAAGTTGGAGATCTCGGGTCTCTGATCAAAAAGATCAGGAGATCCTCCGCATAAACCAGAAGGAGCTGTTGGTAGTCCTGTTGTCCCTCAAAAGCTTCGAAAGGTCAGTACTGAACAGAGTGGTGCAGGTCAGCACCTACAATTCTACAGCGTTGGCCTACATAGCCAAACAAGGCGGAACCCACTCAAGGTTTTTTTACGAGACTGCGAGAGTTCTTCTTTACTGGACAAAAGAGAAGAATGTAACCCTTGTAACAAGGTTTATTCAGGGGGAAGGAACGTGATGGCAGACAGTCTCAGAAGGAGAGGTCAAGAATGGACGCTTCATTAAGAGGTCTGCAAAAACCCGTGACGGTTTTGGGGTCGTCCTTGTGTGGACCTGTTCGCAACCTCGAAGACGAAGAGGTTGGAGACTCACTGCTCCCGAGTGCCAGATCTCGAGGCAGTCCGCCTAGGCGTTTTCCTTTTAGAATGGTCTTACCTGGGCGTGTATGCATTCCCTCCATTTTAGATTGTACACAAAGTAAAGTAAAAAATTCGTGTCACATGAGGGAACCAGATTGACTCTAGTGGCCCCTTTTTAGCCCTCAAGAGAGTGGTTCACAGAGGTACTAGAATGGATGGTAGAAATCCCAGGAAGCTTTCCTTTAAGAGTAGATCTACTCATACAACCCCACTTGGAAAGATACCATCAAAACCTCCAAGCTCTTCGTCTAACTGCCTTCAGAATATCGAAAAACTCACAAGAGTTAGAGGTTTTTTCGAAGGGGGCAGCTAGGGTGATTGCAAGAGCAAGGAGGTATTCGACCATCAAGATTTTTAGAGAATAGTGCAGAGTCTACTCTGTTTTCTCTTCCAGTACTTCTGTGACTCAGATTGCTGACTTCCTGTTATACGTTAGAAGGAAACGTAGGTTTTCATCTTCTTCCATCAAGGGATACAGGAGCATGCTAGCGGCCTTCTTCAGATATAGGAACTTGGACCTTTCTAATGATAAAGACCTACAGGATCTTCTCAATTCCTTGAGACATCTAAGGAACAGCACCAGGAATTACCAGCTTGGAATCTGGATATAGTCCTGAAGTTCCTAATGAGTGATAGGTTTGAGCCCTTGCACTCAGCTTCGTTTAAGGACCTCCCTATGAAGACTCTCTTTTTGGTCAGTCTGACGACAGCTATAGGGGTCAGTGAGATATAAAGAACGAAAGAGTTACGAGGCAAGTCAGAAGCTCTTTGGTGCTCGGTCAAGAAGGCTTCGTTACATATTTCAAAGAATGAACTATCCTTCTTCATCATGCTCTTAATAAGAGAGGCTCATTCACATTGTAGTGAGGCAGACCTCAAGCTTTTAAAGGTCAAGACACATGAAGCTAGAGCTGTGGCAACTTCCGTAGCCTTCAAACAGAATAGTTCTTTACAAAGCATTATGAACACAACCATCTGGAGGAGTAAATCTGTGTTCACCTCACACTATTTGAAACATGTCCAGACTCTTTATGAGGACTGCTACACTCTGGGACCATTTGTAGTAACGAGTGCAGTAGTGGGGGAAGGTTCTACCACTACATTCCTGTAACCTAATACCCTTTTCTTCTCTTGGAACTCTTGTATTTTTATGGTTGTTCTTGGAGATTGGACGACAATCTTCCACAATCATTGATTTTAGTCAGGTGGTCAGTTTGTTCCTTGAGAGCGCCCGGAACAAGGGTATTGGAGGAGGTCCTGTCACATAGAGGTTTTTAGACCGATTTGACAGCTCCTAGAGGTCTTCAGCCCCCTGGGTGGATCACTGGATCTCGTAAGGAAAGTGGACATAATGAAGGAATTCATTGAAGTCAGCTTCCTTATCAGGTACGAACCCTTAAGCTTGTTTATTAACTCTTTAAGTAAATTCCGACAATGTTGGCTGTCTCTGACCCTCCACCAAGGGTGTCAATCAACTATATATATAACTACTGGGTAAGTCAGATGTTTAAAAATTAAATTTTCATTATAAAATAAATTTTTGAACATACTTACCCAGTAATTATATTTAATTCAACTCCCCCCTCCTCCCTTCTAGAGACCTATGGGCATGGAAGATCTGAGGAATCACTGGAATGGTTCCAGGTACCTGGTTGGAGGGCACACTGGTGGTATACCTGGCTACCCAATTGGCGATTGCCGCGAGTTTTAAAATATCTGCTGTGACGTCAGGGACTAAAGCTATATATATAACTACCGGGTATGTTCAAAAATTTATTTTATTATGAAAATATCATTTTCAGCTCCTGTAGGGTTTCATTGCTATGCAGTACAGTCTAGTATAGGTACTTTTTATGGTAAATATTTCGTAAATAAAGTCGAGAAGTCTAAGAAATATTGTGCTGAGTGTATTATGGTGATAAATATTTCTTTAGATTTTGAAAGCAGAAGTCTACTACAGTATTGTCTTTTTAAGTATATCTGATAGATATGCAGAAAATTTTATTTTACTAAGCAGTAGACCTATCCAAGTGCTACAAAACTATTTTGGTGATACTGGTAGAAAGTTAAAAGGATAATTTTCTCGAAAGCACAGGAAAATTGAATAAGCAAGCATAAAAACTGGTTATCAAAGCAATATCTTTGTTACATCTTTAAGGTCATGCAAATTTAATTAACTTGTTAAGTGATTCCTTTTGGGCTTTGTATAGCAGTAGTATATAAGCTCGAGTTTTAGTCTCTATATGAAGAAAATGACAGCCTGAGCAGAAGATGTATAAATTCAAATAAGATGACAAAGTTTTGCAAATTTAAACATCTGAATAGATAACCCTATGGAAATTTTGTTATCAATACATAAATCATATTAATACATTAGCAAGAGATTATGTTATAGTATGCTAGTACAGTTGCCATTTTTAATATTGAAATTAGAATTTCCAGTATTATCATTTAAAATCAAACATATTTTAATTCCATTTGTGTATTACTTCTGTATTTTTTTGGTCCATAGAAGTAATAGAATTTTATTTTCCTTCTATTAAACTTTACCTTAGAGCTATACATAGGTTTTGTATTATAAATGGCATAGTGATGAGAATAAAGTAATGCATACAAACAAAGTGAATAATAAAAAATTTTTACACTAGTCTTTTTCTAGAGGTTTAGAAAATTGCAATTTGCAAGTAAAGAAAAATACATAGGAAATTATGGTAAAATATACTTTTTTATTCTTTTGATACAGCTCACACAAATTAGTTTATTTATGTAGATTCTTTTGAAAAATACTAATGTAAACTACTATAATGATAGAAAAATCTGTTATAGGAGAGATGATAAGATGATTAGTTTACACCGTTCTAGTAGTTTTTGTATGTATTTTCTTTAGTGTATTGATGAGGTAATAGTGATGTGTTCATAACAATCCAGTTCAAGACTGAAGAGACCCCTATTGCTCATCCACAGACACTAAGATAATACTACCCATAATGCCTCATTTCATTACTGATCGTTATAGAGTTAAATCTTCATCTTTGGTGGCTCTACGGTGTACGCCTCTCTGACCTTGTCAAGTTCTAAACGTCAGGCATCATTTGCTCCCATATGGCTTTAGACGGACCTTCCAGATCTCTTATTGGATTGCCCATCTTTTTCCCTGGCAGTGGAGGCTTCTATTGCGGCCAACTTCCACAGTTTCCAAATTCCTTTTAAGATTCTTACAGCTTTACATGTGACGGTTATGCAACTTAAACTGAGAAAGAGTGAAAAATTTTCAGGTCATAACAGCCACAGTCACTACATCCAGAAGGACTTTAGTAACTAGCTTACACCAGTGAAAATGGCCAAAGTTTGTCACATTGTGAAACAAGTTAATGCAGCTTGATACGATATCTCAAAGTAGTAAGCTTGATAGAATAGTTCTCTTCAAGGTCATCATCAAGTGTTGGTTGACTTTAAATGTGGATCAGAACATAGCTAAACTAGAGCAAAACAAAACACGTCTGACCAACGCAAGTGCTGAGGAGGAATGAGGATAGGGGGTGGGGAGATGTAGGGGTAGAGAGGGTTAGTAGTAATAGGAGGCACAGACGGGTGTAGGATGGCACCTCGTTGTTCCAGGGAATGTTAATGAAGGAGAGGTCTAATTGGAGAGGGACCTATGGTCGTGGTTCTATCATGCCCCAGTTTTCTATACCGACACTCAAAGAGTGAGCGAGCTAGATTTATTCCTGGCATTCCATGCATTTCTTTTTCTCTGGTATATTCAGCAGTAACTATGCCTTAGAAATGGTGCTTGAGGAGCATTTCACTGGGCGACACAGGTTCCTCGCCCAGAAATAGATTTTTCCTTCATCAAAATCCCTTTTTTATATTTTTTGGGAAGTTTATTCCAAGATCTTTACTAAAACATGCTTAATGGAAGTTTACTCATGTTCTTTGTAGTTTATTGAAGGCACTTTATAAATTCTTCATGAGCCCTCTCATTGATTTGACTAGAGTGTTTTTGGTAGATGTGGCCTTCTTAAAGTTTGGTGGCATGCTCCATTCCTTGTCTAGTGATGTGACCTATTCAGAGGATTGTTAGTATAATGAATTGTTTTGTGTCTTAGATTTTGTATTGAAGACTCAATCTTCAAGTGACGGTAAGTCCATGACTTTCCCCATTACTACTGATGCCTTACCCTCGTCATTAGTTTGTGACATTAACCTCCAGCCTTTAGTTTGAGGTTGCATTTACAGTGAAAAAGAGGATGTGTTCTCTGAAGACTTATTTCAAGGACTACCTCTTTAGAGGTAAGAACACCAATTTTGATACCACCACTCGGTAGCCGACAACGGCATGTGGCTGATTAACATAGGTAGTTATGTGCCACTGCCATCCATATCATGATGCAACTGTTTGAGTCTGTATAGATATTTTTCAAGAAATCCTAAACTTTGTGTGTCTGGCATTAAAGGCGTAAAATGACACTACATTATTAACGAAGACATACTGTAGTAAGGTTGCTCATTTGTGCTTGAATCAAACAGAAGGTGGGATGTTTTGCAGCTAAAATCCAAATGTGGTCGTCTATCCTGGAATATGATGATATAAAAGACGATACTGGGTTGTGGGTTGGAGAGGGTTTCACAATAGAATGATCTGGACCAAATTGAAAGATTGAGGCTTGTGATGGAGCACTCGAATCTATACACTAATGCACTGTGTACCATCAGAACTCTTACCAGATGGTACATCAGAACTTCAACGCAAGATATTAAGAGATGTTAGTCTCGGGTTCAAATCTGGACAGGTTAGGCAAGGTATGCTGTCACAGTCATTGGGAACCTTCTCAGGCTGCAAAAACAAAGTAAACTTTACGTAAACTTATCCCCACCTAAATTTACTATCCTACCCTTCTTTGAATACTCCCCAGATTTTGAATCTTCAGTTCTTAACGTATGGAGTCCTCACACTTTTAGCCTTACTTATTCTTCTTTAAAGCCTTAGAACATAAGTTAATTGCAACTCAAAGATCTATGGAAAGAATGATCGTGGGAATAACAATAAGAAACAGAAAAAGAGCAACATGGATGCAAAAGCAAACTAAAGTAGAGGATATTGTAACAACATGTAAGAAAAAGAAATGGACATGGGCAGGATATATAATGAGAATGATAGACAATAGATGGACATTAAGTTTAACAGAATGGGTCCCGAGAGATTGTAAAAGAAGCAGTAGAAGGAAAAGAAGACAAAGGATTGACGAACTAAGAAAGTTTGCTGGTGTGGACTGGCACAGAAAGACCATAAACAGATGCAAGTGGAAGTACATGTCCAAGGCCTTTGTTCTGCAGTGGACTAGTAACAGCTTATGATGATTCTTCCATAAGATAGTCATGTAATTTCTCACATTCTGAACATCTAGATAAAAGTCACAGTTTCCCACAAGTTACACAAATGGAACGAGGATCTTTATTCTGTAGTAATAATCTATCTGAACATTTAACATACAAGTGCATTTTAAAACCAGTAAGACATCCCTTATTAAGCTAAAGTAACTAACCCTAGAAAAACTAGGCATATACTTGAAAAGGTTAGGGCAAATGACAGACAATGTAAACCCTTCACAATTGACGATATTATTGAAAGCCATGTGTTAAATACTTGACAATAGTATACTAGGGGCTAGGCAATAGGTATTAGGTAAATTGAAACTTATATTTTCTTAATGATAGATGACATGAAAGGGCTTAGAGAAAGAAACCAGATGACCTGCAGGTCAACTTTATTAAAATATTAGATTTTATTATTGGAATTCTATTTCCAGTACTGGTATGTGCAAATTTTTTTTGAAAAATTTCATCACCTTTTTTATTTCATTAGGCCATCATAGTTGTCAGAAGTCAGCTTAATATTATGGAAAGAAAGTGATTGTTCATGAGGTGCATGTCCTATTCTTTTCCAAGAGGTTCACTTTGATATATAGATTACTGCTGTTCTGTGAGCAGGGACAAAGAGGTATTACCTGGTGAGCGCAAGTGGTAGGTGTCGGTAGGGTAACCCAACTGTATTCTCTAGGGCCTGTCACGGCCCTCCCCCTTTGATGAAGGGATTATCTAAATCAATGGTGCACAACCGGCGGCCCGCGGGCCGCATGCGGCCCCCAGTGAAGCACATGGCGGCCCTCGAAGTTATCATAGAAAACACAATATATCACTCTTTGTACAGTAAAATAAAATAATAAATATAAACATATTACTCCGTCTTATGATATAATTACAAATAGTAAAAATGTACTATATAACACACACACACATACATATGTACAGTATGTATGTATGTATATGTGTCTGTGCATATATACACACACACATATATATATATATATATATATATATATATATATATATATATATATATATATATATATATATATATATATACATAGACATACATACATATAAATATAAATATATATATATATATATATATATATATATATATATATATATATATATATATATATATGTACATACATAGACATACATACATATAAATATATATATATATATATATATATATATATATATATATATATATATATATATATATATATATATATATATATATGTATGTATGTATTATTCTTTGTGTTTTCTTGTTATTGTTGAATTATCTCGTTATCTATAATCAGTTCATTCACTAAATTCATAATTTCATCACCATCCTCGAACACGAAAGCAGTCGAGACAAGAGGTGAACGCGTATGGCTGTTTGTGAACGTTGTCTAGGCGGGAGTAACCTCGTTGTTGTGAAGGGAAGGTAACCACCTGAAGTTATATCTAAATTAATATTTATCATAATTTAGAATACTATTCTCTTTTTAAACAGAGGCGAAACCTGTTTTTGTTTTTCTTGTTTTTCTTTTTTTATTGTATTTTACATTCATAATTATGGTTTCCTAATACATCTAAATTCCAGTTTAAAAAGTTTGTAAAATGATTATTTTGCAACCTTCCAAGTTAGCCAATTTGTCTGAGCTCCGATAGTTTCTTTGCAGTCTAAAATAGGAGATATTGCTACAAGGCCAGGCATTTATCATTGTAGTGTTTTCAGATTAATTTTGCTTAGCTACTATGGCTTCTGGTACTTCTGTGGACAAAAACTCAAGTCGAAAAAGAAAGCTTGAAGATGAACATAGAAAATTTCAAGAAATATGGACAGATAAATATTTCTTTGTGGCAAACAGTGAAAAAAAAAATAATTTGCTTAATATGCCAGAATAGTGTGGCCGTTTGTAAGGAATACAATTTGCAAAGGCATTATCTGACAAAGCACAAGCCTTA
This sequence comes from Palaemon carinicauda, assembly GCF_036898095.1. Classification (NCBI taxonomy): domain Eukaryota; kingdom Metazoa; phylum Arthropoda; class Malacostraca; order Decapoda; family Palaemonidae; genus Palaemon; species Palaemon carinicauda. Next base: position 42,514,115 of record NC_090761.1, read on the forward strand.
TGAAAAATTTGTTGGTGAACTAAGAAAGCAGAAAATTAAATCACTAATGCAAGATTTTCATGTGCAAAAAAATATGTTTATTCAGAAAAATAAAGAGGCACAGGACGTAACAGAAGTGAGTTATGAAATTGCAAACCTGATTGCTAAACATTCCAAGGCATTTTCAGAGAGGGATTTCATTAAAAAGTGTATTCTACTTGCTGCTCAAAAACTTTCTCCAGATGTTTTGAAAAAGTTTGAGAATATCAGTTTGAATCGTATGACAGTGCAACGTCGTATTGTTGATTTGTCGGGTGATATAGTAGACCAGTTGAAGGAGAAAAGTAAACAATTTGTGTACTTCTCCCTAGCCACTGATGAATCTACTGATGTTACATCTACGGCTCAGCTACTTGTATTTGTACGTGGTGTGACAGAGGACTTTTCTATTCATGAGGAACTCGTAGGGCTCAGTTCATTGAAGGGGCAGACAACTGGTAGTGATTTACTTAATGGACTTTTAGAACAAATTTCAGTAATTGAGTTAGATTAGGAAAAGTTAGTAGGAATATCAACTGATGGGGCTCCTGCAATGATAGGCAAGCAGAATGGATTGGTGCAGCTATTGATTAAACACCTTGGAGAGTGAAAATATGAACTGAAACAATTTCATTGCATAATACATCAACAAAATTTGTGTGGAAAAGAACTGGACTTTGATCATGTAATGAAAGTTGTAGTTTCTACAGTCAATTTTATCAAGTCACGCTCAGCTTTGCATCACCGGCAATTCAAGCAATTTCTTGATGAAATTGAAGCAGAATATGGCGATTTAGTGTTTGTTACTCAAGTAAGGTCGTTAAGCAGGGGAAATACGCTAAAAAGATTTATCAGTCTTCTGGATGAAATTGAGATATTTCTTAATGAAAAGGATAAGATGGTACCAGAACTTACAAATGCTGACTGGCTTTGTGATTTGTCATTTCTTGTAGATCTCACAAGTCATTTAAATAACTTGAATCATAAACTTCAGGGGAATAACCAACTTATTTCTCAGCTAGCCAATTATGCGACAGCTTTCGAACAAAAACTAAAATTGTTTCAGTTACAGATAGTTAAAGGAGAGTTAGGACACTTCCCATATTACAAACTTATGTGTTAGAAACACAAAGTATGCAATAGACATGAATATTATGCAGCAAAATTAGGAAAACTTTTGGAGGCCTTTGAGAGCCGATTTGAGGACCTAAAGAAAGAAGTCAATGATTTGAAGTTGTTCAGCAACCACTTTTCTGTATCTCCTGATGAAGTAGAATTCGAAGCACAACTCGAACTGATTGATCTTCAGAATAATGACAGCCTTCGTATAATGAAGGGGACTTGCTCAACTTTTATAATTGCTTGGCCAAAGATCAGTTTCCTTATTTGAGAAACAAAACTGCTATTTATGCAAGCTTATTTGGCTCTACCTACATATGTGAACAAACATTTAGTCTGCTCATCCAGACCAAGTCAAATATTCGTAGCAGGCTAAGTGATCAAAATCTGCACTCTGTTTTAAGACTGGCAACCACAAATTTCCATCCTAACATAAAAAATCTTGTACATGAATCTCAGTGTCAAAAATCTTATTAAAACAAAACAGGTGAACAACTGTGTTTTTTTTATCTTTAAACATTCTACAAACTATTTATCATTTCATGTAAAATCTAGTCTAGTGGCCCTCGACTAGATATATGTTTGATGATGTGGCCCGAGTAGCTCAAAAGGTTGTGCACCCCTGATCTAAATGGAAGACAGCCTGTGAATAGTGTTTTACAAACGCCCTTGTTAGATATACGACACCAACAAGGTGCTCGCGCGAGGGTTGTAACCTCTGCATTCCATGCTTTTAATTTTCTCTGGTATATTTGGAAGATTTATATCAGAAAAAGTACAAAGAAGGACTTTTTCACCGGCCGTCACAGGTCGCTCCCCAGAAATAGATTTTTCCTTCGTCAAAATCCCTTTATTTTACCTTTACCAACTTTTTCTTAGTACATGTGATTTATATTTACTTCAACAATTTTTGGGAGCCTGAATGTTGTGGGGGCTCATGTTTTACCATCTTTTAGGACTTGGGTATCCTCTCGCTCATAATATTCTGTCCTGGCTAACTTGCACTCTCATAAGGCAAGACTATTCTGGAGTATCTGTGATCATGACCCGTGTTTAGTTATGGTTCAGTATAAACTAATGGTTTACTGATTATGCACCGTTGTGAGATTTTTTCTGATTCTTATTCGTAACTGCTTATTTCCAAACTCTTTGCCTTGTCTTATGGGGTTTTACTTCGGACTCTCTTGTCCTTATTCCTCGCATTGCTTTCCAGGAGCATTTGGTTCTTCCCCTGCCTAGACTTATTATGGGATCCCATTAATCATTCCTTCATTCCTCTCATTTGCTTATTTCTCTTTTGGACAAGAGAGTGAGATTTTATGTGTAGCATAAACCTTGATTATGGGTGTGTATAGAAGAGGTTCTTTCAGTCTTGATGGGAGTAAGTTGGTACGTCTGAGATTGTATTATGGAAATAAGTCATCTCACGATTAATTGATTTATATTGAGAACATACTTTGTGTTGTTAAAACACTTTTGTCACTAATAGCTGATAAAGTCCTAAACTAATTTTATTTTCATGTGCTAGTTATTTTGTTTTATATCAATTCCATGAAAGGATTTTATGAAGAAAAAATTGATTTGTACAGGGATTTTACAATTGCGACTCGATGTACATAGTTATACTGTAAAGTTTAGTTTCACCTGACAACCAAGCTAGAAAATCTAAAATTTCACTGTAATCTTCACAAGGATATATCTAGTAGTGATCTAGTTATAGATTTCAATTGATGGGTGTTACCAATTAAAATTTGCTTAATAATCCATCAAGTAGTGAAATCACATCTAGGGGAAAAATTTACCCTAGAAGTTGCAATTTAAAGACAATATTATTGAGAGTCATTGTAAATAACATGTGGTTTCATCAGCATCTTTCTGTGATGCATAACAATCAAATTAGTATAACAAAGTGGCCAGTGTGCCAGCACACATAATTTATTTTTATTTTGTAGTCTAATTTGATAGGAAGTGCAAAAGGATTTTCCAGTTTTTTATTCAATGTTCTAACTATCCTAGAACAGTATAAAACAGGAACATGGCCATGTCAGTGTAAGATGGGACTTATAGAAGTTGAAGATAGTATGGTATCTTTTTTTCATTATATGTCCTAAGGTAAGCATAGTATGGTAAATGAAATGAAATGAGTTATTTCTTTTTTCATGTTCATTTTATTGGCTTTTTTAAAAATATGTTTTACGGTTGTGGTAGCCTATTCAAAACATCCCTGCCTGGTGCTTGCCAGACTGAGGTTTGAGTCTCGCTCAGATTTGATAGTTTCTTTAGTGTCTGCAACCTTAACATCTTTGTGAGCTAAGGATTGGGGGTTTATGGGGAGCCTATAGGTGTACCTGGTGAGTCATCAACAGCCATTGCCTGGCCCTCCCTAGTCCTAGCTTGGGTGGAGAGGGACTTGGGTGCTGATCATATGTATAAAATGGTCAGTTTCCAGGGCATTGTTCTGCTAGCTAGGGCAATATCACTGTCCCTTGCCTCGGCCATTCGTGTGTAGCCTTTAAACCTTTAAATTGAAATGTTTTTTATTAACAATTATTTTTAGAAAAAGAATTTTTTCTCTAGTTGAGTATATTAAAGGGAAGATGAACTGTTTTTATGTTCTTACTTTAGATAGTTATTATGTTTCTCAAAGTATTTGGTTTTGATCCTGGTTGAGGTAGTTATGTGACATGGATATAAACTCAGAAGATCTTGGAATGCAATTATAGTCCCTCAATCTATACAGTATTGATGTAAATTTCTTCAGGCTTTTAAATACTCCTGCTTTTATTTATAAACATGTAATGCATATTGACACTTAATAAGCTTTGATTAGCCTGTGCTTAGTATCTGGAGTGAGTATGCAAACTGCTATTCCTCAGTATCACTCACAATATTTTGTACATCTTAGTCACTTGTAGATGCATTATAATTTCTCATTATCCTTTGCTAAAAAAAAAAAAGAAAATATCATAGTCATCAGAAAAGTATGATATTTTCTTTCTGTAAAATGGGATATGTTCAAAGACAGTTTCCCTGCTTTATTTTTTCTTTTCAAGTAGTTATTTGCCACAAATATTGCAATATTAATCAAATTAAAAATTCAATGTTCTATCTTTTTCTTTCTGTATTGCAAGGAAGCAAAATTTTGGTACATTATATCTCTCACTGTTATTGAGAATTTAGTGTACCATAATTTTGAGATGTAAGGCAGGCTTATATTCAATTTGAGGGATTCTATTTACAGTTTAAGCATCAGGGAAAATCAGGAAGTGAATTCTCAAAGGGTGTAGTGATGGCATAGCACTTACAACTGTCAGAAACATTTTGTGGGCTTTAAGATTATCAATTTTCATAATTATAGTATATAGTCAGTTCATATTTCATGATCAAGTATCTGTGTACTTGAATAAAAGAACATGAAACGGAATTGGTTTGGTTAAATTGCTTTTCTAAATGAAATGTTGATTAAAGATTTTACATGTATAAAAAGTACACCTTTCAGTGTTTCATGGCAGTTGAGAGTACTGTTACATCTTTCAGCTGGCCACTATATTAGCTAAAATGTTGCAACTTTAGCTGGTAGTTTATTGCACTGTGACACTGTATATGTAGCTGGTGGTTTTAAGTGCAATGAAATCATAAGTTTTTGTATTAATTTTGTGGGTTGTAGCACTGAAATATTGGTTATCAATATCAGATACTCTACATCACTGTTGCTGATAATTTAAGTGCTGCTTCAGTGTAGATGACATAACAGTTATGAGTACTGTGGGGTTATTTTTAGCCAACAGTATCAAGTACAGTATATGTACTTTGATACTAGGTGATTAAGAGCTTTAGGTTTATGGTATCATAGCCATAGTAATGTGTTGTGTTTAAATGTCATGATTACTGTCAAAAGTTTCAAGTGCTATTATGATTTAGTAATGTTTTTGACAGGATTTAATTTTTGTAGCATTCCAACTTTGGCCACATGACATTGTAACACTAACCTCAAGTTCTAGAAAGTTAGACGAGTGAGTGCAGGTCTCATGGTTATGACAGTTAGGATATTCTTTTACTTGTTGCAGTTTTATAGATGCTGTACATTGCCTTAATTTGTAGCATTGTTTTTTTTTTTTTTTTTTTTTTTTTTTTTTTTTTTTTTTTTTTTTTTTTTTGAAGAGCATTTCCTAGATGATGTAGTTTATTATAAATCTGATTGTAGTGTGTGATAGGGACATTTGAGCTGGAACACTGTATACTTGGACCTTCTACTTTAACTTTCAGTGTACATTTTTATCTAAGGTAAGAAAATTTATGCAGAATTGTTGTATTAGTTTGATTACATATTTATTTTTAGTTACATACTGTATACAGGTATTTAGGAAAAGTTTCATCCAGTAATGTAGACTTGTGTATACAATATGGTATGAAGCTACACAATGGCATAGTGGTTAGCAGTTAGGAAAATGTATGAGTATAAAGCTAGAGAAAAGCTTCTTGAAACCTAATCTCTTCATAAATATGGGAGTAACTGTACTATCATAATTCTTATATTGATAGCAATTTGTAGTCAAATTGTGTACAGTTATACATTTTACTTATGTGTATTTACAAGTTATTAGTATGTACTGTCTCTATGAGAATAAGAAACTGCAAGTAGAAGTTACCATTTTAACTCTGAAATGTTAATTTTCTGGGTAGATTGTTTTATTATTATTAGTTTCTTTGCACATATTGTCATATTGGAATGAAATTACGAGATGTTAGTTAAGTCTGAAACAGGAAAAGTACTGTTTGTGTGTGTGTCATTCAAGAGGGAATAGTGGTCATTGATTTTAGTTTCTGTTTTGAGGGTCTCATTCAAATGGAGTAATTAGTATTGAATTTAATTGGAATTTATTATAGCTAGCAGATATTACTGTGGACATTAGCTGTGAGTTATCGATATCCATCAAATATGTTATTCTTCTTTTTTTTTCTTTTTTTGCTCATCACTGGTTGTTAAGAATTAACTAGCCTTAGTTGGGGTCAGGAGTTAAGGTAGCTGTTAGAGCTTTCTTTGAAACATTTTGGTCAGCTTTTATAGTGTTATGGTTGATTTCTATCTTGACCTTTAAATTACTATATGATATAAATTCCACAGCCTAAAAACTTATAAATTCTAAATTTCATTGAGAGAAAGTTTTCCCAATTTTGGCTTATGATATTCATTGCTTAGTTTGCTCCGCTCTTGATGGTTGTTCCAGGGAAACAATGGGAATAGTTTGTTTACTTTTAGCTAATGCTTTGTGTTGGTGTTTCAGTAAACCCCTTGTTTGACGCAGAGTGCAACTGGACGGAACGGGAGTATGCGTTGGCCTCATGGGCATACCGCAAGTGGAAGTATCACCAGTTCACTTCACTAAGGGACGACTTGTGGGGTAATGCAATCTTCCTCAAAGAAGCCAACGCCATATCCGTAGAACTCAAAAAGAAGGTATAGTACACGTTTGAACTTGATTATTGTAGGGAATGAACAGTTTCATGTAGATTTGTAATGTTTCAGTGAATTATTAGTTTTATTCGTTAATATTATCCTTTTTATTCATGGCTGTTGATACTATACTCATTACCAAAAAATCTGTGATTAAGAAAATTACATGTAATGTGGCTTAGGGCAGGGGAAAATGTTGAGGTTAGCATTGGCCATTTCCTTATTCATACAAATGCAGTGGCTAAATTAAAAGAAATAGAAATTGGCTGAACTGATAGATTCCTACAAACTTACATGACTATTGAATCCTTGTCTATATGCAGAAAAAGACTATGATTTACAATTGTGAAACTGATATACCAGTATTTTATAGGTGGTTTTTGTAAGTAATTTTTAAAGAATCAACTTCCGTAAATATTATGAGGGTTTGTCATCCTGCAGACCTAGGATTAATTTTAATTTACCCAATATCTCTCCTAGTTTGTTATAATTGTAGGGAAGTCTAGCAAAAATACTTAGTCAAAATTCCTTAATTAAATACTTTCAATTGAAAGAAGTATAGTGGAATATTATTATTAAGTATAGTACTTTACTTGGGTTTGTATGCTGAAGGACTTTGATTGAGAAAGTAATACAGACACTAAAAGAATAGATAAGGGAAGAACAGTGTTGGTTTAGACTAGGAAGAGTGAGTGTTAATGAAGTGATTTTTATGTAATAATTGTGTGAGAAGTTTGAAAGCAAAAGGGATGGGCTCCATATTTCTTAAATGAGCCTGGAAATAAATTTTTGTAAAATTAACAAAGGTAATGGAGTGTGTCGAGGATTTATGATTAAGAGGGAAGTTTGTTGAGGACAATTTGTTAGTGTAAAAGCTGACCAAGGGTCTCTGTGGCTGATGATCATTTTTACAGATGTAGTAGTGAGGTAAGTTAGAGTAAGGATAATAATGTAAAATGTTGCAAAGTTTTAGTACTAAGAAAAGAAATCTCAATAGAGTATAGTGTGACTGGTGTTCGTTCATAATGTAATATTAGATGGTGATGTAAAATGGAAACTTTAGAGGTGTTAAGATAGTTTGAAAGTCTTTGAAAGGAATAAAATTGAAATTGTTCATAGTAAAAGTAAAGTATGAGTGTAAAATGAAGTCAGAAAGTAAAGTGAGTGTGCTTATTGATATCGAAAGTGAGTTAACCATAAGGGTATATGGGAATACTGTACATAAAAAGAGAGAAGCAAGTCCAGAAAAATGTGAAATAGGATTTCTGAAGAATGTTTAGGAAGAGAAAAGTTATTAAAAAAAGTTTTACTATTTGAAGAGATTATTAAACCAGCTCTTCTTTGTAAAGTTAAACTGTAGGTCAGGAATGTAATTGAAGAAGCTATCGAGATTGACTTTTTGTGGAGCAAAAATTGTGCAAGGGTTGAGAATTGTAGGGAATTGAGATGTGGTAAAAAGGTTAGTATAAATAATAATATACACAAGAGTGTTTTGAATTTGTTTTGTTTTGCTAATAAAATTGAGGATGGTAGGAATAAGAAAGTGTGCAGAATTCAGAAATTTTGAAAGGAGATTTAGAAAGTGTTGCTAGGAGTGAGTATTAGAGGAACAAGAATAGAATGAGTTGTGTGAAGGAATTGAAAGAGAGTGCATGCTAGGTAAAGATGCATAGTACAATGTTTTGGGGGGTCAAAGCACCGCTGATGAGCCATTTGTATACTGTAGATATGATTATGTAGAACTTGTATCCCTGCTTATTCATTTTAAGGAGGAATGTGATAGTTACGACTTTTTGTACTCTAGGACAACCATCTACAGTATTAGTGAAATTAGCTTATAGGTTGAAAAATACGGTATATACAGTTGTGTATGTATGCATACTAGTGAACATTTTATTGCCATACATGAGGCCAATGATAGATTTTAAAAGTAATTTGTATTTTTCCCAGCTATACAAACCTGGCTCCTTTGAATTAAATTTCCCACCTCAGCCACCCCTCACAGTTCTAGACATAAGAAAAAAAAAATCGATATTTGTGCCACCTGTCATCAACCAACTACCCTCATAACAATTCAGTGGTTGTTCCAGCAACTCTGAAGATGTATCCCTGGACTCAGATTTGTATGCTTTGGAAAAATAAAAATTACTTTTGAAATTTGTTATATCAGTAACTTTCATTGCCCACTCACCCATAAAAACTTCTGGTCCCCCCAAGTTCTCCACTTCCAGATGTATATACAGTGCTATGTTTGAAATATATATATGATGCATACATTTTAACTAATTTTTTTTATATAATCAATAAAAATTCTTGTTTCATATGACACAAGGTATATTTTTGCTAAAAGTTGCCTGCAAGTAAAGTGTCATTCATAGAATAATTTTGCATGACTTTTCATTTATCTCAGATATTTCTGCTATTATGGGTATGACTGGAGTCAATGTAGCTAGTTAGAGTTATGTTCATCACCCGTGATTGTTTTTACTTTGGATTTTTCCTAATCTCTTTTAGTATAATATTTTGAATTTCTTCAGCAGATTTAAATTTTTTTTCTAGCAAAAACAGTATTACTATGCTGAAAGATTTCATCCTTGTCTTAAAATTATCTTTTTTGTTTCTTTTTTGTTGGTGTGTTACATGCTCTAGCTAGTTTGATATTATTCTTGTTTTTTAATTGAATTAATTTTATCTGCTATGATGACTTTGTACATTGTGATTAGTTGGCTTTGCTGAGTATAGATGAAGCTGCCATATATGACTTCCAAAACAACCTTGTTAATTTTGCATGAATGCTTTCTTATAAAATTGATAGAAATTTAGGGTATTATCTTCAATTTTTTTTCTTTTACTACTGTTTTCTATAAAAAATAAATTCTTTAGAATTTTACTACAATATAGTTTTATAGTCTCCAAAAAAAAAAAAATGCTGTTTATCATACCAGAAAAAAATTAATACAATCATTATAGAAATAAGCCTAGATGAGTAAACTCTGAATTTAAACACCTTCAAAAGCACAATTTTTCACGCATGTTTTTTTATACAGAATTTTAATATTCATCAATGTTTGAAATGAAAAAAAAAAGAATTATTTATTTCCTCAAGCCTTACTGATGCTCGTTTGCTACCGACGAAAAATATTTTACCATCTATTCTAAAAGGTTTAAAGATTTAATTCCCAAGGTACACTACCGCCCTAATGCTTCCCTATAGACTTATGGACGCCATCACTTCCGTGAATTGGAAGCCTTGCTACACAGATGGCTTCTTTTTTTTATGGTCAATCATTCTTTCCCAGTTGGATGGCAAGACTACACCTACTTCATTAATTTTGTGCAATACCATGAATTAATTTTATAATTGCCTTTTCCTATACTGGAAAATTTCAGTCAAAAGTCAAATTAGGTTTCTTTTAAGTTGTTTTAGAACTACATTGTTGTAATTCATGAAGAGTTTCACTTTTGGTTTTGTTTGTATTTATTCCTTGAAATTTGCTTGGGAATTGTTTCTGGGAGATCAAAGCTGCATTCCCTTTGTGGATTGTGTTGGGGCCAATACTGTAAGTTGATTAATCGTTGTGAGGAGTGTGTTTCATTCCTAGTGCCTCTCATGGAAAAGTATGTTTCAGTGGTTGCCAATGAAGTTCTGAGTGAAAAGGAAACTTGCTGTTAGTTTAGGGGAGAATTATTTTTTTATTTTTGTATTGCTTCAGTTATGTTAAGTCTGATGCATATCAAGGGAAAATTAATGGTTTATAAGAAATTATCCAGGATTAAATTCTTTTGAATCAGATCTCAGAGAGAGGTGTAGAGTTGGTATTTAAGTATGTTTCACAGCATGACTTGCATGCATGCCATGAGCAGTGGTACTCTCTGGAGTCATGAGGGAGACACTATCTTCCAGTTGGGGTCAGTATTGGTAGATGACTTTTTATATAACCTCTGAAAACAATTTATCAATGCATTATACATTTACTGAAGAAAATATGATACTACTGTTATACTATTGTTATACTTCACTAGATATGATTACATTATAGTACTGTTTCTCTCAATTTAGAAAACTTTCTAAAAACTTTTTAGTACTTACAGTACTGTGCTAAATCAGAGTTCTTATACAGCACTGAAACAGGTTGAACCTTTATAGTGAAATGCCTCCCATCATTATCATTGTACCAACAGTCTTGTTATAGCCGGAAATAATCATCCTCACTTTATAAAATTGAGATTAAAATGGTTATTTATAAAGTATAAAATATGTACATTATGTTTATCAGGTTCGTATTCTAATTGATGTCTAAAGATATTATTATTTAAAAAAAGAAGTAAAGTTTTAAGATAATGCCTTTGGGCTTGGGCTTAGATTTCTTACTAATACAGTAGCCCATTTTAGCAGCTTCTGTGAGTTTATTTATTTTTTTTTCTGGACTGAACTCCCCTTCTTGGAGTGCTCGTTACATTATTGGTGCATTTGAATTTCAGTTTTTGTCTGTATAAGTTAGGGGTCATGGTTTCCTTTTTTACTTTATGATTTGTACTCGGGTACTAAATTACCATCATCATCATCATCTTCTCCTACGCCTATTGATGATGCAAAGGGCCTCGGTTAGATTTAGCCAGTCGTCTCTATTTTGAGCTTTCAATTCAATACTTCTCCATTTCTCCATTCATCATCTCCTACTTCACACTTCACAGTCCTCAGCCATGTAGGCTTGGGTCTTCCAACTTTTCTAGTGCCTTCTGGAGCCCAGCTAAACATTTGGTGAACTAATCTCTCTTGGGGAGTGCGAAGAGAATGCCCAAACCGTCTCCATCAACCCCTCATCATGATCTCATCCACATATGGCACTCGAGTAATCTCTCTTATAGTTTCATTTCTAATACTGTCCTACCATTTACCTCCCAGTATCCTTCTGAGGGCTTTGTTCTCAAATCTACAAAATCTAGGGGAGATTGTTTCTTTGTCATACTCATGTCCATATAGGCTAGTAACATTCATCTCACTGAACTGATATTTTGTCTTATTTTTATATGTAATTTCAGGCAATTTGATTTCCGAATTTTCTTAACCTAGCCAATGTCTGATTTGCTTTTTTTTGATCTTTCACTAAACTCTAATTCTAAGGACCTGCATTAGAGATCATAGTTCCTAGATATTTGTATGATTCTACCTCATTATTCCTTTCTCCTTCCATTGATATTTCATCTTCCATTGCATACTCCGTTCTCATCATCTCTGTCTGTCTTTCTTCTATTTATCTTGAGCCCAACCTAGTGTAATTTTTCATGCATTCTGGTTAGCAAGCATGGCAAATCCTGTGGTGTTTTGCTAATAAGGACAGCATCATCAGCATTCTCTAAGTCTGCTAATTTCCTATTACCAATCCAGTAATGTTATTGTTTTAGATGTATCATGTCCTCTACCTTCCTTCACAGCCTATTGGGAGCTTGGGTATTCTCATTTTTTAACCTTGCTGTTATTCCAAATGTGTGTTTTTAGTTAATTAGCAGGTATTTAGTTTTGTTAATTCCTAAGTGATTCTTTCTTCATATAATTGGCTGATTAAAATTTTCAGTATTTATTCTTAGGCCTGACCCAAAATTACTATAGAAAACTAATTTCCCACTAAAAAATAGTCATTCATAAAACAGTTTTGATTGTTCATTGAATCCTTTTATGACTCCATTATTTCATCCAAGCAAGGGTGTTGATCGTATGTCTTAAGGGAACATTAGTAGGAGGATAGTAAAACAAGTACTGTAGTTATAATTAGTTCAGCTATGCAGAAAAATAGTGAATGCATAGTGAAAGAGAAATGAAACTATTTTTACCATCTTTCCATGTTTTCAGGTACAATTTCAGTTCACTCTTCTCACCGACACTTTGTACTCTCCTCTGCCAACTGACTTCTTGCCATTGCTTGAAGATGAAGAAGAGGAAGATGATGATGATCGTCCTACTCCTCATACAATTGTTGCAGTTGAAGTGCAAGACACTAAGAATGGGGCTACACATTACTGGACACTTGAAAAATTAAGGTGTGTAATTCCTTTCTGCATTTACATTCTTTTCCTCATAATTTTCACTTTGCCTTTACTTCACAGTACTGTTTTAGTATCTCTTATTTTCTAAGGTTATTTGGTCACTGTTGTTTCAGATTTATTTACTCATAGGTGTTGTCTTGGTTTGTGTGTTTATCTTTTTTATTTTCCATTTACTGTTACTGTGAAATGTTATTGGCTTTTTGTTTGTAATAGCTACTTGCAAGTGTAATTTTCCTTCTCATGTATTACCCCATATCCCCAAGAGCCCACCAGATCAAATTTTATTATTTTTGTTTTTTACTGTCGAGTCATTTAGTGCTCACCTCATAATTTAGATTGTTTTATTGAATTCTGTATAAAATTTTTATCATTTAACTTAAGTGTCAATGATGGATAGTTAGTTAAGGTCCCCACTCCCACTCCCCATATATTGTAGACAAAGTTTGTTCTAGCCTTTCAATAGTTGGAGGAGATATATTACTGTTTATGCCATTTGTATACGATCTCAATACCATTTTGGTAAGTAAGATCTTCATTACTAACAGCTGTAGATGTGATAGCAGACAGAACTTCAGTGGTAAATGGTAAGTTTAACCATCCCCCATTGGGTATTAGATTGTGAGTCCCAAACTTTGTCTACAATTCTGGCAGATTGCTCAAGTAGAATATGGGCTGAAGAATAAGTTATTGCACATTGGGATGTCATTGTTGATAAATGGGGCTTCTTGTAGTTCCCAAGCAAGACATCCCTCCAGTCCAAAACTAAATTTTGCTTCATTGCCGTGCATTGTAGACATCGTTTGGAGTTGATGCGTCAGATCTACCACTCTGACATAAGCCCAGGCTCTGTCTCGCCTTCTCCGCCAATGGAATCGGAGCTCCCAGCAGAAGAAGAAGTGCAAACGTGTATTCCAGCGTGTAACCAAGCCAAGCTCTCCTTATCTCAGCTGCTGCCCACGAGGCTCCTCAACTCCCGCATGTTAGTGTTGATCTTGCAGCAGCAGAATCCCCAGCAGCAGCACAGATTTATTGGCAGTGTTTTGCACTTGGATTGAGGCATGGTCAATTTATATGTTGGTGTTCACAAGCCTATCTTTGGTTGACTGATTTTTTGAACACTGAACAAGCCAGCTTGATGATGGTCTATGTAGTTCTTTTGTGGCGCTGTTTTGCTTCTACTCTGTACTTCATGGTTGCTATATCATAAGATAATGCATTGGACATTGGCAAACCTTTTTTTTTTTTATATACTGATGAAAATCTTGACAATCTTTGGTTTAATTTTATCCTAGATCTATTGTTGCCCATTCAGACTTTTGTTTTTGTACATGTGTACAACATAGATAGTTCTTTTTAACCACATTTTGTTGTGTGATGTAATTTTTTCAATATTAGCACAAAGCTCAACAGATTTAAGGTGTATTTTCGTAGTATTTTCAGGACTAAACCCTTTTCACAAGACAATGTGTACTGCACAGTGTCTATACTGTACTTTATAGATGACCTTTAAATTCTTAGTATTGCACAAAGCTTTTTTTCTCCATATAGTCTTTTTATTTGGTCTTTATTCATAGATTTCTAAGAGTTAGTTTTTTGGGGTGTAAATATTCAGTTGATAATTTAACTCCTGCACCTTAAACCCTTCCTTTAAAGTATGTATTACAAATTGTTTTGTTATTTAAGTATCTAGAAATAGACATTTTCCTCTTTTAAATGCTATGTTTTAGGGACTACAAAATTATTTCATTACATAATTTCCTTTATTCCATTCATTTACTTTGTATTGTTAGATTATGGAATTTGATTTACTGTACATTGTTTGCCTCTCACATGCTTCCATTTTCATTCCTAGCGGGCTAGGAATCTAGATATTAAATAATTTGTTATAGGATATTTCAAACACTCACAATATTCAAGTTTTGTATTTCCACATAGGCGTAGAGATTATAGTGTATATGCTGTAATAAAATGGATCATTTTGATTCCAGTGATGAAAAATATCTGATTATACCAAGAGCACTCATTGGATCAGGGTTAGTGTTTGTTTGGATAGATGATTGTGAAACAGTATTTACCATATAGGCAAATTAGAAAATACAGTAGTACCAAATAGGGGCTCTTCATTCCTTTGCTTTTGTGATCATCACATTTTACTAATAATAATAATAATAATAATAATAATAATAATAATAATAAAATAGTAGAGATCGTTTTTAGCATTCCTCCAGTCTAAAAGCCTTTCTTCTGTCATTCACCTTGCATCCATTGTCTTTGCTCTTTCAAGCTATCTGGCCTGACTTCTTTCACTGTTTCCTACTGTAATAGAATTTTGATTTCCCATTTAGAAATAAATCTGTGCGACCAATTTAGTCAGAGGTTAGACATGTGATTCAGTGTTACAGTATCATCAAATTAAGGTGCATTCAAGTAATATGCTTATAAAAAAAATGCAAACTCTGCCAAAATAAGAATAGAAATAGATTTTTACAAGGACATATTTAAATTGTACTGTGGGGAATAGAGCACTTGTATGAACAGTGCTTTCCCCAAGCCACTGCCATGTTGATTTCTCATTCTATTTCCAGCCTCCCTCAGCCAGCTGTGCCTTTGTTAGCACCATGTGCTCTTTTTCAAAGTTTTGACAACAAAGCTGGGTTATAAATTGTTCACATCAAGGTTAGGAATCAGAAAGATATGTTTGACACACATATTAAGTCAAGATTTTGTGCAGGTTACAAAGTAAATAATTAACACTGGCATGTGTTCTTCATTCATTTGATTTACCAAGTGTAATTCTATTGATAATGCTTTCATATCTTAAGTTATTTTAATCCAGTAACAAAAATGCAGAAGCTAATATAAAGAGTAGGGAAAAAATGTTAGTTTTGGGTACAATTTCCGGGCTTCCCTTGCCCTGCTACTCTTTTCCATTTAAGCTACATCTATTAACATAGGCCAGGTTAGTTATTTAGGTATTTCATACAGTATGTATAAGTGTTTGATTTAACATAAAGTGCAAGTTTATTTGCCACTACTGTATTTCTTTTTTTTATTGTAAATTATTAATTTTTATTCATTTCTGATAGGTAGGGATTATAATTAATTCACAAAATTCCATTATAAACCTTTGAATTGGATTCCCTATTCTAGCCTTTCACATTAAAGACCTTGAAGACCACACAGCACATTTATCACAAAAATGAGTGTGTACGTATATTTATGGACTTTTAGAATGCATCGGGTGAACCTCCTTCATTTCTTATGAGAAAAATTATTTGATCATTTTAGGTTATGAGGTCGCTCCTGGAACGAATTAAATCTTGTTTATTACCTGCAGCTGTTTAGTTTCCAAGTTCTTCTCATAAAGTTATTCCTCCTTTAGTGGATCAGGCCATGCCAATCTCCTATGCAAAGCATGTGCCTGGGTCTGCTAATGTTCTTTCTTCAGAACAAATCTTTTCAGCCAGGTGTCCAGTGCATGAACCTTTTTTGGAAAATTTTATCCAAAACTAATAAAAAGTTATAAAATTAACAGAATTCCGCAAATCAGGGAATGCAGGGTCATTCTAGATATTGGGATCATCAAAATCAGCATCCCCACCCTCAACTAAAATTTCCCATACCTCACCCTGTGACTCAGTACTTGAATGCAGCATATGAAAAACTAGAGTATAATATTTTGCCTTAACTTTGGATATGATATCCTGATCAAAGGGTTGGATCAAGGAGGCTGTGCTTGGAGGGAGAAAGATGACCTCTACACATGGATGAGAGTCCAAAAGATTTTCAGGATGGGCTGGGCAGTTGTCAATAATGAGATAGACCTTGAATGATCTTCATTCATGCCTATTTACAATGGACTTTGTGCACAAAACAGTGCTATAACCAATTACAGGCAATTTGTGATGTAACTCATGTTTCTGAGACGAGTGACAGTACACCGAGACGTACTTCATATCGGACAGGTACTTGTAACATCTGGGTTATCGTGCCGTATGGATGGCGAGTGGCTTTATTTTATGGGATCTTTTGATTTACACAAAACATCACTGTGATCCAACTCGTGTCGACCTTATAGCTTCTAGCTTACTTGACAGACTTTCATAAAGATGTTGACCTAGGCATCTTTGTATATCGTAGACCACATTCATCCATATTATAAATACATTTAGCATCGTACCCTTTCTCATTGAGGATCTCCTTTAACAAAGTTGGAAAACTCATTGCAGCCACCTCGTTTACCAAGTGACCATTGCCTGTAAGCCGAACATTTATAATGTCCTTACGGGTGAGAAAATGTAGCAACCAACCATTAGATACAGAAAACGTGCTAGACTACATTGCTATACTGTAATAGCATATTACATTATGAGAAAGAAAACCTTGATGTTTAATTTTTTTATCTAAAGCAATACCTTCACTTTTTTTCTGTTTGTATAAATATGTAAATATCTTTCTATTTTCACAAAACCATCACTCACATGTTGTCTCCTATCAATCATAAATAACATATAGGCTTTCACACGTTTCATAATCTCTTCAATTTTTCGAAATGGTGCGTGGACTGTTTATTCTTGTAATCCAATTATTTGTCCAATAGCTATAATATTACCCTGCCTTTTATCCTTTTGCCATATTACTTTTCACTTTAGTTCAAGTGTTATACTCTTACGTTTGGCAGCCCTAACTCACACAATACATTGAAACTGAAGAGTATGAGCATATACACCAACAATCTACATCATGGGATCTCGTCGTAACTATCAAACAATTTGGGGAGAATACTATTTTACTCTATAGTTATCAAATTATTTATGGTTGCCCTTGGACAACAGCAAAATAAATTTGTCCTATTTTTAATGGACAATAAAAAAGAATAATTATTTTGAAACTAATCTAATGAAGGAAAAAAAATATCAAAATCCATGATTGAGTAAAGGTTTTTGAAAAATTAATTTCATTTAGAATTTTGCTTGCGATATAAGAAATGCCAAGTTTTTAATGCATCCACAAGCAGACCATAGTTAGGTTACCATAAAATATTCTAAAAGAAGATACCGTGAAACCAATTAAAATAGTTTTCAGGGAAAAGGATATTGTCTTTAAAGTGAAATTCATCTCTATGTGAATTATCTTAAAGATTCTTTAAATTGTAAAGTTTTTTAAAAGTATATAAAAGAAATGTACAGTACATTGATTTTCTATAGTAGATATTCATATCCATTTTACTGTTGCTGTTTCTCAAGTGCACTGTAAAACGCCATCTATAGTATTTTATCAAAATTTCTCGAAAAAGAGTTTTCCCATTCTTTTATCTCCGGACATTTATCGAAAGATCTTTAGCCCCTAGTGCATGAAGGATTTAACTATTCTGTAAGTTTAAATGCATCCCTTAATTGTTTTATCAATAAAGCGAGGTTTACTGCCCTTATTTATTTTACTCGTATATTAATTTCCTGCTGAAATAATTTTTGTATTGCCTTCTGTCTTCTAGTGAATGCTATTTTAATTTTATCATCATTACAAAATGTAGACATAAATTTCTGTTCAAGGCTTCCTTGAAAACTTCATATCTTTTTTTCTTAGATCTAAATTCTGTTTAAACCTGCAATTAAGAAATTATTGCACTATAATGTTCAATTATATACATGACTGATGGAGCAACATATTTAGTACATATTGCATACTGATAAATACCATTTTTCATGGGAACTGCCAAGAATTGTTTAAATTCACAAATGGGACATGGAAAATAACCACTTACAGTATATTATTTCCAATGATAAGAAGCGACATATATTACTGAGCATGCATCACTGACCATGTAGGTAATGTTGGCAAAACAAGGTCTTCATTGTGCTCCTATATATACAATATTTTGTTCACATAGATTTGCAGAGCATAGCAGCATTTTTATGGCAATAGTTTCCATGATAATCCCAAAAGTATATTTCATACATTGTTCTCTGTGTTAAAGGTATAGTACAAACACATTTTTTAAAAATAAATAATACATTAAAGTAATCAATTTAATGTATTTGGTGGGATAGAAAAACCGTTGGTATTTAAGACCTCCTTTGTAAACCCTCGGGAATATTCCACAAAAAGCTTTGAGTGTATACTGTTAGGTATTTTCTATTTGTTGAAATATGCAACTACTTCTAATCAAGGAAAAATCTAAAAAATATGCATTTTTTAAATAGCAAAACTGACAAAACAGACTACATTTTGCTGGCTAGTTATTTTATGTTAGCAGCTCTGTATTGAGAAGCTTATTTATCAAAGAGAAATTTAACTGTATTGTAGTTTTGATAATTTCTTTTCACTGTTAAAAGCTAATTTTCATGAGGCTGTTGCACATTTCACGATGAGTAGGTGTTCCGGTCACCGCAAAATTTTGCTACAAGAATGAGCAGCTGTTAGCTGTTGTACATAAATTTTCATTGATTATTATCTCTCTCTGTAAGTGATGTTTATATAAATGAACCTTGAAGGTATTTTACAAGACTCTAAAGCTCCAATGATTTAGTAATTCTTGTGGAGTTATAACAACAATAGTACTGTACTGTATATGCCCATAGTGGTCAACCATATTCCTATCTGTTTTGGTAGTTCTCTTTTCCATCTTCAAATACTCCTTTACTATAATAATAACAATAATTACAATAATGATGAGGGTGCTGATTACAATAGCTTCATGACTAAGAATAAAACAAAAAAATGCTTTCTCTCTCTCTCTCTCTCTCTCTCTCTCTCTCTCTCTCTCTCTCTCTCTCTCTCTCTCTCTCTCTCTCTCTCTCTCTCTCTCACACATAAGAACGAGTAGCAAGACCATGATGAAAAAATCCACATCTGAGCATAGCTAGTTTATTCTCATACAAGACATTTGTTTCATTTGAGTTTCTGTGTAAGTTTTTAGACTTCCAAAATGTTTGGCTGTTAGGTCCTTTACCTCTACAGAAGTTGTCAAGTATCTTGTGCTGATGTGAAGCAATAGTTATTTTATTGTTAAGAGTCTAGCTATAATAATCTAAGTCCCCATATTCTAGATTTCACTGATAATATCAGAGACTAAATAAAAGGTTCAAAGTACAGTAATCACTCGGCTATCACGTGTTTCATTCCAGGAAACCCTGCGATAGCTGATAAACAGCCAAGTGCATACAGAAATCTGTAGTATATTTTCTCATTTTTTAAGTTTTTCAAATTTCTTTTTTTTATAAATTTAACCTTTTATTAATCCTCCTAACATTCTTATGACTCCGTTATACAATCACAATTTTTAAACTAAAACTCACTTTTACTTTTGACACATCCTTACATATACTGTATGTAAAAGGAAAAATTAAAATCTCATCACTTATTAACCTATGTACTGCTCGACCAGGATACGCCATTGCCCAAACTATATATCCATTTATTGTGGGCAAAAAGTACGGCTGTATTTCAAATAAACAGGATTTTTAACAACACTGATATTTCACTTAACTATTTCCAATAATAGTTTTTGTAATATTCACACACTAGCATCTTATTATCATATTTTGTAATAAAAACACAGTGAATATACGTGTTTCAATCGTTTACATTTGTAAGATGCTCTAAACTACAGTCTACCCTTTCCAAATCAGCTGATTAAGGCAAACTACTGAATGATTTTTTTCTCTTGCGGAAATTGGTTGTTGCTTCTTGAACTATCATTTTTATTTTACCATATAAAAGTATGTAGTTTTTAGTAAAAATACTTTTCTAATTTCATTTACTCTCTATTTTAATGGCATAAGAAAGGTTAGAATCATTTAATTTCTATTGTCAACGGACATTAATTCTAGTCTTTACCTTTATGTTGCCTGATTACAAAGCTTAGGAAGTTATTGACTTTTTTTCCAATTTTTTAGGTAGTTTTATACAATTTGGTTTATCTTTTCATAAACCAAAAAAGGTATATTAGTCATATTCTACTTAGTTTTATTTGTAACAACTACTGTACGGTAATTTTTTGCTATCGTATGAAAGATGAAATGTAAGAAAAACAGCTATTGTTATCCAAATCAGTTTTTCAACACAAAAACTGTTTTTCATTCAGTTGTTTATAGCTGTATACGTTAATAATGATACTTTTATTATTTTATTTTGTTTAATTAATATATTGAACTCAAAAGTTGGGGTAAAAGGGTGTAGAAAAAGTTTGGTTTATTATAGTTAATTCTCACAATAGGAACTCGCATGATACTAGAGATTCATGATAAAATAATTTTTTATGGGCGAAAATTTGGCTGTTGCACAGTTATACATAATCGTAAGTGTTTAGGCAAGTACTGTACTGCATATTACTATAATTCACTTTATTAATTTAGGCTCAAAAATGACTATTTTAACAAAAAAGAGTTAGAATATTAAAAATAGAAAATTTATCTGCCCTCAGAAACCCACAATATAAAGAAGCGTGTGATATAAGTTTACATTTGATATATTTATAAGCAGTGTTTTCAACGTGTTATGCCCTTTGCGTCAATAGGCGTAGGTGGAGTTGATGATGATGATGATGATATTTATAATCCTGCGATGTACTAAGGGAGCGATATGGTAAGGGATTACTGTAGATGTGAACACCTTTTAAGGTCTTGGGAATTGTCAGCATTTGGAATCCTTGACTTACATGCCCCACTAGTTTCATTGGCAGTAATGAAATTTTTCACTAGTTCAGTACAGTACTGTAATTATAGTCAATTTCTTTTAGCAATGCAGATTTGCACCGACTCGCAGCGGTGCCCTTTTAGCTCGGAAAAGTTTCCTGATCGCTGATTGGTTGGACGAGATAATTCTAACCAGTCAGCGATCAGGAAAATTTTCCGAGCTAAAAGGGCACCGCTGCGAGTCGGTGCAAATCTGCCTCGATAAAAGAAATGGACTATAGGTTCCTCCACATCTTTGTTTATCTTTTGTCTTTGACATATACTCAACTTATACAGTAAATTGAAATTAAGTTAGTGTATGATCCTTTTATTCTAGGTAATAGAATACAGAGTTTACATAGCCAAGGGTATTGATTACAAATTTTCATTGCAAATTTGAATTAGGAAACTTTATTGAACACTAAGTATGAGCAAGTAAAACTATTAATTTAAATTGTGTATGTTATCTGTAATACAGTACAGTACTTTATTTCTGTTAAACTCTGGTCATTTAGAAATTTGCAACTATCATTGAAGTTACACCTCCCATCACAGAATACATTCTGACATGTTTCTGTTATGGCTTTTTTTATTTGATTGTGAATTGGTGCTTTTCTTTCCGTTTAGCTAAACGTAGAGAAGCAGCCAGGTTGCTCACAATGTAGATACTCAGTTATTTTGAAATTGCATCTCCATTCTCTCTCTTCAGACTTTAGATGCTTTTTGTCATATCTGTTGTCATGCTTCATGCTGTATATTAATTACTTTTAGAAGGTATTTTATACCAGAATGTTGCTCAGTTGGTTATTTATCAATGTTCTAACAGACTGTTGTTCATTTATATAATACAGTGCTCTAAATCTCACTTACTAAAATCCCATGTACTGTACAAGCCTAGTTAAAGGAAAGGCTAAAGTTTATCACCCTTTGCATATGTTACTTGCTTTTGAAATATTGTATTTCTTGTTTTGGTAATGTTATTAGTAGAATTATTGTTCTTAATGTACTTTATTTTTTATTCGATACATTGTGAATTTTATTGAAGCTATTTTACTCTGATTAAAATTAGTAGTGTTGCCTTTTTGTAACATTTTGTTTTTTCTAATTAATGAGGAAAATTAATTTTTCAATTGTTTTTTATCATGTATTATGACTAACATATATACTCATGTACTGTTGTACCTATCAGATAATTAATTATTAGTTTTGAATTAAATAGATATGTGGTAATTACACTGATTTATGAGAGATACGTTGTAAAAGTAGTTTATCCCAGCTTTTAAAACTGTGTTGAGTGAGCAGTTGGTTTAATGGTTTAATGCTTACAATAGATTGTTTAAAAAAAATGTGCATGGGGAAATGTATTATTTAATTGATAGTTAGATAGTTATTTTTTTTTTTTTGCTTTTTTATAATTATTATTATTGTTGTTGTTATTATCTTTACTGTAATATTTTGATATTATTGATATTATCATGACTATGACCAGTATTATTATTATTATTATTATTATTATTATTATTATTATTATTATTATTATTATTATTATCATGACCATTATTATTATTATTATTATTATTATTATTATTATTATTATTATTATAATTATTATTATCATGACCAGTATTATTATTATTATTATTATTATTATTATTATTATTATTATTACTATTATTAAATTATTATTATAATTATCATGACCAGTATTATTATTATTATTTATTATTATTATTATTATTATTATTATTATTATTATTAACTTATTATTATGATGATGATTATTATTATTATTATTATATGTATATGATAAAGGGACCTTACATGAGTATATACGTATGTTGATAAAAGTAGATCTGCCATTATGTAAATGGCAAATGATCACTTTGGAAAAGAAGAGAAATGCTTTTTATTTGTGCATAACTAGATACCTGTATAGAATTTAATTTGAGATTTTGATATCTGTGTCTATGAGGGTGCTTTTTTTTTTTACAATGAAACTTGATATGTTGGAAAGGACTTTATTTTGTGCATTTTTGCTGCAGAAACAATATACAGTACTGTACTCAGACTCTTTAAGTTAACTTTGAATTTGTTTTCCACCTGAACAGACAAAGATTGGAACTGATGCGTGAGATGTATCATAATGAAGCAGAACTTTCGCCTACTTCTCCTGATTACAACATTGAAAACTTAACCGGAGGTGACCCGTTCTATGACCGTTTCCCATGGTTCAGGCTTGTTGGCAGGTTAGTAGCTTTTGATGACTTGGTTATGCTCATAGGTAATTTTCTTTATCAAATTTTTTGTGGTTTCACAAACATAGATAGAAAAATTCCACTTCAATAAGCTCTTGAAATTTTTATGGTGCAAAATGTCCATATTGCTACAGCTATTATTGTGTATTAAGAATTTGCTATACAGCTGTGTAATGTACACTACCAATTATTTTCAGTTTTATTCTGTGTAAAGCATTACATATAGTTTAGTTCTTATTTGGATACACTTATGTATTCAGTTTTCTGTTCAGAGTAGAAAATTATACAAAGATACAAGGATTATAAACTAATTGTTCTTTTTCAGAGGTTTTATGTATCTCAGCAATATATTGTACCCTGTGCCCCTTGTGCACCGTGTAGCAATTGTCAATGAACGAGGAGATGTTAAAGGCTATTTGAAAGTAGCAGTTCAGGCTGTAGTTGGTAAGTTTTGGTTTGAAAGTTTTTGCATTGTCTTCATGAGTAGAATGATAATGTATTGGAAGTTATAACTGCAAATAATTTGTGGCTTTGTAGTTACACCCATTTTATCTTGTATTTCTTTCATAGCTGTTCTGAAATAATTACATTTATCTTTATTTTAAATTCCTATATTATTTTACTTATACCCTTTACCTGTAATTAACAAATAGAAAAATTCTTGCCACATTTTTCAATTCTTTAGTATTCACCATATTAACATTATGAAAAATGTCAGTACTTATGCTGAAACTTTGATTATTTAGTAACTACAGTAACATTTTACATGTATAAAGAACTTTATCTTCTCAATTAAGTGTTAAACTTATTGTTTTGAAAATAAGAAACAAGTGTAAAGACAACCAAGATCAAATATTAAATCGAGACTTTTGATACATTTTAGCATCTGAAGAAGACACGGTTGAAACTTCACAGCCACTAGGAGTGCGTCAGTCTGCTCGTATATCATTCAATGATGGAGCATTCAAGAGGCCCCGGGCAAAACGAGGCTCACTTTCTGCTCAGGTGTTGGAGAAGAACACAGCAGCTGCTGCAGAGGAGGAGCGTATTGTTGAGGGTCAAGTTTGTCCTCCAGAGTCACTTAAACTGGAAGGTTAGGTTCTGTTATTTGTTTCTAATTAGATGTATTGAGAATCATTATTTTTTCAATATTTAACTTAGCCGGTGATTATAATAGCTGCAACTCTGTTGCTCGACAGAAAACTCTAAGGAAAAATTCGCCAGCGATTGCTATACAGGTTGCGGGTGTGCCCAACAGCGCCATCTGTCGTCCAAGTACCCAATACTCAATGTAAACAAAGAACTCAATTTTCTCTCTGTCGTGCTACCGGCAAGACCTACTAATTCGCTGTTGCTAACTGGATTTGTTTTCACAACTATTTGGTGAAGTACACTATTCTAGTTTTGAGCTTTCGCTGTGCAGGCTTTCTCTTCAAAAATCCTTGCATTCTTTTTTTGATTACGGATTATTTGTTGATGACTTTGGATAGTTTTTGAATTCCCCTTTGACCAATTCAAAATGGCTGACCCTTCTCAAGTCCCAAAATTTAGGAAGTGTAATGCTAGGGACTGTTCAAGGCGTCTTCCGAAGGCCTCTATCGACCCTCACACTGTTTGTTCCAATTGTCGGGATAAAACCTGTCAATTGGAAGATCGATGTGAGGAGTGCGTTGGGCTTTCGGAATTCGATTTTATCGAATTCCAAAAATATACACGTAGGCTAGAGAGAGATAGAGTTAGGAGAAGTTCCTCTCGATCTATTGACATTTCCTCTCCTCATGCCCCACAACCTATTCCTTCCCCTGTAGTGGTTGCTCCTAACCCCCCTTCTGGCACTCAGGAACCTTCGATGGCTGATATGATGCGTGCCATCCAAGCTCTGGGTGAGAGAGTTGAGTCACTGGCTAGTGACCGTA
The DNA here is from genome assembly GCF_036898095.1 of Palaemon carinicauda. Lineage (NCBI taxonomy): Eukaryota > Metazoa > Arthropoda > Malacostraca > Decapoda > Palaemonidae > Palaemon > Palaemon carinicauda. The sequence continues at coordinate 42,539,598 of NC_090761.1, forward strand.
ATCAGCTCATGGCAGATGTCAAGGAGCTGAAGTGTAAAAGTGCAGTGGGAAGTGACAAAGTGAGTGATAGTGTTGCGCTTGAGGGTTCGTCTGTTCGTGCCTGTCGTCCTCCTAGTCCGGGACCTCTTGCAAGCTCCCAAGTCCAGGGGAGAAGCAATGTTGTACGACAAATGGGTTCGAGAGGCTTTAATCAGCGAACAGACGTTCCCTCTGTGGTTTCGGGCGTATCTACCCAAGATCGCCCCCACCACACAAAGACGAGAGAGCCCATTTATACCTCGTCTGCGGAAGAGGTTTCTCGCAAGAAACCATGGACCAAGGTCTCACGACCGTTGAAGCGCAAGTCGGTCCCTTCCGCGCAAGTCCAACGGCCCAGTTGTAGCCACTGGGTCAGTTCGGACTCGCTGCAGTCATCCGATGACTGCTCACCTCCTAAGAGAGGTAAAGCGGTACCGCTTCAGACAGTTACACCGTCTGTTGCCGCACCTGCTCCTGTAGACCCTAAGTGGTCTTTACTGCAAGACATACAGTCGCAACTCACGTCGCTTATGCAGGACTTTCGTGCGGAGAAGGTTGCTGCCGCACCAGTAGCTAGTGCAGCTCCTTGCCTACAACCACCCACACGTTCGGTTGTGCGTCCTGGGGACGCTGAGGTAACCTTCTCACGCACTCCAGTTGAGAGAGTTCCGCCACCCATGCGTTCCAGTGTGATCTGCCAGCCGCATGTTGACGTTCAGCGACGCACGGAGGTATCCGTTGACGTCCGTGAGGTTCAACAACCGTCAGAGTTGTTTTGTTTTGACGCGGTGCGTCAACCTCCGCAACCCAGTGTGGTTGCCGCTGCGCACCCACATCAGTCTAGACAGTCTGGAGTAGACGCTGTGCGTCCCCGCGCTGCTATGGTTGTTGCCAGCTCTCAGACTGGGCAACAGTTCCATGACGTTGCGTCCGGCTCAGTCACGCATGCACCCGTGCGGCCGGACTCAGCCAACCAGCCGTTACCCACTCCGTTGCCGTTCCCTCATCAGTTATCGGATGAGGGACTTTCTGATGATGATGGTGCTGCTCATGAAGATGAACCACACTCAGAACTGGACGAGCCCAAGTCTTCGCAACCCTCTTTGGACTTTAGGAAAGTTTTGGCCCTGTTCAAAGAGATGTTTCCGGACCAGTTTGTGTCTGTAGCTCCGCGTTCACCTCCGTCAGAGTTTGTGTTAGGCATGCCGTCAACTGCTCCTGCCTTTACTAGACTCGTCCTCGCACGCTCGTCCAAGAGAGCTTTGCGAGTGATTGGAGAATGGCTGCAGTCCAAAAAGAGTTTAGGGAAGACAGCTTTTACGTTTCCCCCTGCTAGACTCTCTTCTAGATCGAGCGTCTGGTATGCCACGGGAGAAGTTCTCGGCTTGGGAGTTCCTGCCTCTGCCCAGGGCGACTTCTCAAGTCTTGTAGACTCTCCCCGCCGCCTAGCCATGAGACGCTCGAAAATATGTTGGTCATCTTCGGACCTGGACCACCTTTTGAAAGGGATATTTAGAGCCTTCGAGGTATTCAACTTCTTAGACTGGTGTCTAGGAGCTCTAAGCAGAAAGATCTCTCCGACGGAGAAGGAGACTTCCTTGCTCATTATGTCCTGCATGGACAAGGCCATACGTGATGGGTCAAATGAGCTTGCTGCATCCTTTGTGTCCGGAGTCCTCAAGAAGCGTGAGAACCTGTGTTCTTTCCTTTCAGCTGGAGTTACACCATGCCAGAGATCCGAACTTCTGTTTGCTCCTCTTTCTAAGTGCCTTTTTCCAGAGGACCTGATTAAGGAGATTGCTGCTTCTTTGATACAGAAGGATACCCATGATCTTGTTGCGTCCTCTGCTCGCAAAGCTACCACTTTTCCTACCTTGTCAGCGAGACCAAGGATGGACACTCCAGCGTCACGTTTTATTCCGCCCTTTCGTGGCAGAGCCTCCAGCAGAGGAGGTGCTCGTGCCGAAGGGAGACGTGGAAAGAAGAAAGGAACCAAATCCTTTAAGGGCAGAGTCTGACTGCCAACTTCTTCAGACAGCAGTGGGAGCCAGACTCAAGAACTTCTGGCAGACCTGGGAACAGAGAGGCGCAGATGCTCAATCTGTGAAGTTGCTCAGAGAAGGGTACAAGATCCCGTTTGTACGAAATCCCCCTCTAGCAACGTCCTCCATCGATCTCTCTCCCAGGTACAGAGAGGAAGACAAGAGACGGGCATTGAAACAGGAAGTGTCTCTCTTACTAGAGAAGGGAGCGGTAGTCAAAGTCCTGGACCATCAAACCCCAGGATTCTACAACCGTCTCTTCTTGGTGTCCAAGAAGACAGGAGGGTGGAGGCCGGTGCTAGACGTCAGTGCGCTGAACGTCTTTGTCACAAAGCAGACGTTCTCCATGGAGACCACAAAGTCGGTTCTAGCAGCGGTCAGAAGGGAAGACTGGATGGTCTCGTTAGACCTAAGGGACGCCTACTTCCACGTCCCCATCCACCTGGACTCCCAACCTTTTCTGAGATTCGTTTACGAAAAGGTTGTCTACCAGTTTCAAGCCCTGTGCTTTGGCCTAAGCACAGCTCCTCTTGTGTTTACGAGGCTGATGAGGAATGTAGCCAAATTCCTTCATTTAGCGGATATCCGAGCCTCCCTCTACTTGGACGACTGGCTTCTCAGAGCTTCTTCCAGTCGTCGCTGTCTGAAGGATCTAAAGTGGACTCTAGATCTGACCAAGGAATTGGGTCTCCTTGTCAATATGGAAAAGTCTCAAGTGGTCCCATCCCAAACTATTGTATATTTAGGGATGGAGATTCACAGTCTAGCTTTTCGGGCTTTTCCGTCGGCCCCCAGAACAAGCCAAGCCCTGTTATGCATCCAGAACATGCTGAAGAAGGAACGATGTTCAGTCAGGCAGTGGATGAGTCTGATAGGGACGCTATCATCCCTGGAACAGTTCGTAGCATTAGGAAGACTACACCTCCGTCCTCTTCAATATCACCTAGCATTTCACTGGAAAAAGGACAAGACGCTAGAAGCGGTCTCGATTCCCATTTCCGAGAAGATGAAGTCTTGCCTGACATGGTGGAAGGACAGTATCAACCTCAGAGAGGGTCTGCCCCTGGCTGTTCAGACTCCCAACCACGTTCTCTTCTCGGACGCATCGGACGTAGGCTGGGGCGCGACATTAGACGGTCGGGAATGCTCGGGAATATGGAACTCGAGTCAAAGGACAATGCATATCAACTGCAAGGAGCTACTGGCAGTACATCTGGCCTTGAAAAGCTTCAGGTCTCTCCTTCAAGGCAAAGTGGTGGAGGTGAACTCGGACAACACCACGGCTTTGGCGTACATCTCCAAGCAAGGAGGGACCCACTCACTGACGCTGTACGAGATCGCAAGGGACCTCCTCACCTGGTCAAAAGGTCTAAACATATCGCTACTTACGAGGTTCATCCAAGGCAACTTGAATGTCATGGCAGATTGCCTCAGTCGGAGGGGACAAATTCTTCCAACAGAATGGACCCTCCACAAGGATGTATGCAAGAGTCTTTGGGCCACCTGGGGCCAGCCGACCATAGATCTCTTCGCAACCTCGATGACCAAGAGGCTCCCAATTTATTGCTCACCAATCCCGGACCCAGCAGCAGTTCATATAGATGCCTTTCTCCTAGATTGGTCTCATCTAGATCTATATGCATTTCCTCCGTTCAAGATTGTCAACAAGGTACTGCAGAAGTTCGCCTCTCACGAAGGGACAAGGTTGACGCTAGTTGCTCCCCTCTGGCCCGCAAGAGAATGGTTCACCGAGGTACTTCGATGGCTAGTAGACGTTCCCAGAACACTTCCCCTAAGGGTGGACCTTCTACGTCAGCCACACGTAAAGAAGGTACACCAAGGCCTCCACGCTCTTCGTCTGACTGCCTTCAGACTATCGAAAGACTCTCGAGAGCTAGAGGCTTTTCGAAGGAGGCAGCCAGAGCGATTGCTAGAGCAAGGAGAACATCCACCCTTAGAGTCTACCAATCGAAGTGGGAAGTCTTCCGAAACTGGTGCAAGTCAGTATCAGTATCCTCGACCAGTACCTCTGTAACTCAAATAGCTGACTTCCTCTTATATCTGAGGAAAGAACGATCTCTTTCAGCTCCCACTATCAAGGGTTACAGAAGCATGTTGGCATCAGTCTTCCGTCACAGAGGCTTAGATCTTTCCAACAATAAAGATCTACAGGACCTCCTTAAGTCTTTTGAGACCACGAAGGAGCGTCGTTTGGTTACACCTGGTTGGAATTTAGACGTGGTACTAAGATTCCTCATGTCAGACAGGTTCGAGCCGCTACAATCAGCCTCCCTGAAAGATCTCACCTTAAAGACTCTTTTCCTGGTTTGCCTAGCCACAGCTAAAAGAGTCAGTGAGATTCATGCCTTCAGCAAGAACATAGGTTTCTCATCTGAAACGCCTACATGTTCTCTACAACTTGGTTTTTTAGCCAAAAACGAGCTACCTTCTCGACCTTGGCCAAAATCGTTCGATATTCCAAGCTTATCGAATATGGTTGGAAATGAACTAGAAAGAGTCTTATGCCCTGTCAGAGCTCTTAAGTTCTATTTAAAACGAACTAAACCTTTAAAAGGCCCGTCTGAAGCTTTATGGTGTTCAGTTAAGAAACCATCTTTGCCTATGTCAAAGAATGCCTTATCCTATTTTATCAGACTGTTAATACGAGAAGCTCATTCCCATCTGAATGAGGAAGACCAAGCTTTGCTGAGGGTAAGGACACATGAAGTTAGAGCTGTCGCAACTTCCGTGGCCTTTAAACAAAATAGATCTCTGCGAAGTATAATGGACGCAACCTATTGGAGAAGCAAGTCAGTGTTCGCGTCTTTTTATCTTAAGGATGTCCAGTCTCTTTACGAGGACTGCTACACTCTGGGACCATTCGTAGCAGCGAGTGCAGTAGTGGGTGAGGGCTCAACCACTACAATTCCTTAATTCCATAACCTTTTTAATCTTTCTCTTGAAATGTTTTTTATTGTTGTTTTTTGGGTTGTCCGGAAGGCTAAGAAGCCTTTCGCATCCTGGTTGATTTGGCGGGTGGTCAAAGTCATTTCTTGAGAAGCGCCTAGATTAGGGGTTTTGATGAGGTCCTGTTGTATGGGTTGCAACCCTTGATACTTCAGATCCTAGGGGTCGATCAGCATCCTGAGAGGATCGCGAGGCTCCGTAAGGAAGACGTACTTAAAAAGGCAGAGTAATTGTTCAAGTCGACTTCCTTACCAGGTACCTATTTATTTTGTTTTTGTTATTTTGATAACTTCTAAAATGAAATAAAAAATTCTTAGCTCATAATAATGTAAACATATAATGCTGGTCTCTACCCACCCCCCTGGGTGTGAATCAGCTATTATAATCACCGGCTAAGTTAAATATTGAAAAATGTTATTTTTATAATAAAATAAATTTTTGAATATACTTACCCGGTGATTATAAATTAAAGGACCCTCGCTTCCTTCCCAATAGAGACGCAGTGGACCGAGGAGAAAATTGAGTTCTTTGTTTACATTGAGTACTGGGTACTTGGACGACAGATGGCGCTGTTGGGCACACCCGCAACCTGTATAGCGATCGCTGGCGAATTTTTCCTTAGAGTTTTCTGTCGAGCAACAGAGTTGCAGCTATTATAATCACCGGGTAAGTATATTCAAAAATTTATTTTATTATAAAAATAACATGTTTTCTGACTTTTAAACTCTCCTAAATTCAATCTTTAATTGTAATTATACGAAAAGCAGACAACATAGAATATTTTTGTGAGATTGGGTATGCATTTCTTTTCTTTAAGGTTTTAATGGGTGCATTTTATCTGGATTGATGAACTATTCAGGTTTATTATATCATTTATTTGATTTTGATGAAAAAAAAGCTTTTGATAATTTTTTTTCGTTTTCCCCTAAATATTTGTCAGTTGGTTTAATTTTTTGTTCTACACATTTATAAACCTTTAGTCAATTAAGAGGGATATGTTTTCAGTGGAATTCATTATACAGTTTTATAGTATGCCATAGTTTACATAGTGATATATAGTTGGTAACTTGTATTATACAAAGGTATTTTCTAGTAAAGATGTTAAGTTGAAACTTTTTCTATGAACTTTTTAAGTTTAATTTCTATTGAAAATAATATAGTGATGTATCCAGCTCAGAGTATCATGTGATAGATGTAATGGATCAAATATTCATGTCCAGTTTGCTGTGTTGTATTTCATGAGCATATTGACTATGAACTTATTGTTAAGTGAATATGTTTTGAAAATGGCTCTTTTGTTCCAGGTAGGTGTTAGGAATTTTATAGTTTTTTTTTTACTGGTGTTATGCAGGAATTGAGATTATATCTAATGAAAGGGCCCTTGGTCGAGTAAATCATTGTCACATTTACATAATTTTTCAATAGTAACAGTGTGATACTGTTTAGTTCAGTGTTGCAGACTGCTATTGGACTCATGTTCATCTCCAGTTATGACCTACAGTAAGTTTGCTTTAAATGTAGGAGAAAAACTGCAGTATGTAAAAATATATGAATATATACAGTATGATGAAAACATTTTTTTTATGATTTTGTATATTGAATAAAAGGGAAATGGAATAACCAGTGACTAAAATGATAATTATGGAAGTGGCGTTACAGTGATATATTGGAAAGCCCTAAATATCTTAGGGAAAGGCATAGATAGCACCTGGATATGATATGAATTTTGAAACATTGCAAAATTCAAGAGAATAAAATAGTTGATCAGATATTTAATCTTGTAAAAAGAAAATACTTATGACTACGTCAATAATAATGATGTAATAAGATTTTGTGTTCAGTTTATCTTGCATGAGGGCAATCATTTTATAGTTGATGGAAGTTGCCTGCAATAAGCTTTTGGTTAAATATTTGTAGCCCAATATTGCTTTGATTTAGAATAAAAAACTAATTTCAGTGAAATCTAAGATGAGTTATGGTTGAAGAATTGGAACATATGATATCATTATAAGGAGTTATTTATATCTTGGTTAAAATATTTGATTATATGATAGATTGCTAGTTTTTGTAGGTTGTAGTTTTACGGAATGTGTTTTACACTTTTTTTCACTTTCTTTAATTATTTTTAGAATTTTGTTATTTACAGTATATATATGTTCTACACTCACTTGTTTTAATAAAGGAATTTTTACAGAAATATTTTGTAGTATTAAAAAAAGCATATACAGTATTATTTTGCATCATGATTTTCAGCTTCAGTAACAGTTCAACCCTTTAATAATTTTCATAAATATTTTTCAGATGAAGTATGTGAAGTAGACAGTGGACGAGGTGACAGTAGTGTAAGTTCGTGTGACAGTTGGAAAGAAGAAGAGCTTCCCTCTCACTTGAAAATTGGACAGGAATTTACTTTCCGTGTTACAGTTCTACAAGCATTTGATGTTTCTACAGAGTATGCCGATATATTTTGCCAATTCAAGTAAGTTATATGTTCTATTTTCATTTCTTATCAAGACCCAACCACATCCTTTAGTATTTTTTTTGTCCTTACAATGTACAAATCTCTTATTTTTCTTGTATTTTACTGGTTAGTATAGTGCAGCGCTTGCCAGGTATAGAACCATTGCTAGTCGAAAGAAGTCATGGCTCTTCTTTGTTGATGAGTATCCCTTACTGGATTTTAGTTATTTACAATCTTGGGTTACAGTCAAAGATGCCTAAGAAGGATTACTAGGTTACCATGGCAAAATGTTTGTGGTTTAAAAATGTGAGGAGACTGGGAACCAGCTTGAATCTTCTCTAGATTCTCAAATTGGTGAATGTCTTCAGGATGGAGACTCGAGTTAGTTAGTGTGTCTATTCAAGAAGTGAGATCTTTGGTATTTCTGACCTTGAAGGATGCTTATTTTCACATTTCAGACTTTATCTGACTTCCAGGAGATACTAGAGGGATTGCCCTCCAATTTCAGTATGTATGGTTAGGCCTCCTCACAACATCTCTGGTATTTTTAGGGTGATGGCCTTTGCAAGTGTGTTAGTTAGCTTTAGTGTTGTTAGATATCAGTGTTATTTATATGGCAATTTGAATTAAACAAGACCAAGTCAAAATTTTAACCTTTTCAATCTCTTGTGTAACTGGGTATGTGGATGGATGTAGATCTAGAGAAAGTTTGGTATGTGTAACACCTTTCAAGGAATAATGGGCGGAGGCACCCTGCAAGGGTCAGACTGCTTTGTAAAGTGAAGCCAATTGACCGCAGGTCGGCCACGCCCAGGAATGGCAAAAGAGACACCAAACCATGAGGATTAATAGGAATGCTTTTGTTATTTTTCCAATGTTTATTTTCATAGTGAGTCTTTTCATCATGCCATGAAAAGACTCACTATGAAAATAAACATTGGAAAAATAATACAAGCGTTCCTATTAATCCCTATGGTTTGGTGTCTCTTTTGCCATTCCTGGGCGTGGCCGACCTGCGGTCAATTGGAGGCTAAAGGTTATTGACATTTTATAGTAATCTGCTTACCAGCATAATTGTATATCACTTGCAAATACTTTTAAGCTATTACTTTAATCAATATGATTTATAGAAGTTTGCTCTCCCCAGTACATTGTTGCAGGATATCTCCTTCATGTATTTTTCATAATTATTGTATATCAATTACACCATTGGATGGATAAAATAATTTACCTTTTGTTTTTAATTTAATGAGTGTGCGATGGTGATGACAGTTTGTTAACATTGCATCAATGCAAATCTCAAACTGTAAAGATTTTTCAACTTAAAAATAACAAAGCCTGCAATGTAAGCTACTATGTCATTTGAAAATTTTGACAATTGGTAACGGCTAGAAATATAATCATAATTGTCTTCCTTGTTCTCTGAATGTTCTTTATAAATACCATTTGAAATTCTGTCCTGAGACAGAAACATTTATATGATTTACTGCAATAGGATTCTTTAGGCTGCTTTAAGCAGTTAATATGGGCACTGACTCCACTGGCAAGCAGTTGCCACGAATGATATCCATCAAGTCAATAAGAACAAATAACCTTTTATAAGACGTAGCAAACTGTCTCATTGTTGGTTTATCATTATTGTCTCTCATGTTTCTTACTTGACCAAAGAATAGTTCAATGTCATCTTGACTGAATTTTTAGGTCATCAAAAATTGCAAAGGCCCACCATTAGATGCATTGCAATTTTCATATAGAATCTGAAGACTTTGTATGAAATATAGAAAGTCAATGAATCCAGTTTTTGTATTTAGATTTATATCTTTACCATCTAAAAGTCTCAATGATCTGAAGTATATTTTTGCTTTTATTAGAAAATATTTAATATAATTTGCTTTATTTTGTCTGAATTGGACATTTAAATCCCTTGGCATTTAAATCTCATGAATTCATTATGTTAAGTAAGGTGTTCAATACCATTTGGAAATTAACAGTAACTTCCTTCCCTCCATTCATTTAGGAGCTGTATGATATCTTAATGTTCGTCTTTTTTTTTCTTTTAACGTTGTCACATGAGCAACTGTGAGCTTATTATCTAAATGAAGTTCTTCTTTTTCTTGGAGTCTGTTCAAATGATCAGCATGCTCCCTTTTCACACAATTTCCTTTCTTATCAATGAAAATGTTAATTTCTCCAGATTAATTTCTTACAAGTTTTATCATGTGATATGGATTGGTATATCACCTGTCAAAGGTAACAAGAAAAGTGACAATATCTTCCAAAACAATTGTCACGTTTATAAATGCAATTTCTCATTTAATTTACAAATGGTATTATAATCACAATGTTTGATTGCTTTTCATTCAGCAAAAGCATTCAAAAACATTAGATACCCATTTATTGATTCATATGTTGCAGAATAAGATATTTAGAACTGGATAATAGTGCCTGTTATACTTATAAAAAATACTGTGACAGCTTAGATCACGTGAGGTTACGATCAAACTAGGAATTCACTTGCCAGTCCTAATATGACCTCCTGGTACCAAGGTGGTTTCCCTTTACCCACACACAAGGTGTTTCCTCCCATCATTTCTCCAAGGTAACACCAAATCATCTAGGTTTTGCATCTCTTAGAGCAGTCAAAGAGTCTTAGACAATAGAATTTTGGTCTCCTATTGGTCATCTGGAATTAGTGGGGATATTTATCCTGGACAGTTAGTGAAGGACTTTTATGGAAGGATGATAGCCATAGAACTTAAGTTTTCTTATCAGAATTGGTCATAATTATAGTGAGAGTTTCAGCAACATTTACAAACCTTGCTAGGTATCTTTATTGGTAAGGAGGGAAGTGCAACTCAAGAGGAGAAGCATATACTTACATTACAATATTCTATACGAATAGGTGCCATACCAAATGTTAGCTGAATGCCAAATGTTGAAAGTAATGGTGTCAAACGAACCAGGAAAATCTGGGGTACAAGATGTCAGAAACATTCTACCTTTATCATCAAATAAGACTCAATAAATTAAGCCATAAGGAAATTTAAACATCTCAGCTTGAAGTATACAGTAGATATATTATTAAGAATTGTTCTTTGGTATGTTGCTTGGACCAGTGAGTGTAATTTTGGTTTGAAATAACTGTTATAGTCTAGGTGCTAAAGCTTTGAGCATAGATTCAACTCCTTTGTTCTTATCAAGTTCTTTGGAGGGAGAAGATCTAAGATATTACTTCAAATTGGAGAGGAGTTTTTTACTGTTTTATCTAATGGATATCACTCATTGCACCATAGATACTAGTATTGGGATACTAAACTGGGGAGAATAGCATACAGTAAGTAGTTCTATGCTTGCCAGTCACACTGCAGGTCATTATTGAAAAGTAAGATAAGATGTGTGGAGTAATTGAAAAAACTTCATATTGTTTCAATGTGCTAATTCATTTCATATATTTTTTAGAATGGATTAAATTATTTTGAGAGCCTATCTAGGCCTAAGGTAATGTCAAATGATATAGAAGTTTGTTAGAATTCCGTAATATTACTAGGTTTAATAAAGTTACTAAGTCAAAATTACTCATACTCCTTAGATAATGGTTTCCAAATGTAATATGAGGCTTAGTGATTTTTATAATTTGTGATTATAATTGTGACTATAAGATAATTCTTTACCAGGGGTTTGTTGAATTACAGAAAATTAATATAATTTTCCTTCTTCAGCTTCCTACACCGACACGATGAGGCTTTCTCCACAGAACCCATCAAGAATACTGGAAAGGGACCACCTCTTGGCTTTTATCATGTACAGAATGTAAGTAATTGATAGGAGTTGTACGTAACATAACTGGTGAACCAAGCATTTAGTTTAACAATGTTCTGAGTAAAATTCATGAGTATTTTGAAATTTTATATTTTTTTTATCAACACTAAAATCAGTTTCTGGGAAGGCATTATGGATAAGGTGTGACCAACTATGTGGTACCCTCTAAATCCCTAATAATTTGTCCTTTATACTGTAGTATAAAGTATACAGTCTAAAGGGAATAATAAAACTTATTTGATACCAAATACTAGACTTGATGTATCATCTTGGAATATTGTTACATAATTGTCTACTTTTATTTTGCCCAATTGTAGTTGGGAAGAACTTTTTATCATTTATAATTGAGAATTACACCTTTCTTGTAAGTGATATAACTATTTCTAAAATGAAGAAATCTATGAAAAAACCATCATCGTCTAAGATGCATAAAGAATTGACTTCTAGGTGTTCATAAAGAATAAAAGCACCCTAAAGGTCTAAAGGTTGGCCTAAAAACTGACAATACATACATACGATCCGAGCCGAAGCCCCCCTCTGTATTGACTTGGCAGGTAGACTAAAAGACTTCCTCAACAACCCATCTACAGTCCACAAGGATGGCAATGATGAGAAACTATTAAGCATGAGCATGGCTCCAACTTTCATCCAACAGATTGCTAGGCAGGAGCATTTTCAATAGGCTTCCACAACTCCTTCCTTATGACAAGCCACCCAAATGTATATGAATATGGGAATTTTTGATGCATTATGACTGATATGAATGATTAATCTCCCGAGTCCCACATTGTCAAAACAATGTGAAGGATAACATGGAATTCAGCTGTATTAAAGCAGAGAGGGTGGTAGTCAGTGAAGCATTGATGGATTATTTTGAAGAATATTTTGAATTTTGGCTACACTACAATACTGTGCATTTGAGCCTATTTTATATTTAATGATACCAGGGATTGAAGGATAATGATGCAGCAGTTATGGAGTGAACTGGTAATGGTGCTTAACTTTCAAGGAATAATTAGGTGCCAATGCATTGCATGGGTTATTTCTTTCCTTCTCCACTTTTTTTTTATTCTTTTGTTTATATAGTGCAAAATCTATTTATTATTTAATATCATGTGTATGTAAAAACATTTTAATATTTTCTTGAAAACAAGAGCTTAAGACCTTTTGTATAATATTTATTTTTGCCATAAACTAATAGATAAGTAGATTTAGGAATAAGATAATAAAGCCCATATCACAGTTGTCATAAATGTTATATCTTCCTGATCCTTTGAGAATTGAGCAAAGCTAATGTATCTAACAAGAAAAACACAACCAGACTTCAGAATTGTTCTCCTGTCTTTTATCTCCAGAGATAAAAAACAAAGAACTCTATTACCAAATGTTTTAGTTTATACAAATGCCTACCATGGATACATAACTAAAATTTTTAAAATAGTTGACATTGCTATAAAAATGTATAAGTACTTTCGCTGTTGAAGCAATATACAAACTGATAGAATGCTTAACTAACTCTGAACATACAACATATGTACTTTGTCGTCATAACATTTCTCACAAGATGAGAAGAATTCCAGTATGTGGCATTTAAATTTACAATAGCAAAGTTTTGGAGAGGATCCTCATAAAGGTTCATATAAGTTGTAGCACAAGGTAGTGCCCTGTAAAACTCAACCATTGACTTCTGCTTGGTAGAATTAATATCAAATTGAAGACTGAAACACCTAAGCTGAAAACAATAATAAGATGTTGATCTCTCGCATCACAACAACAATGTTTTTACAGCTAATGGATAAAATGTAAAACTTTCAAAGTATTCAAAGGTCAAAATATGCATAAAACTTGAAAGGAGGCATATTTTCAATAGTGACGATGTCACAAAAATTATGCTAGATAGTTTTATAATTATAAACTTCTAGTCAACCAACCAGACTATATATGCCATGCATCTAAAATATGTAGACATGTAAACAAATGTAAAATAATGCTTTTGCTTCACATTGCAATGTAAAATGCTAACTTACCATTCTACCAAGTCTTTCTTCTTCCATGCATGAGGGTACACTTGCAAGCGTGCTATTATATCTTGTTTCTCTTCCTCTTGTTTTTTTTTTTTTTTTTTTTTTGAAGTTTCTATAGTGTATATATGAAAGATTCAATGTAATGTTGCTGCTGTTCTTAAAATATTTTATTTTTATTATTCATTACTTCTCTTGTAGTTTATTTATTTCCTTATAGTTTATTTATTTCCTTATTTTCTTTTCTCACTGGGCTATTTTTCCCTGTTGGAGCTCTTGAGCTTTTTCCAACTAGAGTTGTAGCTTAGCTTGTAATGATGATAATAATAATGATAATAATGATGATGATATGATGGTGATGATGATGATGATGATGATGATGATGATGACGACGACGATGATGATGGTACTTTAAATTTCCTCTCACGAAGAATTTCTTTTAATTCCAACAAGGCTTTATCTCGGTATCGATTTGCATGTTGAGCATCAGCCATGGCTATATATATATTTTGTGTACAAATACAGTATACAGTATATATATATACATACATACATACATACATACATACATATATGGATTTCATAAAACCTTACTTCTTATGACCAATGTAGTATTATTAACTACATAGAGTACTTCTGTTTGTAAGATTTTAATCTTCATACCTTATCATCATAGTTTAAAACCAAAGACAAATAACTTGATTATCAATAAAAAATTAGATAATTGTCTTCTGTAAACCAGAAATTAGACAAAATTAAAAATATAAAAGCTGTTAAAAATTCAAAGATAAAATTGGAAGTGAAAGACAAATGGTGAATATAATAAATCAAATTTATCCATAAGTAAAAACATTGTGGGCATAAAAAACTGATAGTACTAACTTTATAGAATTGGAATGAGTTTACAGCAAAGAATTGATATCATTAGTATGTTTTTGGTAAATTCATCAAGTAGGCCTACAAGTTTTTATGATAGTTATTGTATACAAATTGTAATAGGTCACATAAAAATTGTGGCTGTTAAGCCAGCAGCCCAATGCACCCAGTCTCCCTTCACCACAGAGCCACCTAGCAGATTAGTTATGGTGGTACCTCATTACCTAATTAACCCTTTTACCCCCAGGCTTTTTGGAAATTTCCAACCCTTAACCCCCAAGGGGTTACTTTTTTCCCAGCACATTTTGGTGTATATTTCTTTTAAATTGCTCTAACAGCGTTAATTTTTGTCATAGAGAGGTCAGGTTGGTCTCATTCTCTTGGAAAATGTCTGAATTTTCTCAAAAAATTATCAAAAATATGAAAAAAATAATTTTTATAGCATTTTTTTGCAAGGACGTACCGGTACGTCCATGGGGGTAAAGGGATGGCTTTTGTGAAACGTACCAGTACGTCCTTTGGGGGTAAAAGGGTTAAGATGTGGAGAAACTAGTTATTAAGATAAATTTCAGAAAAAGAACAGATATTGGTACAAGTTAATCAATTTTACTTCCTAGATATTATATATTTATTTTGACTTTTTTATTAATTTTCAGATTACGGTAACTGTGACTCGTGCATTTATCGATTACATCAAAACACAACCAATTGTTTTTGAAGTCTTCGGTCATTATCAGCAGCATCCACTTCACAGGGATGCTCGCCAAGATGCTACACACTTGTAAGTCTACATTCAATCTTTGTTGTTTTTATATAGTTCAAAAGATATCAAATAGAGGGTGCCATTTTTCAGCAATAGTTTTTTAAAGAGTACCATTAACAGTACGTAATTTCAATTGATACTCCTTTCATAAAATTAACATGAATGTTTACTTATTATTTCCATGGAGAGTTTACGGGAATTTTATGTTAACTGTAATTAATTTGCTCACTCTTATTCAGTACTTTTAATAGATGAATAAAAATATTTTAGAAAAATTAGATTGGATGAATTTTGAGATTTCCTGTGTATGAAAGTTGTCCAGCGCCATCACATCGCTCAACTTTTTATGTTTATCCCCACTTTGTGATGTGATTTTACAGACATCTCAATTGTGTTGTAGAATGCTTGGACTTCCATAAACACTGGAAAAGTGCTACGTCCTTAAATTTCACTGCATGGCACAAATTAAAAATTTCAGTTATAGCATGTTAAGCATTGATTTGTGACTTGTAATACTTTGATGCATGTCACTTCATGATAGAGACCATTAAAAGTTTTGAGACAGCAGTTACCTCTACAACAAAGTCCCACTGAGTCACACTCCTACCTTTTCGTTGGGCATACCAGAAGGGTTTGTTCTGGAATGAAAGGTGATAAATGGAGCACAATAAAATGGTTAAGTTAAAATTTTAAAGCTAGTTTAGAAGGGACAAATAGGAATGGATTAAAGTTTATTTATATATATATATATATATATATATATATATATATATATATATATATATATATATATACATACACACATATATATATATATATATATGTATGTATATATATATTTATATATATATATATATATATATATTTATATATATATAAATATATATATATTTTTATATATATATATATATATATATATATATATATATATGTGTGTGTGTATATACATGTGATGTATATATATGAATACATATGTATATATATATATATATATATATATATATATATATATATATATTTATATATATATATATATATATGAATATATATATATATATATATATATATATATATATATATACATATATATATATATATATATATATGAATATATATATATATATATATATATATATATATATATATATATATATATATATATATATATATACATATATATATATATATGTATATATATGAATATATATGCATATATATGCATATATATGAATATATATGCATATATATGCATATATATATATATATATATATATATATATACTGTATATATATATATATACAATATATATATATATATATATATATATATATATATATATATATATATATATATATATTATAATATATATTTGTTCCGACACAGAGACTTACCTTGAAACACTTTATAGGAGATTACTGGTAACTCCTCTCCGACGACCAGATTTTTACGTAGTTTCCCCCTACTTCCATGTTCTATACTGTCCTGAATAACGGGAAATAACATGACCTGGGGGCATTGCCCAGGCAGGTCGCCCGTCTTTGAGAAGCTCTCCCCAGTATGTTTTCTGGTCGCGTTGTGTTCACACACACCGCTCCTTATTCTCTGTGCGACCCCCTTTGTGCGCGTTACTATGTAGTTACTACATGGTCTCGATTCCTTCACGAGTGATTAGTGCCTTATCTGTGTTCTTTTAGGATCGTTCCTTTGTGCTTTTATTGGCGTTTTAGTGCTTTGCCTTGCTTTATGCTTGGGTTTAGCGATCTTTGTGTGTGCTTTGGAGTACGATCGCCGTTGTCCTGGGCCTAGAGCCGGGTATTCGTGTTGGTCTTTCTTGTCAAAGCCAGTTCGCCGTCAGAATGCGGCACGATGAAGACGGACTCGAAGAGGTCTCCTAGGGAAACTAGCATGTCTTCCCCTGCGACGTCGGCAGGAGAGGGGGCAGGTTGAGTGCATTCTTCTCCCCTACCCAGAGTAGGGGACGAGGTAAGTCCTTGAAGTGTAAGAAGTTGGTGCCTCCTTCCCAAGGGTGAGATGTTGTGGGGGGAACCTTCTTTGTTCAAGGCAGATCAGGCGCCTACAGGTGAGTGTGTGGGGGTCCGAGGGACACGTCTCTCTCGTAGGGACGGCGTCTCGGCGGAGGACCCCATGTGGCCTAATAATGTTCCTTTTTTCTTATCACCAGATTCATGGGTAGAGGCCTCAGGCGCTTCAGCTGCGGAGGGATCCGCTGGCGTGGGATGTACCAAGGACGCCGTTGAGGTCCCCACTGGACATGGAGGAGGTCCTATGCTAGTCCTTCACCCTGGATCCGCATCGGGGCTCGATCCTTCGGGCCCTTCAAGCGAGGAACGTCGGAGACGACACAGGAGGAAGAGAGATCAGTCTGTGTGGAGGAACTCCCCTTGCGGTCTCCCACAGGATCTCGGGACGGGAAGTCCCCGTTCCCCTCCATACAAGCCAAGAGCCCCGCCAGAGAGTCAGCTGATGGGCGGAGGACCCCGTCTTGTAGGCCTAAGTCCCTTCCTAGAGCCAACCCATCCGCTCAGTGGAGGGAGCCGTCTTCTAGGATAGGCAGCCTAGACGGGTCTCCCCATCGGGATGATAGACAGGGACGGGCACCCCCGTCGATCTGTTTCACGGAGGAGCCGTCCCGGTTCTCGAGGAGAATGGGGATCAGTCTGTGTGGAGGAACTCCCCTTGCGGGCTCCCACAAGATCTCGGGACGGGAAGTCCCCGTTCCCCTCCATACAAGCCAAGAACCCCGCCAGAGAGTCAGCCGGTGGGCGGAGGACCTCGTCTTGTAGGCCTAAGTCCCTTCCTAGAACCACTCCATCCGCTCAGTGGAGGGAGCCGTCGCCTAGGATGGACAGCCTAGACGGGTCTCCCCATCGAGATGATAGACAGGGACTGGCACCCCCGTCGATCTGTTTCACGGAGGAGCCCGTTCCGTCGTCCAGGTCCTCCAGGAGAATGGGGATCAGTCTGTGTGGAGGAACTCCCCTTGCGGTCTCCCACAGGATCTCGGGACGGGAAGTCCCAGCGTACAGGAGAGTCCTTGCCTTAATTAGGGGTTATAACAACCTTATAGAACCCGCCACTCAAGAGGAAGAACCCTGGACTTCAGGCCTGAACAAGTTCATAGCGGTCCCCGCCCAGAAAAAGTCCTCTCTCTCTCTTCCCGAGGCCAGTAACGTGGGGATTGGAAAGACTCACATTGATAAGGTCATATCCCGCAATAGCGACTCCTGCAGGGGTCACAGCTCAGCAAAGCTCCTACAGGGTTTGAAGTCGCAGACGAAATACTACTCTTTAGAAAATAGGCCGACCGGTGCGTGCAAGACCGAGGAAACCATAGACATCCTGTGCCAGGGCATCTCCGACGGGAGGGTATCGGCAGCATCTACCTTCTTCTCCCCTTCCGAGTCGGCAATGATGGAGGAGATGTCCAAGGACTTAGTTAAGGTGGCCTCCTGGTTGGATTGGTGGGCCACCACCCTAGTAGGCACCCAGATTCCTACAGACTCCATGGAACCTGCAAAACGGGAGGCTCTGAATGAGTTGCTGGGGTCAGGTAGCCGCGCCCTTAAATTCCTGACCTTTCAGTCTTTGGCTCTCTCCGCAAACTGGATTCTCCGGAGAAGAGACGCCCTAGTCAAGAACCTTCCCATTAAGATTCCTGACAGAGAAGCTAAAGCCTTGAAGACCTGCTCCGTCTGGGGGGAGCAGCTTATTCCGACGAAGAAGGCGGAAGAGGTCGTGGAGAAGTTGGCCAAAAAGAGGGAGCTACCTACCCTGAAGCCACAGGCGGCACGCCGCCCCATCTTCAGGAGGCCAGTGACAGAAGCACCCATGGCCGCGCGTACCACACCAACTCAAGGAAGGAGGGAACCCTCGTCAGGACAGTGGTCTTCCTCTGTGGTTCCCCCCCGAAGAGGTTCATCTTCTAACCCCCCAACGTATAGGTCTTCTTTCTACTCCTCCAGGAGGGGGAGAACAGGCCGTTCTTCCCGTAGGAGATAAGATGGGAGGCCCCCCTCCCCTGCCCAAGCCTCAGGTAGGGGGATGCCTCAGACTCACTTGGCAAGCATGGAAGCTCCACGGAGCAGATCCGTGGACAGTTACAGTACTAAAGGAGGGCTACAGGATCCCCTTCATGGAAGAGACACCCCCCCCCTAGTTCCAGCAACGCAGGCAGACTGGTTGGTGCCCAAGGACCTGGCGAAGAGGGCAGCGTTGGACGAAGAAGTCAAGACGTTGCTGCAGAAGGGAGCTTTAGAAACAGTGACATTCCCGGGTCCGGGGTTCTACAGCCGCCTGTTCCTAGTGGAAAAAGAGACAGGAGGGTGGAGACCTGTAATAGACCTGTCAGCCCTCAACAGGTTTCTCAGGAAAGTGACCTTCAAAATGGACACTCCAAGAACGGTCATGGCGTCCTTGAGAGAGGGCGACTTTTTGATTTCTATAGACCTCAAGGACGTCTACTTCCAAGTGCCATTCATCCGTCGAGCAGGAAGTTTCTCCGGGTCAAGTGGGGTACCCAGGTGTTACAATTCAAGGCCCCATGCTTCGGTCTTTCAACAGCCCCCCAGGTATTCACGAGGGTCTTTACGACGGTCCCCATATGGGCCCACGAACGGGGCATTCGACTGATCAGGTACCTGGACGACTGGTTACTCCTTTCATCCTCAAAGGAAGACTTGAAACAACAGGGCGAAGATCTTCTTCAATTGTGCAAGACCCTGGGCATCGTGGTCAACTTGGAGAAATCACAGCTAACCCCATCCAACAGGAGGACGTACCTTGGAATGGTCCTGGATTCGTTACAGGTCAAGGCATTCCCAACCACGGAAAGGCTGGACAACCTGGATCGAGTGCTCCGGCCCTTCCTTCTGGGTCGCCCCAGAAGAGCGCAGGTTTGGCAAAGGTTGGTAGGGCACCTGGTGTCCCTAGAGAAGCTGGTACCTCACGGGAGACAGAACTTAAGGGTTCAATGGAACCTGAAAGAACATTGGAACCAGAAAAGTTCCCCGGACATTGTGTTCCCTCTCCTTCAGGAGTCCAGGAAGGCCTTGGAATGGTGGCAGGATCGGTCGAACACCCTAAGGGGGATGCCACTGTCCTCCCAACCTCCGGAGGTTCTTCTCTTCACGGACGCATCGAAGGACGGGTGGGGAGCCCATCTCCGGGAAAAGACAGCAAAGGGGGCGTGGTCAGAGGGGGAGAAATCCC
Source organism: Palaemon carinicauda (assembly GCF_036898095.1). NCBI lineage: Eukaryota > Metazoa > Arthropoda > Malacostraca > Decapoda > Palaemonidae > Palaemon > Palaemon carinicauda. Next base: position 42,559,795 of record NC_090761.1, read on the forward strand.
TACACATAAATATCCTGGAAATGAGAGCGGTCCAAGAAGCCTGCAACCACTTCGAGGAGGACATGAGAGGGCGTTCGGTGGCCCTAATGTCAGACAATGCAACGGTGGTGGCTTACGTGAAGAAGGAGGGGGGACTGAGATCAAAAGAGTTGTGCGAACTGGCCCTTCAAATCCTAAAATGGGCGGAACAGAAGGACGTCATCCTGACGGCAAGGTTCATCCCAGGGAAGAACAACGTCCTAGCAGACGGCCTCAGCAGAGTGGGGCAAGTGGTAGCAGCAGAATGGTCCCTACACCCACAAGTGGCAAGCTACATTATACAGATGTAGGGATCTCCGGTAATGGATCTGTTTGCAACAAGGTTGAACGCGCAACTCCCCGTATTTTGTTCTCCCGTCCCAGATCCGAAGGCGGCAATGGAAGACGCCTTTCAGCACAAGTGGGACGGACTGGACGTGTACGCCTTCCCCCCCTTCTCCCTGATAAGGCAGGTCCTCAAAAGAGTAAGGGCAGCACCCAACCTAAGGATGACTTTGGTAGCGCCTTGGTGGCCGGAGAGAGAATGGTTCGCGGACCTAAGGAACCTCACCGTCCTACCTCCTTGGCCTCTACCCGGCAGGTCAGACCTATTAAAACAACCTCACTTTCAGCGGTTTCACAGAAACCCGCAAGCCCTTCGTCTTCACGCCTGGAGATTATCCAGCGGCTCCTGAAGAAGTAAGGGTACTCCGGCAAGACAGCCAGGAGGATGTCGCTATACCGGAGGAAATCATCCACAGCCGTCTACCAGTCTAAGTGGGCGGTATTCGTGAAGTGGTGCAGGGACAAGAAGTTAAAGCCCTTGGAAGCGTCAGTGCCCGTGATAGCCGACGTCATGGTTTATCTCAGGGACAAGTTAGACATGTCAGTTCCAGCGATCAAGGGAGTTCGGGCGGCCCTGGGTCAAGTCTTTCTTCTCAAGGGCATAGATCTCGGCTCCTCCAGGCATATCTCCATGCTTATCAGAGCGTTCGAACAATCATGCCCCCCTTCCGCCCCTAGAATCCCGAGTTGGGACTTAGCGCGAGTCCTAGATATGTTACGGAAACCACCATTCGAGCCCTTAAAGGACATCGATGACAAGAACCTCACGCTCAAGGCGGTCTTCTTGCTAGCATTAGCCTCGGCTAAGAGGGTGGGCGAGCTACACGGACTGTCATTCGAGGTGGAACACACTAGGGGATGGAAGGAAGTAACCTTTAAGTTTGTCACATCCTTCGTCGCCAAGACTCAGAACCCCTCGGTGTGGGATCCGAGGTTTGAGAGTTTTTCGATTCCGGCAATCCCGAATAAAGGAAACCCGGAGGACCTAAAATTATGCCCGGTCAGGACTATTAGGAAATACTTTAAGAGAACGGCAAACCTCCGCCCGTCTATCAAGAATCTCTTCGTCTCATGGGGAAAAATAAAGAAAAACATATCCAAAAATACGGTTTCGTTCTGGCTCAGGAAAGTGATCACGCAAGCCTACTTAAAACAAGGTCTTCCTACACCGGGGAAACCCAGAGTTCACGATGTTCGGGGCATTAGCACCTCTCTAACGTTCGAAAAGAACATGTCAGTAGCGCAGGTTCTTCGAGCGGGAACTTGGTCCAACCAGTCGACCTTCACCGCACATTATCTCAAGGACTGTACGAGAAAGTCTCTAGACGGGTTTTCTATCGGGCCGGTCATCTCAGCCCTGCATTCGGTTTGACGGCTCAAGCCCCAGGCTCAATCGCGAAACATAAAGTATCTAGACACAAGGAGCCGAGTTCTATTTCCCCCCCTTTTCTAACTTTCTCGTACCGTCAGTCGTCATCAAGAAATATCGCTCATTACACAAGACGAAAATTCGCCATGTCAAGCACAACGAAGATATTGCAGAAGGGTAAGTGTTATATCACACTTAATGAGTCTTTTACGTAGTTTTCCCTACTGTCCATCGGGGTCAGGGCTAAAGGGCACTCCCCCCCTCCTAAGGTGTAAGTCTCCTATAAAGTGTTTCAAGGTAAGTCTCTGTGTCGGAACAAATCACAAATTTTAAGTAATTTGTATTTTTCCTAACAATACTTACCGAAGAAACACTTTAGGTTTAGGGCCCCCCCAACCGTCCCCGCAGTGCCCCGCTGACCTCGTGGTTTTGTTCATTACATAAAACATACTGGGGAGAGCTTCTCAAAGACGGGCGACCTGCCTGGGCAATGCCCCCAGGTCATGTTATTTCCCGTTATTCAGGACAGTATAGAACATGGAAGTAGGGGGAAACTACGTAAAAATCTGGTCGTCGGAGAGGAGTTACCAGTAATCTCCTATAAAGTGTTTCTTCGGTAAGTATTGTTAGGAAAAATACAAATTACTTAAAATTTGCGATATTACAGTATACATATATATATATATATATATATATATATATATATATATATATATATATATATATATATATATATATATATATATATATACAGTATATATATATATATATATATATATATATATATATATATATATATATATATATATATATATATATATACAGTATATATACACCTCTTTCTCTCTCTCTCTCTCTCTCTCTCTCTCTCTCTCTCTCTCTCTCATTTGAATTTAACTTAATTTTTTTTTTTTGCTTCTCCTTTTTAATCAACTTTGACTGATGTATTTAGTAATGTATGTTAGGAGTATAATGAGGTGATTAAATGTTAGAGTAATTGATTTTAAGCTAACTTCCGTACTCTGTAATCTGGCAAAAGCTCTAATCCTGCAACCTTTGGGTCCCTATGATCCAGGATTAGTAAGAGCCTACTTGTAATGATAATGATATTACAGTAAAAGGAATAATGATAATGATAGTAATACTAACTTGAAGAAAACTCCATAGCAAGTCTAAAAAACTTCATGTGAAGAGCTATTTTGGAAAGGTGCAAAAGTTCCTGTATTTTTATATATAGTACAATGATATATGTATGGAATTTTGAAACCCAGAAATAATAACCTTCAAGTCTACCAATGTTTTATTCATGAATACATGTAGTTTCGTATGTTATAAGAAATAGTAGAATTGATTGGTTTAAATGTTTCATGATATGCTCGTTTTGTTCTTTGTTAACTTATGCTTGAGCTACATTATGATTTTGCTCCACCCAAGAAGGAATGAATTCCTTTTGAGCCTATGCTAAATATTACATAATTTGAATCAGTTCAACTTATTAACTGAAAGCTGTCATAAGGCCCTAATATTCATTCTGTCTTCTTCACATGGGAAAGGAAAAACTATCTAATTAAATTTAATCTTTTATGTAGTTTTAACTTTTTTTTCTCTTGCTGTACATAGATGTTTGAACAATCTAGTCAGTAACTGCTGCTACTTTGTCATTGTCACAATGTTATTGTATTTGGTGAGTTCTTCACAAACTAATAGTATTCAAAGCTTTCCTTATTGTATTTAAACCTTTCTCACAGCAACTGTTCCTCCAAAATATTTTCTTTTATAATTTTAAAAGCATGTTTGTATAAATTAATATGTGTTCCCCTTTCCCTCCCTATTTTTCTCTTATGTAGTCCCAGTGTTTGTTTATCCTGCATGTTCCACTGATTTTCATTGTTGTGCTGTCTTTTCCTTCCTTATCCTGCTGAAATGATGGTGTGGCGTTACTGGTGTTTTGGATATGTTATGAATGGGATATTTTGGTTCTGGGATGAACACCAGTTTACCTCCTGGTATGGTACCTCCCGGCAGCTCTCGTGGTCCTCCCAAGAGGATGCAGCCTCCAGCAATTCCCATCAGTCAGCCAATTCGATCACCCAAGTTTGGTGTTGTTCAGAGCCCTTCTACCTCACATGTTCACGCTCGTCATGACCTCCTCGTCTGGTTCGAAATATGCGAATTAGGTTTGTTAAATTTTTCTCTCTTTTCTTGTGATAGGGGATATGAATTATGAAAAATTTGGTATGTCAGATATATGCTTTCTGAAGGTGGATACCCTTTGCTATATCTTTAATGCATAAAATTTTCAATAGCACCGAGTGGAGAGTATGTACCAGCTGTTGTTGACCATGGAGATGATTTACCATGTCGAGGTTTGTTCCTCTTACATCAAGGAATACAGCGTCGTATACGCATTACCATTGTACATGAACCATCTCCTGATCTGACATGGTGTGATGTTCGAGAACTCGTTGTAGGTAAGATATGAGTTGTATTCTGGATATTGATGAAGTGTTTGTGGTTTTGAGAGTGCATGTTATTTTTACTAAATAATAATGTCATTATTAATTTTTATTGCTTTGACATCATTATTAGTTTAGCAGCTACAGTGTTTATTCCCAACTGTCTTCTTATGTAAATTGTTTATTTTTTTATATTGAATTTTTAAAAATTTGATGAACAGATTCTGTTAGAATTAGGTAATATGTATTTGTTACAAATATTTTAGTAATTTTTATTATTGTTTTTATCTTTTAGCTTTTACTATTTTGAATTTGAAACTAACGAAGTGTTCTTGCTTCTTAGGTCGCATACGCACAACCCCAGAAAGTGAAGATGATGACAATGATGCATCAGTCTTGTCTCTGGGTCTGTTCCCAGGCGAGTATTTGGAGTACCAAGGAGAAGACAGAACATTCTTCCGTTTTGAGGCCGCGTGGGACTCTTCTCTGCATAATTCTATATTATTGAATCGTGTTACTCCTCATGGTGAACATGTCTACATGACCATATCCGCTTATCTTGAGGTACCTTTCCTTATCATTTTGTAAAATTATATCAATTTCATTGCAATGGATTTTCAAACATAGGAAGTACAGTTAAAAATTCTAAAGGTTTTATTTAAATGAATCTTTTCTCTAAGTTCATTATATTATTCTCATCAAAAACAAAAGGAAATTTGTTGATATCTTCTCTCTAATGTACTGTATAATGCCCCTCATCCTATGTTAAGTTGCCAGGAAGAAGAGTCATCTACTGCACGTGTAACAAGCTCTAAGGGTGGTTATTTTGAGCATTTGTTTCTAATATGTTATGGCATTTTGAAGATCCAAGAGCTATAATTTAGTGAGAGCCTATTTTTTTTTTTATTAGGCAATCTTGTACACAATTGTTTGTCAACAAATACCATATACATATCCTTCTCGTATTGGTGATTTTTCTATTAATACAATAATAAAATATTGTGGAATAAAGATATGTGTTCCAGGATGTCATAAAGTGCACTGTAGGCTATAGGTTTCAGGATTACTTGCTTGAAAAGGCTCATCTACTATTGATATGATATTGTATCTAAGTATTGTCGGAAGGTTACTGTTCGTTAAGTGACCTATGATAGGATTGCTTTTTAATGTATCAAATTACACAGTGAATGACAGGTTCAGTTTTTGCCATGACATTGAGATGCCCTATTTAAAACTTATAGTAGTCAGTTTGGTGACTATGAATTTTAAAATAAACGAAGTTGAACCCAGAAAAAAAAATTATAATAATTTGAGGGAGTGAGGGTTTTTGGAGGTTTCAAACAAGAATTGAAACAAACTCTTGATTAAACTTCTATACTAAACATGAAAATCCAGTCTATTTTGTACACAAGATTCTTAACAGTATTTCAAACCTTACCTAAGATTGACATTGCAAGATGTAAGACTCCTTTAATGGCATTGAAAGGAGCTGAGTTTCCCAGTTAAGAACATAGGAAAATCCATAGGTAGCAGGTAGAGGTTAGAATATATTTCACCAAGGACATCACTTCCTTACTCTGTTCCCCTTGTCAATAAAGGGTAGAAACAAAAATGTCAATAATAATTTTCATTTTTTTTCCAGTGAAATTAGAGCAAATACTGTTTTTGGGCATAGTGTTGTTACTAAAGCACTGCTGTTCAGTTTTACCAATTGTTCCTAACTTTTCAATCTTAATTTCTCCATTTTCATATTTCATATACATCACACCTATTGATGATTAAAATTTTCTTTCTCCATGCTCTTTTGATGTGATTCCAATCTTATCAAGTCCTGTTTGTCTTGTCCCTGGTTTCCTTTTCTCTACTTTTAGATCCTCTCCTCAACTTGACCTTTGCCAGAGCTTGAAAGTTTTTCTTCCCTTTAATTGCTTTATTGTAATAATGATTCCCCCACCCTGAATTTCCAGCCAGTCCTACGAGTCAAAACTTATGGTCTAGTTAAACTGTGTTTTAATTAATGTCACCACCATTTCTCTCTCTCTCTCTCTCTCTCTCCTCTCTCTCCTCCTCTCTCTCTCTCTCTCTCTCTCTCTCCTCTCTCTCTCTCTCTCTCTCTCTCTCTCTCTCCTCTCTCTCTCTCTCTCCTCTCTCTCTCTCTCTCTCTCTCTCTCTCTCTCTCTCTCTCTCTCTCTCTCTCTCTCTCTCTCTCTCATACAGAATGGTAATAGTAGTAGTCTTCAGAATGGTAATAGTAGTAGTCTTCCACCCTGTCTGTTATTTTCTTTTGTGTCATCAAGTCATCAGAACTATTCATTATAATAAAATAAGTAATTGCTTCTGCTTCACTACCTATTCATGTTACCTTCTCTTTGGGTCTTCTGAACATATTTTATTCTGTCTTTGATCCTTGTCTTTCCATCATGTGATCAAGACTATCTCTCTTTTTCCACATACCCATTTAGGTCTCTCAATAGTATCAATGTGACCCTTTTGATATTCCATCTTATAACATTTTCTAAAGGTCTGGTTCTTCCTTTTGTCTTTCATTTCTTTCCTTTCAAGAATTATTGGAATCTTGTAAACTTCAGTATGTTTTCATTTATTCTTCCATGTTTATGACTTTGTCTGCCATTTCATTTTAGACAAGAATATCAACTAATGCTAAATTAGGTAAACTTAATTTTTTTTATTTATAAATAAGACTTTTATGGAACATTTTATTACTTCAGGTTTTTTGGATACAAGTTGTAAGTTATTTCACCCCATATTAGTCCTATTCAATTTTTGATTTTGGGTGTATGATGTATTGTTTGCAGCTTCCCATTGTCACGTCTTGTTTCAGCTAAGTGTAATCATGCTATCTTAAGCAACTATTAGTTACCCTGATATTATCAGATATTATAGTCTTGCTTGTTGAATATGATAGCAGTTACTGTTAATTTAATATGCTTACAAAGTATACTGTATCTATATGTCAAGAATTTTTCACACATTCTTTAGACTTAATTTTTCTATGCTATTGAACAAGTATCATTGGATATGTTGTTTTTTTAGATTAAATAAATTTCTGTCTGAAAATTCATTATATATGATAGATCTATTTTAACGTTACTGATCTTAGAATATATTATATAAATTGTTCATTACTTCTCATGTAGTTTATTTATTTCCTTATTTCATTTCCTCACTGGACTATTTTTCCCTGTTAGAGCTCTTTGGCTTATAGCATCATGGTTTTCCAACTAGGGTTGTAGCTTAGCTAGTAATAATAATAATGATATCTTCAGGTAATTACAATGTTTTTTTTTTAATTTTTATCATGCATTTAGCTGAAAGCTTTCTATTCCTTTTTCTAGCTTGAGAACAATGCACAACCGGCCATTATTACAAAAGATCTTTGTATGGTCGTTTATGGTCGCGACTCTAGGACCATTCCTCGCTCCCTACGACACCTCTTCAGTGGGTCTTACAAGAATGCTGAAGCCAATAGGATTTGCGGCGTTTATGAAACAGTTCTGAAGCGCGCAGCTGAAGCAGGTAGCCCAGGTTTGTGGTTTAGTCCTGACAGATGTAGAGAGGTGGTCAAGGGCCGCCCAATCTTCCCAGAAGCCTGCTATTGTAGGGGTGGGAGGGAGGGCGGCTGTATCAATGACTGGGCCACCTTGCAACCACCAATGCTTCACCAGCTACGGTATGCTCTCTTGCTGCTGCCCCTATCTGCCACTCATCACCTGCAGTCCTATTGATAATTAATGCAGTATGAACCAAATATTGTTCTGACGCTGCTTGATATCTTGACTTTACATTTTTCTTTTTTCTTTTTTGTTTCATTTAGCTGAAGTGACTTACAAAGAAGCAAGACTAGACATACTTGAAGATACTCACATTTTTCATATAGAAGTGGGCACACCTTGCTTTTAAATGCATGATGCTTGTTGACAGGTAATTTGTGTACAGTAGCTGAATTCAAGAATTACTTAGACTTTTGACACTTTATCCAAAAGAGAAGCCTCCATTTCACTTGTACATTAGGACTTTATTTTGTTTTAATATCTCTTGAAATTTATCTTGTGACAAGGTGGTCTTTTATTCTCCAGAGTAACCTCTAAGAGTGAAGCTAAACAAGATAGGTTTATAATTTTGTCCTTCAGTTTCATCTGTATGGGAATATAGTTAGCCTTTATCTACTATTTCCTTCTGCTATATTATTTTGCTCATTATTGCATTTTAGGGTTACTGATGACTTAAATAAGGAGATTTAAAATCTAAAGATACTGAGTACACTATATACAAGATCTTTAAGAGCATAGTTTTTGTTCATAGGTTTTTAGATTTGTGCAATTCCCTTCTTTCTTAGGGTTTTGAATGCAGTTAAAACTTGAAGTGACATACATAGTTTATATATGACAGTTTTTGATAAATTTTGGTAATGGTTTTGGTCTTTGGAAAGAATATAACTTAATGAACTTTTGCCTTTATTTTTATTTACTGAAATGGTATATTTATCAATCTTGCTTCAAATTTTTATACATATTCTTTTTATGAAGAACGAAGCAAGCAGATTATAAGTCTGTTGAAATATCAACTTTACCAGTTTTTGTAAGGATCTTGGCTTACAAGAAAGCACATATTAAGACAACGTAAACACATCTTGTTTCACTGATACTATACTGTTCAGAACAGTTATTTTATCTTGATTACTTTTGTGGGTGATTCAAATTACTTTAAAAATTTAGTTTTTCTCAATTCCAAATAGGAAATCACTTGATTATTGCTCTTCTCATTTATTCATACTAACTACTGTATTAGATCAAAATTTTGATATTTTCTCTTTATTTTTCAAATTTAATTGTCACGATTTTATTATTATGCCCCATAAAGATCGAGATGGATTTTTTATAGTTCTGTAATGTTATTTTTGAAAACCAAATTAATTTTTAAGCAGACTCAGTATTAAAGTTACAAGTCTTTGTATGAAGTGTTCTTTGTTATTTGTAAGGAAAATACTGGAAGGAATGAATGAGATTCTTTTATGAGAACCAAGTTTATGAAGGATATAGTTAATTTATATATCATTCACTGTGCCTCAGATTGTAAAAGTCATTTTACAAGAAGCTGAATTGCTTTATATAATTTGCATTATTACATTTAGAGCAAGCACTTTTGACATATTTCAGTAGATGCCACTGTGCGTGGATTATAAGATACGGAATTGACAGTAAGATTACCTCGAGATATGTTTGTGACTACTAAGATGGCAATAAGATTTTTTACCATTAGAGACCTCTTGGAAATGCTGACCTTTAGACTTTTTGAAATTAGTATTTTATAATTTTTGGAGATTTATGCAATATTGATGGGAGAAGTACAAGAGGAAGGCCAAGGTTTGGGTGGATGGATGGTGTGAAGAGAGCTCTGGGTGATAGGAGGATAGATGTGAGAGAGGCAAGAGAGCGTGCTAGAAATAGGAATGAATGGCGAGCGATTGTGACGCAGTTCCGGTAGGCCCTGCTGCTTCCTCCGGTGCCTTAGATGACCGCGGAGGTAGCAGCAGTAGGGGATTCAGCATTATGAAGCTTCATCTGTGGTGGAATTGTGGGAGGTTGGGCTGTGGCACCCTAGTAGTACCAGCTGAACTCGGCTGAGTCCCTGGTTAGGCTGGAGGAACGTAGAGAGTAGTCCCCTTTTTGTTTTGTTTCTTTGTTGATGTCGGCTACCCCCCAAAATTGGGGGAAGTGCCTTGGTATATGGATGGATGGACACTCTTACAATTATTGTATAGGTTAAAATGAGGATATTTTTTGTGATGATAGTAATCAAACATTTGATTGTATTGGTGACATCAAGTACAGTACAGGTAAAATATATTGAGTAGGTTATCAAACAAAAGAAACATAACCAAACACTCTGCTTCCTATGCTTCTGTAAATCCCTGCTTCACATTGGCTATCATTATTCATTTTCTTTTTTAGCTTCCAGCTTGGATTCATGTGATTACTGAATTGTCCTTGAAATTTTAATTTTGAATCTTACAGCAATTCCTATTTTGCATTTTAAAAACTATATAAATTCAAGCAATGATTGATTTCAAACTAATGTCTTTCACATGTAATCCTAATTTGGTGTGCTGTATTGTGGTCCTTTGCATGATTGCATGTTACATTTAACAAATGTGTGATGCGCTTGGTAGTTTCCAACAACCTGCAATGCATAATGTACCAGTTTGGTTTACAGTATACATTTTGCTGGATTATATTTATTGATTTTTTATTTATTTATTTTTTTTTTTGTAATAGCGATGCATTTGACAATTTCTTTCTTGGTGAATTATAGGAAAGATTAAACTATGAGATGAGTAAGATGTTAAGAAAGGTGTGATGTATGTGGTCCTAAACATTTTATTGTTTTTACACGTAAACAAACCTTTCGTCCTTTGAAATAGGGAATGTCCTCAGTGGAACTGGAATGGCTGTTGAATTCATTATTGAGGTAGTTAACGAGAAGGGGTGAGAACGGACAAATATCCCCTCCTATTGTTCTGTCACTTTTGTCTTTGGCCGCAATAAGTACAGTCTTTCGGTGGCATCATGTCCAAGGATGTTTTTTTTTCATACCTCTTTGTTTAAATGGTTGTTTTTGGCTTTATGTTCATAAGATGCTAGTGTAAGTTAGAGACTGCATCGTTTAATGGCTAAACTGGCAATAGATCCACTCACTCTGCAATTTACAGGCATGATTGTATGCAGTCATATCCTTTACCAAGTGTAGGTTGTGGCCTCTTGTCTTGGTAGATGTATTTTTTGGCTAAGTCTTCTTCAATGTCATTCTTGGCAATGCCCGTAATAATACTGGATAGAATGTTTAGCTCTTTGCACGTCTCATTGAGTTTGCTGAAGTTTTCCAGAAATCTTGACAAATCTAGTTCTTTTGCAAAAGTTTAAGTGATGTGGATGATTTGATTTTACACAACTCCATTTCCATAACTGGAAAATCATGTTAGGTGAATACAATTTCTATTTTATTCTTATCAAATTGTATTGGGTTTGAACACAATTGAAATCTGGTTGCATGAACCAACAAATATTGAAACCTCTGAATGTGCTACCTTTTACATATGTTGGGCTTGAATAGCATTTTGTGAAGTTCAAGAAATTTATGAACCAAGCCCTCAGCCAGGGGTTCAGAGAATAATGACAGTTTATTCTGAAAAACTGAAATTGTGTCAAATATATCAGTTATTAACTTCTTTTTTGGGCTCAAGCCATGTCGTCCTGATGGAAGGTTCTTAATAGTAGCTTCCTATGGGATATATATACTACAGTGATATTCCAAGATAATTTACTTTTAGGTCTCCAGAATTCTAACTCCTGGCGCGAATACCCTTAAATTTCTCTCAAGGATATCGCATAATATCAGGTACGTATTCTTGACACGCCACATAGCAATCTTCACCCCGAATAGTGTTTACGCTTCGAGGGGGAAAGTGGCAAAATAGAAGGGGAACTGTATCAAGGTTACCCTACTTCCCATACTACTATTGAGTATCAAGATGGCGCCATATCCAAGATGGCGGACATTCCTAATTTTGTAGCGAATTTGCATGGTGGTGTTCCCTGTTGATCTAACTTTTTCGATTGATTCTGCAAAGATTATTATGCAATCTCCTGCTTCTTTCGCCTCTGGAAAGTTGAGTATTGATTCTTTACAATGTTTATATTTTAGCTCCTGTTTCACAGTGAAATTGGAGTAATTTATTGTGATTAGGAGCTAGGACTGTTACCGGAGGCGCCATGGGTGCTGTCGTTCGTTAGGCATGTGTTATTTAGTTAGTAGAACGACATTCCAGGTTGAAATAGCATTAATTGATTAATTATGAAAGCTTTATAGGCAATTTATACTTGTAAAGATATTTGTAATATGCATAATTTTCCTTTTTCCATGTCGATCGTATAAGTTAGAGTTTCGGTGATTTAGGTAACCGAGATCTCATCTCGCCTAGGTAACCTAACCTAGGCGATGTAGTATACTTTCAGACATTTCGTCGGTTAACCTCGTGTATCGTTTTATCAATTCAGGTGGAGATAGATATCTCCTAGAATTTTTATATAAACCGATACTTGTCTTCAGTGGAGATTTAAGAGTAATCTCTCCTTCCCTCTGAGTGTAGCCTTAGGCTACAACCCTAGTGGGTCGTGCCTCGAGTTTTCATTCAGGCATGACTAGTCTAGGGTTTTCTCTCCCTTCCCTTAGCCGCAGATAGAAGGTTTTGGGATTCGGTCAGAATCTCAGAGTATATAGTCTTGTGCCGGCAGCCACCCAGCAGGGTGAATAGTTATTCCCCTGCCGGCTAGGCTACCGGCATAGGAGGCTAGTCCTCCCTAGACTGCTCTTGAAATGGTTGTATATTGCCGCCACCTTCTCTCTGCAGTCTAGAAGACTAGTCCTGTGTCGCAGACCGTAGGCTGAAAAATAGACATTCTTCTGCTGCCTAGGATGGGGCCGGCACAGGAACTCTGTTTTTCCTTTGTTGAGAGGAGGCGGCACTGCCGTCGTCCCCTTAACTGTATTGGCAGACCCTAGGCTGGGGAATAGAGATTCTCCTGCCGCCTAGGATGGCGCCGATACTGAAACAGAGTTTCTTAAGGGTGTGGTAGGACCGGCAACCTTGCCATCCCACAGTTTCGATGACCGCGGTGCCACAGGTAGGCAGTCGAAGAGGTAAACCTTCTGATCAGTCGAAGCAAAGAGATGCTTCTGGTAGGATGGAGGTTCCTTCAAGATCGCTGGACCTTCGATCCTTGGGTCCAAGACCTAATCAAGATGTGACTAGGATGGAAAATACACATGCCTCCACCATTATTTCCTCAATCTTCCCACACTCCAACCCTGTCCTGAAAGAGTATACCTTAGAGCTCTAGAGCATACAGGTGGTAAGGAAAGTATAGTCCATCGAATTCCAGGGAAGGCTGTTTGGTGTTCACAAGAAGGAGTCAAGAAAACTCAGAGTCATTCTGGACTTGTTGCCACTCAACAAGTTCAAATAAAACAGCAAGTTCAGAATGTTAATCCTTCTGAACATAAGGACCCTATTTCATAAAGGGGTGTTCACAGTCTTGTCAGACCTGAAATATGCCTATTGGCAGCTTCCAGTCAGTCGCCCCCTCTCCTCCTACCTAGGATTCAAGTTACAGAGGATAATGTATGTCCAAGGAAAGATACTTGTCAGACTAAACACAGTCCTAAGTATCTTCACGGAATTGGTGGACACAGTCACGCAAAAACCAAGCCTAGAAATGGTTCAGGTAACAAATTACCTGGACGAAAGGCTGGTGTGGGCAGCACCCAAAGTGGCTGGTTTGTGAGCATTCAAGGAAGTAATCCAGTTCCTGGAACATCAGGGATACAAAATCAGCTTCAAAAAGTCTCGATTCTCTCCAGCTCAAAGGCTTCAATGGTTAAAAAACCATTGAAACCTGAGGTCACACCGGCTCTCCTTTCCCTTAGGGATGTAAAAGGAGATCAAAGGGTCGGTCAAGAGACTATGGTAATCAGTCAGGATTCCAGGACGCTAACAAGGAAGAGTTCTGAACTCTCTCCAGTTTGCAATAGTGACAGACCCAGTGCTAAGAGCACAGCTGAAAGATGCGTTAAGAGTCTGGAGAAGATACGCATCAAACGCTCGAAGAGATCTAAAAGGACCAATATCGGTCTTTCCTTAATCGCTTCTCTAACAATGGTCAAAGGCCGAAAGCCTATTGAAGATCGTGCCCTTGCAACTACCTTGACTATTGAAGATCATCCGCATGGATGCCTAGTCGGAAGAATGGGGTATTCACTCCCATCAAAGGAAAATCCAAGGGACTCGGTTATTTCTATCCAAGGCCATGTTAGTCCTGTCGTGGTTGGGAAAACTCTCTCCATTCAGATCAGACCTCCTCAGGCTGATCTGGGACATCGAAGCGATAATGAGACGTCGGAACCGACAAGGCTAGAGAGCATCTCATATAGTTTAGGTGATGTTAGCCATCCCTTGCCTAAAAGGATGGCACCTATCAGCAGTTCATGTACAATCAATCCGCAATGTGACAGCGAATGTTTTACTTGGGCTCAGGCCGGTAGAGTTAGAATGGTCCACAGACGCAGACCTATTCTCTCCCAGATGGGAACAAGTCCCCGAGCTGCAGATCGATCTCTTCGTGACGAGCGTCATCAAGAAACTACCTCGATATGTAGCCCCATACAAGGATCCTTTAGAGGAGATAACAGACACCCTGTCTCTAGTATGGAAGGGATGGATTCAGGAATTCGTGTTCATCCCATCCAATTTCCTGCTGAAGGTCCTCAACATGCTGAGGTCCTTCCAGGGAGGAGTAGCTCTGGTGGCTCCCATGTAGCCCGAGAGCAACTGGTTCCCTTTAGTGAAGGAACTGAGGCTGAGGCTGGCCCTAGTACTGAACCCAGTACTATCTCAGAGGCTTCAGAAGTTAATTGCCTTCGATTTATCACAGAGAGCCCAAACCCTTCATTTCATGATTTTCTTGCCCTAGCAGTTAGGAAAAGATTTGGGATCTCAGAAGGCAATATAGGATTCTTTGAAGAATACAAGTCTAAGTCAACTAGAAGACAATATTAGTCATCTTGGAAAAAGTGGGTTGCTTCTGTAAAAGCAAAAGGACTGAAAGAAATTTCAATGAACTTCTGTTTGTCCTTCTTTGTCCACCTTCATAATCAAGGTCTGGCAGCCAACACGATAACTACGTGCAAGTCAGCCTTGACTAGACCTCTTCTATATGCCTTTCAAGTGGATCTGGCGAATGAAATCTTTAATAAGATTCCGAAGGCATGCGCAAGGCTTAGGCCTGCAGCACCTCCAAAGCCCATTTCATGGTCTTTGGACAAGGTCCTACATTATGCCTCATCTGTGAACAATGAAGATTGTTCCCTCAAGGATCTAACCCAAAAGGTTATTTTTCTATTCGCTATAGCCTCTGGGGCTAGAGTTAGAGAAATAGTAGCCCTATCTAGAAATGAGGGCCACATTCAGTTCAAAGAAGGGGGAGAAGTGAATCTCTTTCCTGATCCAACCTTTCTAAGAATGAGCTACCCACTAAGAGGTGGGGTCCCTGGAGAATCTGCCCTCTGAAGGAAGATTTCTCTCTATGTCCCGTAGAGTGTCTAAAGATCTATCTTCGTAGAACTTCAGACTTCACGGGAGGACAGCTCTTTAAAGGAGAAAACCTCTGGATCAAACTTATCCCTAAAACAACTGAGGGTGAAGCTCACCTACTTTATTCGCAGAGCAGATCCTGACAGTACACCCGCAGGTCATGATTCGAGGAAAATTGCTTCATCACTGAACTTTTTTCAGTATATGGACTTTGAGCGTCTTCGCTCATATACTGGATGGAAATCATCCAGAGTGTTCTACAAACACTATGCTAAGCAGGTCCATGAACTGAAGCATTATGTGGTGGCGGCAGGTAGTGTATTAAAACCTGTCGTCTAATAACTGCGATGATCAGTTAATTAATTGGGACTATCATTTAAAGGGAAAAGGTGTCAACACTTCTAGTGTGATACCCTTTAAATGAGTGTTACCATGGTGACACTAAATCTGTTCAAAACCTCAGGTGTAGAATTATAGATAACACTTGTGCTGTGTGTACATAGTACACAGTGTTGATAGGATACATTTACAGAAATTATAAAAGGAAAAATTCATTAAAAATTTTTTCAGTCTTAGAGTGACACTCATCATTTCTTCCCTTTCAAAAGGGAAAATAATTTATGTATATGTTGCATGTACAACTCCTTTATCATGTTACAGTATATTCGTTTCACTTGTTATTTCATTTAGTCATTTATTAGAAATAAATGGCTATTAGAATGTACAGTAATTGCATCTTAATTTGCCCGCCAATTTGCATATTTAAGATGCCAGAGTTCTTTGACTTGCTCATGTAAGTAAACCTCATATCATTGTATGCTTACAAACAATGGATATAATGGACACTGATATTGTTCCAACAATATATGCAAACCGTGAGACCGTTTGTATACCCAGTGAATACTTATGTTTGTTCATACAATATATGCTAAACTTGAGGCCCCTTTTCTACCGTCTAGTATGACTCTTCCCTGTAGGGGCAGGAGGCACTAACATTGTTTATGATTAGTGATAATGACGGATAACGATAACGTCATTTGTCTCAAATGGTCCAGACGACCATAGAAAAAAATTGTCCCAAGGTTAAGGCACTGATGAAAATCCACAAATACAGTAATGCTCTGGTATGCTTCCATCAGGACAACATGGCTTGAGCCCAAAAAACGGATTTTGAGCGACGCGAAAAATCTATTTTCAATATTAAACTTACCCGATGATCATATAGCTGCAACTCTGTTGCTCGACAGAAAAAACCTACGGGCGGAATACGCCAGCGATCGCTATACAGGTGGGGGTGTACATCAACAGCGCCATCTGTCAAAGGTACTCAAGTACTCGATGTCAACAAAGAACCAATTTTTCCTCTGTCGTGCCAATGGCAGGACCTACTAAATACGCCGTCCCTAACTGGATTTGTTTTCACAACGATTTGGTGAAGTACACTATTCCAGTTTTGAGCTTTCGCTATGCAGGGGTTTTATCTTCATTTCAAAACTTGAATTCGTTTTCGATAGATTTAATTTTGGTAACGAAGAGAGTATGGACTCTCTTTCACTTTTAAATGGCCGACCCTTCCCTTAGACGGAAGTGTGTTTAGGTTTTTGGTAATTTTGCTTAACATGTTATAGATCCATTTATTTGTATCTCTCCGCCTTTTTAGGCCTCTTCGGTTAACTTTCCAATTATTATAAACTTATAAAAATAAATTTTTATGTTTGTTTATATGCGACCTTTCCTAATAGTAGGCGGTCCTAACTTGGAACCGAAGTTAATTAACATTGAGCCCGTTTTATCGTATTTAACCTTTAAAGAATTTAATACTTTTTTAATTTTAATGTTTTATGGAAGAATTTCTTTGATAGTCTCGTACTGTTTTCAAAGATGAACTAACGTTTAGTTTTTAGTCTCCGCAGTTGTTGACGTTCAGAACGTTCAACTTGCGCTCTATCGTTACTATAGAGAGAGAGTGTATCACGGTTTCACTTTGCAGTAAGAGTAAACCGATTCTAGCGTTTCGTTCATTCTTTCTTAGCTTAAAGAGTTTAAATTCTAAATAAAGGAACTTTTTATTTGGGAAACCTTTCAGTTTTTTCCTTTAGCAAATAACATGTTTTAACGATATATAATTGGGCTCTTCTCTCGGGTGCTAATTCAAGAGAGAAGAGAGAGAGAGATAGAGACGGAGGGAGAGAGAGGAGAATAAACGTTTCGTTCAAGCGGGTAACGTTGTTCTCGTTTTTTACTCTCCTCCCTAGTCGCTGTAGGGGAAGAAGGTAAAACGTTTCTAGGGTTTTATTCTTGTTCCCAGGCTTTATGCGGTGAGAGATTGTAAACGTAGTTTATTTGATCTAGTGTTTAGTCTCTTTTCCAGCCACTGAATTCTTTATCTTTATTTATGTTTTTCTGTTGCATTGTAAAACTGTTTTCGCAATGACTACCTTTTAATGAAGGATAGGATTGCGTGTTTCAGGTAGAAATCAGTTAAAGTTTCGATTTCAGTGAAATAAGTGCAAACAGAAAATCAAAAGTGATAAAGTGATATGCGCAAAGTGTTACAGTGTTGCGTCCGAGGGTTCGTCTGTTCGTGCCAGTTGTTCACCTAGTCCGGGACCTCTTACAAGCTCCCAAGCCCAGGTGAGAAGTAATGTCGAACGACTTATGGGTTCCACAGGCCTTGATCGACGAACAGACGTTTTTCCCTCCGTGGTTTCGGGCGTATCTACACACGTTTGCCGACGTGAGATCGCCCCACCCACACAAAGACGAGAGAGCCCATTTATTCCTCGTCTGCGGAAGAGGTTTCTCGTAAGAAACCATGGACCAAATCTTGCAGCTTTTAAGTGCAAGTCGGTCCCTTCCGCGCAAGTCCAACGGCCTAGGTGTAGCCACTGGGTCAGTTCGGACTCGCTGCAGTCATCCGACGACTGCACACCTCCCAAGAGAGGCAAGGTGGTACCGCAACAGGCAGTAACTCCGTCTGTTGCCGCACCAGCTGTTTTAGTCCCTCAGTCACGACGGACAGTAGCTCCGTCTGTTGCCGTTTTTGTAGACCCTAAGTGGTCTTTACTGCAGTCTATGCAGACTCAGTTAGCTGCGGTTATGCAGGAGTATCGTGCGGAGAAGGTTGACACTGCTCTCGTTAGCCTACAACCTGCCACTGTTGTGCACCCAGCTCACGCTGAGGCTGCCTGCTCCCACACTCCGGCTGCGGAGAGCTCCACCTCCGATGCGCAATCGACCCTGCCAGACGCATGTTAACGTTAGCCGACGTGCGGCTCCCTCCGTTAACATGCGTGAGCTACCGCATCAGCAGTGGGAAGGTGGAGTCAAGCTGCCGTGTTTTGACGCGATGCGTTAGTTTCCGCAACCCACGGCAGTCCCCACCACGCACCACCACTCCGCTTTGGTTGTTGTCTGCTCCCACACTCCGACTGCGGAGAAGGTTGTCGATGCACCCGTTTGCCTACAACCTGCCACGGTTGTGCGCCCAGCATGGCTGCCTGCTCCCACACTCTTGTTGTGAGAGCTCCTCCACCCATGCGCAGTCGACCCTGCCAGACGCATGCTGACTCCCACAGACACACGGAGCACTCCGTTGCCGTGCGTGAGCTACCACAAGCTGCCGTGTTTTGACACGGTGTGTCAGCCTCCGCAACCCACTGTGGTTACCGCCACTCACCCGCAGCAGACTAGTCAGTCAGGAGTTGAGGCTTCCCCACACAGCTTTGGTTGTTGCCAGCTCACAGACTGTCAAGCAGTTACATGACGTTGCCTTCTGGTCTGCTACTAATGCACCAGTGCTGTATGTCCTCACGCACCTGTTGTGGTTGACAGTTCAGTTTTTGACAGTTCACAGACTGTCAAGCAGTTACATAACGTTGCCTTCTGGTCTGCTGCTTTTGCACCAGTGAGACCCTCACTGAGATAACCTAGCTTTTCTCGGACATGGTTCCTGTAGATGAGAAAGTGCTGTTCTCCCTCCTTCTGATATTCCTTTGAGGACTCTGTCATTTGGAGAGGAGCCTTAAGCTGCTTAACCTCCTATGGACTTTAATTAAAGCATAACAAGGCTTCCAGGGATGGTAAATGGTTCCGCTTCAGTCGCTAACCCCGTCTGTTGCCACACCTGCTCCCATAGACCCTAATGGGCTTTGTTGCAAGACATGCAGTCCAAGCTTGTGTCCTTGTTAGAGGATTTTTTACGGAGAAGAACCTTCTAGCCAACAACCTTCCTACCGGTTGGTTGTACGCCCTGTTGACGCTGAGGTATCCTACTCACGTCCGCCAGTTGAGATGGTTCCTCCACCGGTGCGACCCAGTGTGGGTTGCCAGTCGCACGTTGACGTTAAGCGACTCTCGGAGGTGGTTGTGGAAGTTCAGTGTGTCACTAGGAAGACGTTCAACAACCAGCAGAGATGACTTGTTGTGACGCAGTGCGGCAACCTCAGCAACCCTGTAGGGGGTTGACTGCACAACCCAGACAGTCTACACAGTTTCGGGTTGACGCTGTACTTCCTCGCGTCCCCATGGTTGACAGTTCACAGACTGTGCAGCAGTACCATGATCTTGTGTCCGGCTCCGTCACGCATCCACCAGTGCAACCGGATTCAGCGAGTCAGACGTTGCCCACTCCGTTGCCGTTTCCTCATCAGTTTCGGATGAGGAACCCTCTGATGAGGACATTGCTGAACAAGACGATCAACCCCCAGCCCTGCTATCCATCCAGAAGATGCTGAAGAAGGAACACTGCCCTGTCAGGCTGTGGATGAGTCTGGTTAGGACACTGTCATCCGTGGTTCAATTTGTGTCACTTGGAAGACTACACCTCCGTCCTCTTCTGTATCATCTAGCTTTTCACTGGAAAAGGACTAGACGCTAGAAGCGGTCTCGATCCCGGTTTCCGGAAAGATAAAGTCTGGTCTGACTTGGTGAAAGGACTTTATCAACCTTTGAAAGGGTCTTCCCCTGACTGTTCAGACTCCCAACCACGTTCTCTTCTCGGACGCATCGGACGTAGGCTGGGGTGCGACATTAGGCGGTAGGGAATGCTCGGGATTATGGAACTCGAGTCAAAGGACAATGCATTTCAACTGCAAGAAGCTTCTGGCAGTACGTCTGACCTGGAAAAGCTTCAGGTCTCTCCTTCAAGGCAAAGTGGTGGAGGTGAACACGGTCAACACCCTGCTTTGACGTACATCTCCAAGCAAGGAGGGACCTACTCTCTGACATGGTACGAGTTCGCAAGAGACCTCCTCTCCTGTTCAACAGGTCTAGACTTTTCACTAGTAACAAGGTTCATCCAAGGCAACTTGAATGTCATAGCAGATTGTCTCAGTAGGAAGGGACAAATAAGTCCAACATATTGGACCCTCCACAAGGATGTATGCAAGAGACTTTGGGCCACCTGGGGCCAGCCAACCATAGATCTCTTCGCAACCTCGATGACCTAGAGGCTCCCAATTCTTTGCTCACCTATCCCGGACCCAGCAGTAGTTCATATAGATGCCTTTCTACTAGATTGGTCACATGTAGATCTATATGCATTCCCTCCGTTCTAGATTGTCAACAAGGTACTGCAGAAGTTCGCCTCTCACGAAGGGACAAAGTTGACGCTAGTTGCTTCCCTCTGGCCCGCGAGAGAATAACTCACCGAGGTACTTCGATGGCTAGTAGACGTTCCCAGAACACTTCCCCTAAGGGTGGACCTGCTACGTCTGCCACGCGTAAAGAAGGTACTCCAAGGCCTCCACGCTCTTCGTCTGACTGCCTTCAGAATATCGAAAGACTCTCGAGAACTAGAGATTTTTCGAAGGAGGCAACCAGAGCGATTGCTAGAGCAAGGAGAACATCCACCCTTAGAGTCTACCAATCGAAGTGGGAAATCTTCCGAAACTGGTGCAAGTCAGTATCCGTATCCTCGACCAGTACCTCTGTAACTCAAATAGCTGACTTCCTCTTATATCTGAGGAAAGAACGATCTCTTTCAGCTCCCACTATCAAGGGTTACAGAAGCATGTTGGCATCAGTCTTCCGTCACAGAGGCTTAGATCTTTCCAACAATAAAGATCTACAGGACCTCCTTAAGTCTTTTGAGACCACGAAGGAGCGTTGTTTGGTTACACCTGGTTGGAATTTAGACGTGGTTCTAAGATTCCTTATGTCAGACAGGTTCGAACCACTTCAATCAGCCTCCCTGAAAGATCTCACCTTTAAGACTCTTTTCCTGATATGCTTAACCACAGCTATAAGAGTCAGTGAGATTCATGCCTTCAGCAGGAACATCGGATTCTCATCCGAAACGGCTACATGTTCTACAACTTGGTTTTCTAGCCAAACACGAGCTGCCTTCTCGGCCTTGACCAATATCGTTCGATATTCCAAACTTATCGTATGGTTGGAAATGAACTAGAAAGAGTATTATGTCCTGTACGAGCTCTTAAGTTCTATTTTAAAAACCTTTACGAGGCCCGTCTGAAGCTTTATGGTGTTCAGTTAAGAATCCATCTTTGCCTATGTCAGAGAATTCTTTATCCTATTTTATCAGACTGTTAATACGAGAAGCTCATTCCCTTCTGAATGAGGAAGACCAAGCTTGGCTGAAGGTAAGGACACACGAAGTTAGAGCTGTCACAACTTCCGTGGCCTTTGAACAAAATAGATCTCTGCAAAGTATATTCGACGCAACCTATTGGAAAAGCAAATCAGTGTTCGCGTCTTTTATCTTAAGAATGTCCAGTCTCTTTACGAGAACTGCTACACTCTGGGACCATTCGTAGCAACGAGTGCAGTAGTGGTGGGGGCTCCACCACTACAATTCCCTAATTCCAGAACCTTTTTAATCTTTCTCTTGAAATATTTTTGGGTTGTCCGGAAGGCTAAGAAGCCTTTCGCATCCTACTTGATTTGGCGGGTGGTCAAAATCATTTCTTGAGAAGCGCCTAGATTAGAGGTTTTGATGAGGACCTTTAGTATGGGTTGCAACCCTTCATACTTCAGCTCCTAGGAGTCGCTCAGCATCCTATGAGGATCGCGAGGCTCAGTAAGGAAGACGTACTTAAAAAGGCAGAGTAATTGTTCAAGTCGTCTTCCTTACCAGGTACTTATTTATTTTATGCTTGTTATTTTGAATAACTGCTAAAATGAAATACGGAATACTTAGCTCATAATAATGTCAACATGTAATGCTGGTCTCTACCCACCCCCCTGGGTGTGAATCAGCTATATGATCATCGGGTAAGTTTAATATTGAAAAATGTTATTTTCCTTAGTAAAATAAATTTTTGAATATACTTACCCGATGATCATAAATTAAAGGACCCACCCTTCCTCCCCAATAGAGACCCAGTGGACAGAGGAGAAAATTGGTTCTTTGTTGACATCGAGTACTTGAGTACCTTTGACAGATGGCGCTGTTGATGTACACCCCCACCTGTATAGCGATCGCTGGCGTATTCCGCCCGTAGGTTTTTTCTGTCGAGCAACAGAGTTGCAGCTATATGATCATCGGGTAAGTATATTCAAAAATTTATTTTACTAAGGAAAATAACATTTTTTGGGTGAGATAGCCATGTCGTCCTAATGTATCCACCCTCCTTTTCTATAGAAAAGGTCTTCGCAGAATCCATCCCGAAACTACTATATCTGTAGCACCATGCTCAACGTTACAAGGAATGTCCGCCATCTTGGATATGGCGCCATCTTGATACTCAATAGTAGTATGGGAAGTAGGGTAACCTTAATAAGGCTCCCCTTCTATTTTGCCACTTTCCCCCTCGAAGTGTAAATGCTATTCTGGGTGAAGATTGCTATGTGGCGTGTCAAGAATTCGTCCCTGATATTATGTGATATCCTTGAGAGAAATTTAAGGATATTTGCCCCAGGAGTTAGAATTCTGGAGACCTAAAGGTAAATTCTCTGGGAATATCACTGTAGTACATATATCCCTTAGGAAGCTACTATTAGGAACCTTCCATCAGGACGACATGGCTTGAGCCCAAAAATAGATTTTTCGCTTCGCTCATGAAATTTCTAATTGGGCTTGTTCAGTTTGTTCAGCAAGTCTACAGCAAATGCAAATGAGGGCTTCAAGTTATCAGTGTATATTTCAGGAATTTTCCCTGGATATTTCTCTGAAATGAAGGACTAAACTTCGTTAAGCAACTTCCATAATCAGGAAAGAACTTTCCCTTTGCTCATCCAGTCAACATTGGTATGCATAATCAGTTTATTATGAGGACTTTCAATTTCTTCAAGAAACATTCTAAATAGCCTTTTAATCATCTATTTTAAAATGAAAAAGTTTATAGGAACTTCAGCATAATTAAAAAAGTGGTATTGAATTATACCTGGCAATAGTTCTTTAAGAAAAGAAATTAGGCCTTTCTACCTTCCGACCCTTGATGAAGCTTCAGCTTTGGTACCAGATACTAATATCTTGACGTCAACTGAGGAGTCCTTGGAGAATTTCATTAATGCATTAAAAATAGCTTCACCAGTTGTTCTTCCAAGGAAAGGTAAAACGCTCAAAAACTTGTCACTAACACAACCATCATTAACAAGCCTAACAGCAAAGAAGTAAAACAATACCTCCAGTATCAGTGGATTCATCAATTACAAGTGACATGGAAAGGTATGAGGTGTTGGTACTCGCGAGCATGATTTTAACAACTTTGTGAAAAGCATTGCTAGACCAGTAGCGAATACAGGGTTGCTTACAATGAGCACTATGTTGGGAACCTCTTCCCTAATTAGTAAATTATTAAACTTGTATAATGAGAGAGAGAGAGAGAGAGAGAGAGAGAGAGAGAGAGAGAGAGAGAGAGAGAGAGAGAGAGAGAGAGAGAGAGAGAGTGTGTATGTGTGTGTGTGTGTGTCGCGCTTCAGCTCAGCTGATCGGCTTTTTACATCAGTCGTGGTAAACCAAAGCAATAAAAAGGATGGCTGCCCCCTTTGGTCCAAAGAATAGCAAATAAACTAAGTATTTGCATTTTATTTATTATCACCAAAACATTCATGAAGTAGATAAATAAAGTAAGTTTCTCACTAGAACTCAGTATCGAAGCTATAAAATAATCTGTGCATTTATTTAAAATGTATTGTAAATACTGCAATACAATCTATACAAAAATAATTCGAGTTATCGGCCATTTGTACTTTTCTCTTTTGATAATAACATACAGTAATTTACAGTATTATATACAGTAATCTAAGATGATACAATAAGTCAAACATTTGTAATAACCTGATTTTTACTTTATATGAAAGAGGACTATTTGTTGACTTCTGAAAATTGAAGGCATTTGAGTTAGATTATGCATGCCCTAGGCCAAAATTTTACTCTAGGGGTACTTGTACAGTAACGATTTACGGACAATTCATGCTACAAACATTCTCCTGGTCCCTATTGTGTTCATTGGGTGAGGAGTGTTGCGTCATTGTAATTTTGATAAACATCATATTAGACAACAATTTCATTAATTTCCGATTTATGATTTCATCTCTATACAGGCATTTTCAAATTTGCATTTGTATATAACACACAATGTCTTACATACTCTCAGCTTTTATAAGTGGCATGTATTGACTTCAATTGATAAATCCTTGAAAACCTATTGAAATTTGAACAAAAAATTTTATACTTGGGTTGTATTTGTTTAAAAAAAAACTAGTTTAATCTTTCCTACAGTTCTACTATTTTATTTAAATAATTTCCTGCTAATGCTTACAGTTTTAAATTAGACTTCCCAGGAACACTACTTTTCTGTGCAATTCCTTGTGCTCATGCTAATAACATTGAAATGCTATATATTATCATATGAAGGGGATTATCTTTGTTTTTTCACAGTATGATTTTACTTTGTGTCAAGGTGACAAGAAAATTACGTAACTAAAAGTTTTTTTCATAATCTAGAGATGGAAAGTAAAGTACTCAATGCTCTTGCAACAGGCCTTGAAAAGATTTTAAACCTAATGGTTGGTAATTAATTCACTTCTTTACTGTGGTAAGGAAATGGAAAAGTTTAGCCACTAGCAAATAGCACACACATTTTGTTTTTATAATTTCTTCCTTAGACTAGCTTATGCAACAAATTTCAAATGGTCAGTCATTAGTGATCATTCAAAAACTCTGCAAGTAGTCAAGGATTTGTCTAGTAAAAATTAGGACCTCCAGATGTCAATTAGCCCTTTTATTATTATTTTTTTTTTTTTTTAAATATAAACGTTTTATTTGAACTAGTCTTTAGGAAAATGCATTTTTTTAATTGCTCAATACAGTGAATATGCATGGTAACAAATGCCCTGGAGTGTTCTTGAATTTTTTTATGATCGTAGTACAAGGAAAAACCCTCCCCACCAATTGCATATCTTTGAGATTTAAGTTATGCTTCCTATTCTAGTTTTGGCATATAAAGGTGATGTCACCAGGTTTCAATTCCAGTATTGCCATTGTTAAGGTGAATGGCAAGCACTTAATTATTCTCTAAAATTGTAGCTGTAATGGTGGCCTTGAAATATCCTGGCTAAATTGTAGCAAAGCTTCTATGGTAAATTTTATACAATATGTTATTTATTCTGATTATGGTGATACTGTTTAATTACTATTACTGTACTGTATTATCTGAAGTATTAGTGTAAGAAGTGCAAAACTATATTTACAAAATGGTTTTGGGCTAGATAGATTTTAATATAATACAGTATTAAGAATTTTTCAGAATCCAGTCATTTTTTTTTTTATATAGACCTGTCCTGGTGTTCATATTGGTTCTCTGTCGAAGGTGGTAAGTATTGACATCTACCCAAAAGCTAAATTATTTCCTGTTTTCTTTCTTTGTAATAAACCTGCTCTTATAATGATGTATTGTGAATATATAGCGGTGTAATGCAATGATTCAGTGTGTTTTGTCATACCTCCTTTGTCATGCAGTTTTCTCATCAATGGGTTTATTTTTGGGAATCGATCTACCCACAGTCCAAATTGTGGTTTTGTTATTTAGGAAGTTCTTTAGAAAACCATTATAAATTCTTATAGATAAAGGATTAATAAAAGATGGTTTGTTTTGCACTCCTGTGAAGGTTGTTCAAGTAATTCATTGCTGAGTGATAATGATTCTAATCATCTTTCTATCATGTGCCAGAGTCAAAAGTGTATTTTGAAATGCTGTTGATAGAACAGTTCCTCTTATAAAGAAATATGTTCAGTTAGTGCACAACCATATGAAAGATTCCAACCGTAAAATCAAATTGTTTAGTTCAAGGGGAAATGCCAGAGAAGACTAGGTTAGTTGATCCCAGTGAGGGTTGGGTTGCTAATCCCACTCCACTATTACTAAGATTGCCAGTTATGATAGTGATGAGCATCATAAGATTTTTTCTTAGTATGTTCAATGTAAAGAGGCTAGTGGGCCTTTAGGCGAATACACTGGTACTAGCCTAGCACTTTGTAGACTCAATAGCCTGGCAGTTTTGTTCAAGCAATACGACAGCACTAGCTTAAATTCAGAAGAAATTGGTAACCAGGTTGGAATGCCTGTTTCAGGTAACAGAAGTACTCCTATCTATGGTGATTCTGAGCTGGATAAGTCTTCTACCGCAGTTTTTTTCTAGGGAAATTGAACATACTGTATTAGCAGATCAGTTAAGAGGGAAACAGCAAATACTACCAAACAAATGGCCTCTCTTTTGTAGTTGGTAGGGAAGACCAAACGTGGACATGTGGACATGTTTGTGACCCCTCTCAACAAGAAAATAAATGTTTTGTGGTCCAGTACCAGCTCTATTAGCATGAAAGGTAGGCACCCTGTTACAGGACTAGTTAAATCGTAGATATATCCAGTATGCATTTCTTCCTTTCTCAATGATTCGGGCAATGATAACCTAGTACAAGGTATCTTCAAACAGTACGATAGCTCTGGTGGGCCCATTTTCCCCTGAGAGAATAGTTTATGGATTTGTGGTTTCTGTTGTTGAAATGTCCAAGGAGGTTGTCTTATAGGACCAATCTTCTCAGACAACCAATTTTGAGAGATGTTCATCCATGCGCTACATCTAACTGCAGTGAGACTGTCCACCGTATTCTCCGTATTCTCAGAGATGAAGGATTTTTATGTCTTCTAGACTGTCTATTTGAGGTTCCAAGAGACAGTTTATACTTAATACTATTATCAAACATCTAGGAATAGATTTATCTGCGTCAGGCATTATGGCTGATGTTTTCAGGTCTTTTACTATTGGGAACTGGTTGTCAGAACAGGTTTTTAGAATGTAGATGTAGTCTTGCAATATTTAAAAAGCTCTAATTTTGAACATTTGGCATATCTATCTAAAAATATCACAACTAAAACACCTCTTCTTTTACTTTAATCCTCAGTTAAATTAGTGGACTACAGGCTCTTTCTTATAGTGTGGGTTTTAGCAATGAGAAAATTATTTGGCCTCTATAACCAACCTTCAGGGTGAAGAATGATTTCAGGACAAAAGGTTTACCTCAATTATTCCTCTTTTATTCTAGGCAGAAAGAAGTCAGTAATACATTGGAAAATGTATTTTTATACCCCCTGAGAGACGTAAAGTTTATTTATACAAAACTGGAAGCATTAGGGGAAAGGGTCTTAAATGTTTTGTGGGGTCAGGATTTCAAACCTTCTTTTCTTTAAAAATGCTATGCCTTTTATTAATAAAGAGTTTAGTTGCAGAATCTCACAGAGAATTGGAATCAGGCCTAATGAAGGACCTGGTGATTAAAGTTCATTATATTGGGATTGCACTTCTCTTATTTTCTATAGGAATTTTTTTGGATAGAGGTTTGGCTCATTTACCAAATACTCAAAATAAGACCTTTATTTTTATAGCAGTTACTGGGCATTGGATGCTAAGGTAGCTTTTAGCACTTGTTGGAGAATTGGTAATGTTACTCCTTTATGTAAATGTGTTTGTGGTAGCTCAAGTCCCACTGATTACCACCCAATTTCCATAACGCCCATATTATCTAAAGTTTTTGAATGTCTACTGGCAAAACGTCTTAATAGATTTGCTGAAGGTAATCATATATTCCCTAGTTTGCAATTTGGTTTACGTAAAGGCCTTGGAGCATGTGATGCCCTTCTTACAATCTCCAATGCTGTACAGAAATCCCTTGATTGTGGTCAGGAAGTTCGTATGATTGGCCTTGATTTTAGTGCGGCCTTTGACCGTGTTAATCATGAGGCCCTTGTTTTCAAACTCAAACAGTTGGGAGTGGGTGGGTCGTTTCTTAGCATTATTATTGATTTTTTAAGTAATAGATCTCAAAGAGTTGTTGTTGATGGGAACCATAGTGAGTATAGGAATGTGATATCTGGTGTTCCACAGGGTAGTGTTCTTGGCCCATTACTTTCCATACTATATACACATGACATGTGGTTTGGCCTAGAAAACAAGCTTGTTACATATGCAGATGATGCTACTCTCTTTGCATCAATTCCATACCCTGAATGTAGATCTGGGGTTGGTGAATCCTTTAATAGAGATTTAGCTAAAATTATTGCATGGTGCAAATTATGGGGTATGAAGTTGAATCCTAATAAAACTCAAAGTATGATTGTAAGTAGGTCAAGGACGGTGGCTCCTCAACCTCCAGATCTCAGTATTGATAATGTTTCATTAAATTTGTATGACTTTTAAAATTTTAGGTGAGATTCTCAACAGCAAATTTACTTTTGAGAAACACATTAGGTCTGAGTCTTCTTCAATTGTACAAAAAATTGGCTTATAGAGAAAGTCTTACAAGTTTTTCAGTGATCAATCTATTCTGAAGAAGTGTTTTAATTCTTTCATTCTACCTTGTTTTGAGTATTGCTCTCCTGTCTGGTGTTCAGCTGCTGATTCTCATCTTAATTTGTTGGACAGAAACTTATGGTTTATTAAATTTCTTATTCCTGATTTAGATATTAATCTTTGGCACCGTCGTTCAATTAGTTCATTATGTATGTTGCATAAGATTTTTCATAACTCTGACCATCCTTTACATTCAGATCTCCCTGAACAATTCTATCCTGTTCGTAATACTAGGCAGGCAGTTAATTTAATAGCCAGGCCTTCTCCATCATGAGGCTCAATACTACACAGTATTCTAGAAGTTTTATTCTAGCGGTTGCCAAGTTGTGGAATGATCTTCCTAATCGGGTAGTTGAATCAGTAGAACTTCAAAAGTTCAAAGTTGAGCAAATGTTTTTATGTTGACCAGGCTGACATGAGTCTTTTTATAGTTTATATATGACATATCTGTTGTTGAGGTTGTTAATAGTTTATATAGGACATATCTGTTTTAATGTTGTCACTGTTTTTAGAATGATTTATTGTGAATTTATTCTCATCATTTATTTATTTCCTTATTTCCTTTCCTCACTGGGCTATTTCTCCTAATGGAGCCCTTGGGCTTATAGCATCTTGCTTTTCCAACTAGGGTTGTAGCTTGGCTAGTAATAATAATAATAATAATAATAATAATAATAATAATAGAGTTAAATAAAAGATTAATATTAATTCTTTAAATTCTTAAAATATGGTTATAGTATTAAATTGACCATGAAAAATATAGTTTTAAAGTTACTGAGGATGTATCTGGAAGAAATTCTTAAATTTGAAACTCCTTTTTATTATTGAATTTTGGTGCCACATGAGTATTAAGTATTAAATTTTCTAATCTGTAAGTGCAAATTATTAAATGAATTACTTATTTAACAGTGAACTACCACTAAACAGGTATTAAATAAAAAATTAGTCTGGTAATGAAGGTGTCTATTTAGGCAAGGGATTAAAATTTCCTCTATCTTTCCTTTGCAATCCCATCCCCATCTAAGCGTGGACTTTTGTAAAATGAACACAAGAGAAGGTTCATGGAAATAAGTGGAATTTTTATAATAAAATTATTTCTATACTTACCTAATTATTATTATTTTTATTATTATTATTATTATTATTATTATTATTATTATTATTATTATTATTATCATTATTTGTTATTATTACATGCTAAACTGTAACTCTAGTTGGAAAAGCAACATGCTATAAGCCCAAGGGCTCCAACAAAGAAAAATAGCCCAGGGAGGAAAGGAAACAATGAAATAAATAAACTACACAAGAAGTAATAATCAAAATAAAATATTTTCAAGAACAGTAACATCAAATTAGATCTCTCATATATAAACCTTAAATTTTTAAAATAACAAGAGGAAGAGAAATAAGATAGAACAGCGTACCCAAGTTTACCCTCAAGCAAGAGAACTCTAATCTAAGACAGTGGAAGGTCATGGTACAGAGGCTATGACAATACCAAAGACTAGAGAACAATGGTTTGATTTTGCAGTGTCCTTCTCTGAAAAGAGTTGCTTACCATAGCTAAAAAGTCTCTTCTACCCTTACCAAGAGTAAAGGTAGGCACTGAACAATTACAATGCATTAGTTAACCACTTGAGCGAAAAAGAATTGTTTGGTAATCTGTGTTGTCAGGTGTATGAGGATAGAAGAGAATGTGGAAAGAATAGTCCAGACTTTTCGGTGTATGTGCAGGAAAAGGAAAAATGAGCTGTAACCAAAGAGAGGAATCATATACTGTACTTGCCCCAAACTCTCCACTGAATAGTGATGTCAAGCAACTATTGCATTAGTTTTAACTTCAAGACTAAAAGACAAAGGCGATATGATGTATCCCTGTACAATCATTGCAAGGCAGTACACTACCATGTAATCTCAACACTCAATTGAATTGGCCAGGCTATTACAAGGAAAGGAAACTGGAGTTTTTTTTTAGTTTTAAGATAGACGACATTCAACCAACCTCAAAGAGAAGCATTATGAACACCACAGGTGGGTATAGAAATATTTGCTTTTGTTATTAGAATTCTAATTGTTATATAATTTTCTGATAAGGGAAAGTTTTTCTTTTTTGTCTTTATTGAGAATACCTTTGACTCAATTTATTTTAGGCCTTTGGCACCTGAAGTTATTTGAATACCATAGTATGAATTGTAGAAGTCTATGAATTTTACTGATGTAATGGACTTTATATATCGCTACCTGAAACTCATATACATTGTTATTTCTTGTGATAACAATATTATGAACATTCCTTAGTAACTGTATTGTTCACATTGATTGTGACCTTTTAACCCAGAGCCTATTGTCAATGTTTTTATTTGCATATGTTGTTTTTAAAGGCTTTTCTGCTTTTTTGCCTAATTGCCAAGCATACAGTATCATTTTGACTTATGACATAAGGGGCATGTTATGTAAATGAGTGACCTGTGACCAGCTCTCTTCATATGTAAGTGTTCTGTAAAGAATTCCTTGACTAACATTGCATATACTCTGATTCTGTAGCGGTTCATAGGAGTACAGGCACTGAAACATTTTTTCCATTCAATGATACAGTACTCTTTTTCTTTCTCGTAGGTTTGCAGAGAAGGCAACGTCGTGTTTTAGACACCAGTTCAACATACGTCCGGGGAGAAGAAAATCTACATGGGTGGAGACCAAGAGGGGATTCACTTATATTTGAACATCAGTGGGAGTTGGAAAAAATTACTCGTCTGACACAAGTTGAGCATACTCGACATGTCCTTCTCTTGAGAGAAAAGCTTGGACTTGAAAAGACTCCACTTCCTCGAAACCATCATCATGACATTACCAAAAGTGAAAAGGTTTGTGTTTTAATCGTAAGAACATACTGTATATGCAAATAATGGCATTGGTCATTCTGTAAGTACAAAAGTGGACATTTTGCTCTTTGAAAATAACACTTTCACTAAAAGGACAGATTTTTATATGTTTTAATTTTTCTTGCTTTATCACTACTTTTTGAATGAGCGTTTTTACTACCAGTGCATATTTTTGTAACAAAGCTACAATGTAGTATAATAGTTGTATGATTGCATGTCTGACATTTTTTATTCAAAAGTATTCAGTCTTTTTATAAATTACTGCATTAAGTCATTTACTGACAGTTATGTGGTACTAAAGTATGAATAGTGTGTGTTTTGAAATAGCATAATACTTTGTGAATATTAGAAATTAGATTATTTAATTTGTAGTTTAACATTTGCTTTTTATATATATACAGTAATACAGTATTTGAAGTACAGTTCATTTTTGTAATATGTGTTTCTAATACAATATTAAGACATGTGGTACAGCAATGTGTAGAATATAGAAATCAACTTTTGATGGCATTTGTGGACTATGAAAAAGCCTTTGATATACAGTAGGGTGCACAAGCCAATTTTGTGGAGAGTTCTGCCTTATTATGGAGTTCCTCTTAAATATGTAAATTTGAATAAGTCTTTTCATGAGCATAGCAAGTGCAAAGTTAATGTTAGTGGAGTCCTATCAAATGAATTTCTAGTGAAGAGTGGAGTACTCCAAGGGAATGTGTTGTCACATATGTTGTCTATCCTCTTCATGGATAATGTAGTACATAGAACAGCTGGGGATGGTGGAGAAGGATTGGTAACAGGAAAATAGCTGACCTAGAGTATGCTAATGGTGTTGTCCTTATTAGCAGAACACCACAGAACTTGCAAAGCTTGCTTACCAGAATGCATAAAATATCACATGAGGGTGTGCTCAAGATAAATAGAAGAAAGACAAAGATGATGAGAACGGAATATGGAATGGAATGTGAAATATCATTGGAAGGGAAAAGGATTAATGTGGTAAAATCATTTATATATCTAGGAACTATATGATCTCTAATACAGGATTTTTAGAATTTGATTTTAATGAAATATTAAAAAAAGCAAATCAGACAATGGCTAGGTTAAGTAAAATTTGGAAATCTAATCCCCTGAAATTACATATAAAAAAATCAGGCTATATATCAGTTTAGTGAGATCAGTGTTTCTGTATGGACATGAGTCGTATAACAATAAAACAATATCCAACAGATTTTGTAGATTTGAGAATAAAGCCCTCAGAAGGATATTGGGAGTTAAATGGCAGGACAGGATTAGAAATTAAACTATAAGAGATATTACTCGAGTGCCATATGTGGATGAGATCACGATGAGGGGTAAGGGGAGATGGCTTAGGCATGCTCGTTGCACTCCCCAAGAGAGATTATTTCACCAAACTTTCAACTGGTTTCCACAAAGCACTAGAAGAGTTGGAAGACTTAGGCCTACATGGCTGAGGGCTATGAGGCGTGAAGTAGGAGATGATGAATGGAGGCGCTTTGCATCAATAGGCATAGGAGGAGAGGCTGATGATGATGGTGATATACAATATAAAAAAAAATTGATAAATAAGATACTTATAATCATGTGCATTGTAACATGCAGAGCATGAATAGTACAGTATGTACATATTTACTGAACCCATCAAATAAGTAGAAAAAACAATAATATCCAATTATTCAAGCATCCCTCAAAAGTGTGGCCCGTTAGTTATATATTGTATATACTGTGCCTCCACAAGGTAGCAATGCAGTAACCCAAAATACTTTTGAGCTTATGAAATATATATGTGGTATTGATAATAATGAAAGCAACTTTTCTGTGTCTTTTTCAAGTACTCCTGAAATTATTCAATGCATTATCATCATAAATCTTGCCTGTTCTGCTGGCTTCTGCCTTATCTAGATGATATTTCTCAACAAAATCTTGTAACTCAGTCCAGTGTTCTATTATTTCCTTTATCACGGAACTAGAAGCAGGATCCCTTTCCTCCTCCTCTTCTGAAGACATGGCCTCTTTTGTCATTGTGTATGGAGAAACAAAAAACCCACCAGAATAACTGAAAATAACTGATTTAACAAAATAGTTCGGAACAATGTTTTGGTCTGAATTAGGCAAAAGCTACGCTTAAACTGCCTCTTTTACACGTCTCAGTCTATACAGGTTCATACAAGTTGTGTGACTTCCAAATTCTTGTTCAATCTCATGGGCAAAAAATTTGAGAGAATTTTGTTCGATCACCAGATTGTTGAGATCTAAGACATATGATATCAGATATTACTTTGCAGTACTACTTTGAACAGCAAGTCTAGTTTCCATCACGAACATTCTATTGACCATAATTTTACATATTACAAAAATGATGTGTACTTGGATACTGTACTATGATTTTTTATTGCTGTGTGTTAGGCATTGGTGTTCATGAATTTTTTTTTCACTCTTGTTACTACCTAATTTTGTTTTCTATTTTTTCTTATAGGTCTTATTATACTTCTGTGACCTTTCTTAGTACTAACACCAAGCCTTTGATTTCTGTTTTATTTATCTTCTAAATCATTTTACCTTATTATGAAATTGTGTTTTCTGTTTGCTTGCTGCTCAGGTACATCTTGTGTAAATTACAGGATGAAGAAATGAACACATTCACTTACAGAATTCTGGATGTTTCTTCACCAACTAAACACACACTCGTATCTAAAAGCATGATTACAACATATTGCATTGCAACAATTATTGGCTATTGTTCTGTGTGAAATTTGTTCACAGATGCTTTGTTACTTAACCCTTTTGATGAAATTCCCTTACAATATCTGGATTAACATTGGGTTATAGAAATATCCTATGTATTAAGTTACTGTATGGTTTATTAAATTTATATCAGTCACACGTCAGCCATATGAGGGAAATAGTGAAGTCAGCCATATGAGGGAAATAGTGAAGTTTGATCAGTCATAACAAGGCAATATTTTTAACTACACTCTCAGGAAGTTGTATTCGATATAGGACATTTTATTCTTTTCCGATTAAATGATGTCCTTCAATTTTGCATTTATTTTTTTCAGTTTATCAGTGATACTGTAATTAGAGCTGCATCTTGGATGAAATCAATGTCATGATCTGTATGACCAGAGTAATGGCTTTGAAAAGTTTTATTTTTTCTTGTCTGATAAATAGAAGGCAGTTTGTTTTTTCTTTAAGCCAAATTTAAAATTTCCTTTTTGAAAAATTGTTGATTAAATCCATATAATTTGCATCTCTTATTTTACTCATGTTATGCTCCCAGAATATGACAATCTTTGCTGAGAATAATATCTGTTGAATAAAAAAAAAATCCCCTTGGTCTTGTCTGACAGGTCCTTCTGCTTGACCTATTATAGTGCAAAAAGATTGTTCTCAGCTCTTTCTCATTATGTGATCTTTACAGCCAATTTTTCACTCTTTCCTCTCTTGCTGCTATAATTTTTACAACCAATCAGGTATCGTTCATTTTGTTCTTCTTATACTTTGTCTCTGAATGAAATCAGTATAGTATTATATACTTATTGGTATGTTGGTCTGGACATGTCAGTTTTCTGGCTATCCCAGTCTACTATAATTCTAAATTAGACAATGGGACTTGACAAATGCTTTTGTCAGTCACTAAATGCTTTCACCAATACAATAGCTTAACTTGTCTCACCGAAAGGCAAACAGTATAATGTTATGGTTTTTTATGGGCGTGGATAACTTTTTACGAACCTCGCATAGTGATATTTGGCCTTGTTGCTTGGCATTATACTTTTCCACCTGATCATTATAATTTTTTAGATAATTTTTGTTTTGTTTCTTCAGGCTAGTTGTATGCGCAACATACAGTTATTAGCATGCATTAATTGCCATTCATTACCTAAGGATGTTGTGTATTTTTAGGGTAATTTATGAATGTTTTTATTTAACCTTTTTGAACCCCCAACCCCTCACCGATTGAATTGGCCCTCAAGTTCCAAGCCCTTTTTTTCGACATTTTACTTGACACATATTTGCATCATAGCTATACAAGATAAGACTTATTACAATAGTTTTTTTTTATTGTATGGCTGATTACATTTCCTTTTCATTAATATATAATGTTACATACTAAGTAAATTTTCATGTACATAGATAATGAAAAAAAGAAAAAAACCTGGTAATTACTAGATGTAATTTACATCAACAAGGTTGCCTAACAAAATCAATAATTTTAGACAACTGGTTTCAAGGTCAGTTCACCCAAACCCCTTCTCTCTTCATCTAACTGGGTGGTTCTGTCCACCATATTTTAAGAGCTACAGTGTTTTTATGGATTGTGTGCCTTAGGTTCTTAAAGGCAGTCCTTCAGTAATATGTAGCAAAGACTTTGGAATGTATATTTTGATTGGTGCAAAATCAAAGTGTTTCAGTAACAAGAATTTATTTAGATAGTTTGTTGATTGATTTATTTACTTCTCTGAGAGGAAATTGTCCATTGATGCGATTAAGGATTAGAGATTTATGCTTAATGTTGTACTGAAGCATCTAGGCTTAGACAAATTTGTTTTTAATATAGTTGAGGATGTTCTGTATTCAAATTTATTACCACTGTATTAAAAAATTTTAGGTTTCCAGACCAAATAATGTAGTTACATTTTAAAAGGTTCTTTTGAACGTTTGGAAGATATTTTGTTTAATGATCTCCCTGGTAAAAAAATTTTCATGTTAGCTTTAGCATCAGTTAAATGCATTAATGGAAAGAGGTTTTCCTATAATGTAGGTATCAGAGATTGAAGATGATTTTATCTTTTCACCTACATTCCAAGCTAAAATTCATTTTAAGAACAAAGGTTAACCTCAGTTTTCAAACATTCACTTTTTACAGTGGAAAGCTACTGATGTGTCTGTCAGAAATCTAGTTTCTTTTTTTATGTGAGAGCTTTGAAGTTTTATTTAGACAAGACTGAAATATTACTGTAAAAATTCCTTATTGGTTTTATGGGTTTAGGATTATGGGGTAACCCCTATCCAAAATATTATATTGTTTCTTGTAAAGGAATTAGTGACAAAAACACACAGGGAATTAGATTCTAATCAGATGAAGGATTTGAAGGTTCAGATTCTTAAAATAGAAGTGCAGCAACCTTTCTTCATTTCTTTAGGAATCTTTCAATGGAAAGAATATTTTGCATAAACTCAGTGGCATACCTTGTCAGTTTTTGCAAAGCTTTATCTAAAAGAAATGTATTTTTCCTTTAGAATAATTGGACAAGAGTGCTGTTGGGGTATACAGTATTAGGTAAATAAGAATTTACTGTTAATTAATTTGCCTAAATCTAGAATATTTATGTCAGGAAAGCAGATGAGACTGACAAAGCTATGAATTCAGGGAGTGGCTATTGTGTAAGAATCACTCATAGAATTATTAATGAAATCTCATGAGGGCAAAGAAGAAGAAGCAGCAGCATATACCCACCAAAACAAGAGATGGATCTTTTATAACAACAGGAGATGAAGAAAGGCAACGTTGGATGGAACACTTTAGTGAGGTCATGAATAGGAGATATGAAGGAAATAATTAGTTTGATATACCTGAAGCTGGTGAAGATCTTGATGTGCCCATGAATTACTGGTAATTCAGTGTGTTTTGAAGTCGAAGCTATCATTAAAAAATTCAGTAGATGGAACCCCCTGGGTACGATGGAATAACTGTCGAGATGATACTGGCTGAAAATTAAGTGACCCCCAGAATACTTACAAGATTATTTTGTAGAATGTAGCATGAAGAGGCAAAACCAGATGAAGGAGTTAAGTGTTTTGGTGAAAAAAAAAGACAAAAAAAGACACATGACTGATTGCAATACAGAGCCATAGCACTTGCATCAGTTGTCATGAAAATATATAGTACGCTTATTCTAAAGATACTAACGAGAAAGGTTGATTTAAAGACGAGAGGTGAACAAGCAGGATTTAGAAAATATAGAAATTGTACTGACCAAATTTTCATTTTGAGACGTGTTGTACAGCAATGCGTATAATATAGAAATCCACTTTTGATGGCATTTGTGGACTATGAAAAAGCCTTTAATAGTGTGTACTGGCGAATTTTGTGGAGAGTCCTGTATATTATGGAATTCCTATTAGATATGTAAATTTGATTAAGTCTTTTCATGAGCATAGCAAGTGCAAAGTTAATGTTAGTGGAGTCTTATCAAACGAATTTCCAGTGAACAGAAGAGTACTCTAAGGGAATGTGTAGTCACCTATGTTGTTTATTCTCCTTATGGAATTTGTAATGCATAGACTGTTGGAGATGGTGGAGAGGGATTAGACTGGATTGATAATAGGAAATTAGCCGACTTAGAATATGCTGATGACACTGTCCTTATTAGCAGACCACCACAGGATTTGCAATGCTTGCTTACCAGATTGCATGAAATACCACAGGAGGGTGGGCTCAAGATAAATAGAAGAAAGACAGAGATGATGAGAATGGAATATGCAATGTAAGATGAAATATCATTAGAAGGAGAAAAAGGATTAATGAGGTAGAATAATTTAAAGTATTTACGAACAGTGATCTCTAATACAGGGTCTTTAGAATTGGAGTTTAATGAAAGATTGAAAAAAGAAAATCATACAATGACTAGGTTAAATAAAATTTGGAAATCAAATTGCCTGAAATTACATATAAAATACAGGCTATACACCAGTTAAGAGAGATCTGTGTTACAGTATGAACTTGAGTTATGGTATAAAAATGAAACAATCTCCTGCAGATTTAGTAGATTTGAGAACAAAGATCTCAGAAGAATATTGGTTGTTAAATGACAAGACAGGATTAAAAATGAAACTATAAGAGATGACTCAATTACCGTGTGTGGATGAGATTATGGTGAGGGGTAGATGGAGATTGTTTGGGCATGCTCTTTGCACTCCCCAAGAGAGTTTAGTTCACCAAATGTTTAACTGGACTCTACAAGGCACTAGAAAAGTTGGAAGACCCAAGCCTGCATGGTTTAGGACTATGAAGTGTGAAGGAGATGATGAGTTGAGAAGTATTGGATTAAAACCTCAAGATAGAGACGACTGGTGAAATCTAATGGAGGCCCTTTGCATCAATAAGCGTAGGAGATGATGATGATGAAATCTAGTTTGAATTATACAGTACTTATAATTTTCCAAGAAAGTTTGAGGTTCTGGGTAATATAATAATTGAATTGTATACAGTAGTTTTGAAAGTTACATACTTGGAATATGTTTGTAATCCAATGTGGAAACTCAATTTACTTTTGTTTATAACTGGTTACCATTGGACTAGATGAGTCTCGGGTAATTGATGAAATTTATTAATCTGGCATATTACTGTCCTATTTTGTCATCACTAACCCACCTCCATCAGTATGTGGAAGTTAGCATTACAAGCAAATGGGATTTTGAATAAGAAAATATATTATTTCTATACTCAACTGATGTTCATAACATGCCCCCTCCTCCTCCCCACTGACTAGTGATCTGAATTCAACTTCGAGACTGAAAAGACAAAGGAATCATGGCATATCCACTCCCAAATAGTTACCGTCAACCTCCAGATAACTTGATACTTAACTAAAGGGGATGGGGTCAGGCATGCATTCCTAGACAAGCACCATCTCATGTGTCCAGGGTGAGCAGTGCTTTTTAAAGAATATTAATAATGTTGTAAGGACTGGACAATGTTATGATTTTCTTTATGGCTAGAAGAGAGCACATAAGTGCCATGTTCCAAAAACTTCAGCGAATATACTCTCGGACTACCTAGCCCCCTCTGTGTGGCCTTCCATAAAGGAATATCTGTTTTCAGGTATTGCTTATGATCTTATAATTAATTGGATTGTAGCAAAGAAACAATGTATGATTTTCAGTACAAACTCGCTGATCACACTCATTTTTTTTTTGGCAACACCTTCAGAAATAAAAAGTATCTTCTGATTAGGGAGTTTGCATTAAGAGCTTTGTGGTGTAAAAAATATTTCATAACACTGATTATTTTGCAAGGAAGAATAAAACTAATTTTAGTATGAATGTTATATTTTAAAAGTTTGTATTTTTATTTTCATTTTATTCGGGAATATAAAGGTCTTAAGTTATAGTATAGCATTTATATATGAGCATGGTTTAATATGTGAATTTTTTAGTAAGAAAGTAAATTTCATTACTTGACCCTCTTCCTATTGAAAATTAAGTACAGTCAAAGTTGACAGATGTTCACATAAAAAAAGCATCTTTAATTAGACTGCATAATGTTTTTAATGAGACTATACTTTGTTATAATTACTGTATTTGCTATATTCAGATTAGGATCATCGCTTGTTTACATAAAATTTGTAAATTTTTCTTACTCCACAATGTTTTTGAGTAAGATGGCAATTTTTTTTTTTTTTTTACATTTTCATCACTCCCATTACTAAAAAGTAAATGTTTATATTCCTATTGTTTTGTGATAATGTAGAATTTTTTCTATCGACATCAAAAGGGTTAAGAAGTTTTGCACTTTTCCTCATTTCATTTTTTGTGTAATTTGAACACATACACGCTTTACCAAATCATTCATCACTTACTGCCTCTCGCTCTTCATACGATAAGTTCTCCCCTCCTGTGACCTTGTTTAAATCTGTAAAAGCTGAATTTAAAATTTCTTCCTTCTCCAGCATCTTTTCAACCACCATCCTTTTACGCAGGAGGTGGCTAATCAAGCAGCCAAGGCTGGATGCAATCCTCAGGCGGTGTTAACGCGCTGCTCTTCGCGGGATTCAGCGCCAACAGAGTCTGACACCATTAGTGAAGCAGAGAGGGCGGTTGCTCTCAAATTCGCCAGACTCATGCAGGTAATTATTGGACAAAGATTAATGAATTTCATTAATTTTTACAAATAAAGGCCTTGATGTTTTACTCTTGAGAAATAAATACATTAGATTATAATTTTATTATTGAAGATATTTTGCTTCTAA
The DNA here is from genome assembly GCF_036898095.1 of Palaemon carinicauda. NCBI lineage: Eukaryota > Metazoa > Arthropoda > Malacostraca > Decapoda > Palaemonidae > Palaemon > Palaemon carinicauda. The sequence goes on from NC_090761.1 coordinate 42,600,834, forward strand.
AATTATTAACATTTTATTTACCTCTGTAGGGTCGATCTATACAGTTACATAACAAACAAGAAACACCTGCACAGACGCCTAGTGATGAACCTGATGCTCTTACAACATCAGTCACCTCCTCTTGCTCTTCCACCACCTCTACAGAGTAAGCGTTTTACTTTAATTTTTTTTATTTCATTAAAATGAGTATGCCAAAGTGCTATATGTACTATAATTGTTTGATTATATGAATTTTCTTATCTCTGGTAGTTTCCAGTTCTCTTAGCTTCAGTTTCAAAGTCGAAAGTGCTCCCCATTACTTGACATCACAAGGTAGTGGGGAGATGGGTGGGCATGTTTATGAGTAAGAAATACAAAATTTTATCAGCCAATGAAGGAAATTGATGGTTAAACAAATTTTTGAACATATAGCATAATTATAATTCTAGGCTTAATATTTCTATATTCTAATAGGAATCATCTTCAAAAAAAACATTTGTAATAGTAGGTTCCAGATTGTTTTTGTGATGATATTTGAAATATTGAAAAAGCTATAACTTGATTGCGTTATAAAAATTTAGAAAGCCACAGTAACAGCCACTATAGAATATAGAGGCCAATAATCTTAGTAAGAAAGTAAGGACTCTTCGAGATAATGTCCATCAAGCATCGAACTGGCATGTTAATGAACTGTCTCTAAAATTCTTTCCGAAGAAACCTTCCTGCAAAAATTAAGAATCCTAATCTTCAAGTCTTATACAGTATAGGATTTGGATCTAAACTTGATAAGTTCCTGAGCCCAAACCTTCCACAGGAAATATCGCAGATTTTGGATAGAAGACAAATTGACATTCTACTTGCACATACTGTAGTCAATTAGGATACTACCAGAAATGCCCATAGTTTGTTCAAAATATACTGAACATCTCTGACTGAACAAGGGACACTATTCTTAGATGAAACATTTCCAACTATTCTTTATAAGGGGAAGTAAAAAAAAAAAGTTGTACACAACTCTTAGTCTTGAAAAAATTTAGCTCTGGGTGAGGGAATAAAAAAGCAAAATCAACTTATGCTTTTAAGCCCACCTTGCAGATTATTGTGGGTTTAGGTGTTAAATCTAAAAATGAAAGTTTCCCAGAGTCAAAATTGATCTTAATACATATGTAAAACCACATCCAAATCCTGACAGACCTAATTACTAGTAGCCTGTACTGACAGGCTTAAAAAATATCCATTATAATAGCTGAAAGATGTCTAATCCCGGATGCTTGAGACTAAATTAAGCATTGATCTATACCCTATGATAGCTGAGATTGGAAATGATTTTCCTAAAATGACACCTTAAAATGTCTTAAGAATATGAACCTAGCAGTTTTTCATACAATCTGTGACTGACACTCAAAAAGATGAATAAAATATTGTATTTTATACAAAATTATGGAGGACTGTCATTGTTTTGTCAAGAGCATCTAGTGTTTTTGTGCAATCATCCATCCGTGTCGTAACAGGCCCGACCTTGTTTAACATTGATAATTTAAGGAAAAGTGGTGTTTGTCACGTGGTATGTGAAGTTGCAAACATGACAAGACAGCCCGTTGAAAGAGCAAACATGATTATGTATGGGCGACCCCACCATTTCCAGACTTTCAGACATACTAAGGGATTTAGTGCCCAACTATTTGGTAGCATTAGATTCTTTCTCCTTAATTGCAGCTTCGTTTTACACTAAAAAAATTAATTTGATCATGTCACAATCCTAGAGAAGTATTTTGCAGCCAACGCACTGAATACTATTTGTTCCTTACATGAAATACAGAGAATGCAGTACAAAATCACCCAAAACCAATTCCTACACCCCCATAGTGTATAGGCTTGTTAACAACTCTGGAGCCACAGACTGGCTTGAGTTTGGGCAACTCAGTGAGGGACTGCTTTTTATCTAACCCATGATCAGAATAGGGAAATAATTGCACCTCATAAACTTCCCACCATTGATTCAAATCCTTGTTTACCTTTATCCTAAGACCCACATTGGCTGATACATCCTGCCCAAAGAAGCATATCTCTTCTGTCTAGAACTGGCAGGATGACCTTGTACTTTAGTTTCAGGTCTGCTCTACCACCAATGATTCATGGACTTACTTTGTATAGTAAAAAATCTAATATCTAGAATGAATTACCTGGAACTAATATATTTTGGTAATCTGTAAATAGGTTAACCATTATCAGAAGTTAAATGATTAAAAGAATATCATTAAGTTCTTTGAAATAATCTGTAAGGCCTTATTGACAGGTAGCAATGCAGGAAGCAGGCTGTAATTTGGGAGTTTATTGGTAATTTCCATATCACTTGCAGTGTAAAAGGATTGTGCATTAAATGAGAAATTAAAATACCAGCTTTACTCTGCATTAGGGATAATATATAAAATATAGCCAAAATTAACTGTAAACCTTGTAGTTTATTTTTATTTATTAAATAGTTTATATTAAAGACTAATTTAAAGTCATCTTAATCAGTTTTAAAAATTTTACTATACTTTTCCGAATGAGTACTTACTATGTACGGAAACTGCTGTGTATGAGATAGGGATTCTTGTTCAAGCATTTGAGGTACTAAACTCTACATTTATCTTATTTGAGAGAAACATGAAATGGTTTAATGGTCGAGCTTGGAAGAGAACTGCATACCCAGCCATTCAAACAAAATACAATCAAAATGATTTAGTGAATCTTCTTACAACAAGAGAACCATTACTCAAGACAAAAATAGATGTAAGAAGTGCATATTTTATAGTGGAGGAATAAAATATTTAGACTAACTTTTCAGCAAATAAGGGATAAGCAGGAGTTTACAGGTACGTACTTTAAGGAAAGGAGAGAAATAGGGATCCAGGCTACCATCTCGGTCTTCAGCCTCGCTAAATCTAACTTTCTGAAAGAGCTCTTAAAAATAAGTGAGTGTGATAGTTCTGCTTCAGAGTGGAACAAATAAAGAGTTGTAGGCTGTGTGAGAGGATCTTGAACTTGGGATCAATTACCACCAGAACTGCTGCTGAACGGTATATTGGAACCCTTAGTTACCGTTAGATCTAGAACTAATTGGATATCTAAGCTACTCAAAAAGGATTTAATGGTTTTAAAATCCCACTATTAAAAAAAAAAAAAAATATTTAGCCTTTTTTAGAGACAAAATTTGGGAGTGGCAGTAGTCATCATGCATTCTATAAGCAATGAGCCTAGCTTTCTCTGCTCAAAGAAAACCTTCTTTAACACTAGATTTAACTGCAAGGGTAAGTGTTCCAAGAACACTTCTTAAATTCTTACTCACAAAGAGTCGTGACTAAATTAGCAAAGTTAAAGGCTAGAGTGGCATTACCATCATCATTTCCCCCTATAAGCAAGTAGCATAGCCTTCAATGGATTACCCCTGAATTAAAAAAAGCTTCTTTTTTGCTTTAAACTTCACTTGATCAAGAAATATACTTCCGAGATAAGTACAATGAGGCCTACACGCTCCTCACTAGAATCTCTAAATTAAGAAATTGTCCTTAGGCATGTGACACAAAATGAAAGTGGATCATGATCACACAAAAACAATTATGCACAACAGTGCACTGATTGCTAAGAAATCCAGAAAAGACATCTTAAAACATTAAAAGCAATGTAAAAAGACAAAAAACTTGACAACTGAAGCGAAGAAGCACACGTTTTCTATTTTGGGCTCAGGGATGTCGTCCTGATGGAAGGTTCCTATTTTTAGCTTTCTAAGGGATATTTGGCTACAGTGATATGCCCAGAGAATTAACCTTTATGTCTCCAGAATTCTAACTCCTGGCGCGAATATCCTTAAAATTTTCTTAAGGATATCGCATAATATCAGGGGACGTATATCTTGATACGACACATAGCAATCTTCACCCCAAATAGCGTTTTCGTTTCGAGGGGGAAGAGTGGCGAAATTAGAATGGGAGCCGTTATCAAGGTTACCCTTCCTCCCGTACTACTACGAGTATCCAAGATGGCGCTTATTCCTATTTTTGTAGCGAATTCGCACGGTGGTTTTCCCTGTTGCTCTAACGTTTGTGATCGATTTATCGAGGATTTATTATGCAATCTCCAGCTTCCTCTGCCTATGGAAAGTTGAGTATTTATTCTTTACAGCGTATAATTTTTAACTCCTGCTTCACAGAGAAATTAGAGTAATTTTATGTGTTCGGAGCTTGGCTGATCACCGGAGGCGCCATGGGCGCTGTCGTTCATGACACGTGTTATTTAGTTAGCAGAACGACTTACCCGGTTGTAATAGCATTAATAAATTATATAAGCTATTTAGGCACAATTATACTAATAAAGATACATATATTTATGCATATTTTCCTCTTTCTTATGTCGATCGTATACGTTAGAGTTTCGGCAATTTAGGTAACCTAAATCTTGCCCCGCGTTAGGCTACCTAGCCTACGCGCTTCAGTATACTTTCATACATGATCCCAGTTTACCCTCGTGTATCATTTTATCAATTCAAAGGGAGATAGATATCTCTTAGAATTAATTATATAACTCGATACTCATCTCCTGTGGAGAATTAAGGGTAATCCCTCCTTCCCTCTGAGTGCCGCCATAGGCGACAACCCTATCTTGGTCTTGCCATAGAGTAGTCACTCCGGCTTGACTAGGCTAGTGTTTTCTGTCTCCCACCTTGCCGGCGAGTATCCTGGCTTTGGTTTTCGACAGAACCTCAGAGTATTCAGTCTTTCTGCCGGCGGCCGAGCAGCAGGGTGAGTAGTCACTCCCCTGCCGGCTTACAACTGCCAGCATAGGAGGCTATGCCTCCCTAAACCGCACCTGAAGTGGTAGTATGATGCCGCCACCTTTTCCCCTGCGGTCTAGAAGACTAGTCCTGTGTCGGCGAACCCTAGGCTGAAGAATAGATATTCTTCTGCCGCCTAGGATGGTGCCGATACTGAAATGAAGTTTCTCTCCTGTTTGGAGTTGGCGACAATCCTGCCGCTTCCTCCTAACACGGTTTCAGCAGACCTTAGGCTGAAGAATAGATATTCTTCTGCCGCCTAGGAGGGCGCCGATAATGAAACTGAGTTTCTCCCTTGTGTGGTAGTGACGGCAACCTTGCCGCCTTCTCCCACACTTAATACAGGACCCTTTCCCTGCCCTTCTCTGTCCTTTAGCGATGGCCTAGCCATCGCAACCCTGTCGCCGTCGTCCTACAATCTCACCGCTTGCCGGGTAGGTTGTGGTGCCGGCCGGGCTCTTACATTAGTAGCTATATAGTTACTGAGTCTTTCCCTTATGGACGCAAGGCTCCGGGAAAGGTTGTGCTGGCTATGGCGGTTGCCGGTGGGAGACCCCTCTACTGTCAAGTGTTCTTCAGTCCTCTCTTGGATTGCCTTCCACATCCCCGAGGCCGGCAGTGACCGGCATCAGTTGTTGTGGTTGGATGGAAGCTTGAATGATACATTCTCCCCTTCCATTTGAACCCTCATTCCGGAGGAAGGCAGTAAGATTAAGTACTTACACCCTTATTTAATGTTAATAAACATTTAATAAGGTAGCCCTTCACTCCATGCTTTCTCTCTCTCTGTCAGCTAGGCTGGACCGGTGCCGTCAGGTATGTCGCCGGCTGGGCCGGTGCCACCAGGTACGATGTTGCCGGCTGGGCCGGTGCCACCAGGTACGATGTCGCCGGCTGGGCCGGTGCCACCAGGTACGATGTCGCCGGCTGGGCCGGTGCCACCAGGTACGATGTCGCCGACTGGGCCGGTGCCACCAGGTACGATGTCGCGGTGCCACCAGGTACGATGTTGCCGGCTGGGCCGGTGCCACCAGGTACGATGTTGCCGGCTGGGCCGGTGCCACCAGGTACGATGTCGCCGGCTGGGCCGGTGCCACCAGGTACGATGTTGCCGACTGGGCCGGTGCCACCAGGTACTAACCAGCAGGCGATATGCCAGCTGGAGCGTGCCGCCAGGTGCTAGCCTAGCCAGCAACATGCTGGCTGAACTACAGTATATGATTATACAGTAGCCAGTATATTTGCAGCATACATTATACTGCAGACAGAAAACTATAGTATATATTATACAGTAGTTATTTTCCAACATACCCTGTGTATCCTTGCACAGTCTATTGTTGAGACCAATCCTATATCAAAAGAAAAGATTTCTTTCAATATACTGATAGCTAATCAGTTAACAATTTGCCCCACAATATTAAAGACCTTAAGAAGGTTCAGTGTTAAGGTACACTTATCTACCCCTAGGGGTTAGAACCCTTCTTTTGGGTTTCCTGAATAGGAACACTCTAGGGCTTTAATTTTGGGGGAGGTCACAGCAATTGGCTTGACAGGAAACACAAGTATGTGTCTTTCCTAATTCCTTTCTAGCTTGACTATCCTAAGCTATAATGGTTAAAATATTAAAATTAATGTTTTACATAAATTGTTTATCATGTGAGATAAACAACTGCATACTCATTTAATTTTCCTCTTTTTACAGGAGGACTAGTGAAGTGCGAGGTCATCTTCTGCAACCACAGGAGTAAGGACTTCTATGACCATAAAGGATGCAGGTCTCATGCCCCCTACACCACCACTAGAGAAACCCTACGGTACTGGGACCCCCAAGACTGCAGCATATGCCGGACCTTGGTGACCGATGGTTTTGATGACCCCAAGTCAGCGGAGTCGAGGGATGCAGCTCGAGCAAAGCTGCGTAGATGGGTACAAGGTTTCCAAAAGAACTCTACGGGACCGTACCTTCCTAATGAAAGGATGCGCATCTTGCTGTTCCCTAAGGCGGATATTGAAGCTGTCATACCCCAGGCACGACCTGAAATACCTTGCGTCCAGATTGCTGTTGAGATGGAAGACAGTGACGTACTATAAGGCATGGACATCCATCAGGAGGAAAGGATGTCTAAGGTGTCCACAGACACCGAAAAGGATCTTCTGAAGGACGATCAAGAGGAGGAGTTTACACTGACTTTCGAAGAAGATGATGAAGTCGAGTCGGAGTCCCTTCCGTCAGTGCCGGCACTGGAACTGTTACCCTCAACATCTTCTGCTCCTCCATCAGAGGACATGAGACAGGCATTGGCCAATCTTACAGCTCTAATGGAGAGCATTTGCAAGCAAGGCGAAGCTAGGGAAGCGAAACTTGAGAGAGAGCTCCGTGAAGCTTGATTCTCCGCCTCCCGTGGGTAACACAGGACACTCAGAGTTCAAGACCTCCCACCCTGCTCCGAAAGTAATCCCTGGAGATATGCAGAGTTTATGCCGATCACCAACGGCAAACTCTACATTTCGGAGAAGATGGGAGCCGTCCTTCTTGATGACATTCAGCTCTGGCCAAGCTTCAATGCTTACCGAGACTACTTCATCCGTCTGAAGCAGGAGCCAGCGTCGAAGGAAGAAACGTAACCCAAGGAGGTCATGGTATTTGACCATGACAAGGCACAGGCTCTCTTGTCGAGCAGCCTAAAGAAGGTGGGCTACACAAATTCTAAGGTGTCTGCCCTGAGCAAGAAACGTCCTACCTTTCTTGCTCCAGCTTCAATAGCCTTTCCCTTTACATTGAAGGCTTTTAAAGTCATCCTACCAGCTGACCCGCCAACCTGCTAGCGCTACCTTCGCGCGCGCTTGCCGACATTCTTACGCGCGCGAGTGCCGACGATCTTCCGCGCGCGGGTACCGATGGTCTCCTGCAAGCACGCTCGCCGACATTCTTACGCACGCGAGCGCCGACGATCTTACGTGTGCGGGTACCGATGGTCTCCCGCGTGCGCGCCAATAGTATTGCATGCGCGCGCCAATAGTCTTCCGCGCGCGCCGACAGTCTCGCGTGCACACCGACGATCTTCCGCGTGCGGGCACCGATTGTCTCCCGCCCCCGCGTTAGCGCCAATGCTCTTGCGCGCGCGCCGACGATTTTCCGCTCGCGGGCGCCGCTGGTCTCCCGCGCGTGCCGATGATTTTCTAAGCGCGCAAGTGCCAATGCTCTTGTGCGCCAACAGTCTACCGCGCACTGACGGCCTTAAGCGCGGGCACGCCCCGACGGCCTTCGCGCATGTGCGATCCAATAATCTTGAGTGCGCGCACACAGCCTTCCGCGCGCCGACGGTCTTCTACGTGCGGACACCGATGGTCTTCCGCACGCACACGCCAACAGTCTCCACGTAGTACTCTCACACACGCGCCAATGCTCCCACTCTTGCGCAACCAGTCACACGTTTCGATGCATTCTAAGGAGAATGCACAAAACTACACAGTGCCTTACTGCGCGCCAGCGCTCTTCCTCACTTTCTTGCGCCCTCCTGTGCAGTTACGGTCCCGGATCCATGCGCCAGCTCTTGCCAAAGAGTCAAGCTCGCAGATCCAATGCACCAGCTCTTGCCTAAGAACCAGCGCTTGCCTGCTCTCCAGGCAGATATTAAGCACCAGCATCATCCTGTGTGCCATCGCTCCAGACTCACCTACACACTCGCGCAATTGTCAGTAAAAAGGAATGAGACTTTTTGGACAGGTCACCATTGCCCCATTCCTCCCCGCAAACATGTAAATATTGCCACCGGGAAAAGAGGAATAAGGCTCCATAGAAGGATTCAAGATCCCGAAGATTCTATCCTACAAGGGAATCGAAACTGGAAATCCTTGGTCCCTGTCTCTTCTGAAGTTTCTTTTTTCCTTGACAGACCACCGGCAGCAAACAGGAAAGCATCAACAGACTGATCTCTAGATCACTGTTTGTTGATGGCTACTTCACAGTTTACTGATTGCTAGGTCACCGATCACCAGATCGCCAATTGCCAGCTCAATGCTGATCTTTGACCTCTAGTCCCTCCAATGACTAATGATCTCCAATTGCTAGCATTTCCAATCACCGATTGCTGGTCAATAACCAGTCATCAGCTTGCTGATCACTAGATCACCAATGGGCAGCTCATCTTTCTTCGATCATTGAACTCAGCTCGCTGATCTCTGACCAGCCCATCTTCAGCTTGCTCATCTCTGACCGAACAGGGGGGGGACCATAATCAGCTTGCTGATCTCAAACTCACCATCGGCTCACAGACCACTGATTCATCGGTCATCGGTTATTTGCCAGCAGTTCGTGACTCGAACTTACTAGTCAACCGCTTCCTGTAGTTCTTAGATCAGAAGTTATACAACATACTTCTCGCTACTGGCCGTTTGCCATCACACTAAAGTGATCGGTAAACGTTCGACAACCCTCATCAACGGCTTGCCAACAGGGAACTACTTCCGAGCACTCTCCAACTGCACAGTAACCACGATACCCAACGGTTAACCATTGATTAACATTCGCCAGATTGATTCTATTCTAAAGAATAGCATCAATCCCATCAGGGCGCGTGGTAAGGCTAAGCGTGGCCTTCCTTTTAAAGAAATTCTCTCTCAGAGAAGAATTCTTACACTAGGTATCGCGCCTAATCTTTTACGACACGAGTCAAGACTCCAGCGTCGACAATCTTCCATGCAAAAGGATCTCCAAGGAACTGTCCCTTTGGGTCGATGTCCACACCATGTTGGAGTTCGATCAGGGGCTAAGACATCAGGTCTTCATTTGCACACTGGACCTAAAGGACACTTACTCCCAGGTCCAAACCATCCATCTAGGAAGGTTGGATGATTCAGTCTAGACAAATAAGAAACACCAGTTCAAGGCACTGTGCTTCGGTCTTTCCACTACACCCATCCTGGTCTCACAGGATCGGCTTCTGTCTCCGCTCTCTCAGGACGACTGACTGACCTTAGCAGACTCAGTGGCAACCTTGCATTAACACTGGAACTTCTGAAGTCTTTTAACCAAGATCCAGTGATCAAGGTAAACCTACGGAAATCTTCTCTACTTCCCTCCCAGGAGACTGGTGTATCTGGGAATGATTTTAAACACCAATCTCCACAAAAACCTTCTCGAAACGAGAACGACTTCCATTCCAGGAGACTTGAGTTGTAAAAAGAAGAAAGGAGGGACCATAATGCTGCACCACACGACCTCAGCTCTCTGGACAGAGCCCGAAGGTACCTTCATTTAAATCTCTTAAGAGATGAAGGCCAACTTTCCGGTCCTTCAGCAGCCTCATCGGTTCCTAACAGACCACTCAGTGATGTGATGGACGACACACCACACACCACATAAAGACTCACATCGACAAGCAAGTAGGAACTGGCTTGTAGCCTCTTCCCATCTAATAGTATAAACACTAAGATGGGCCAAAGTCCATTCGGTACCACTATCAGCCCGCTTCATTCCAGACTGGAAGAACGTGCTCGCCGACAATCTGTGCACAGCATCTCAGATAAGGTATACCGAATGGACTTTGGATCGCCATGTAGCCAACAAAGTCCCGACTTTATGAGGTCCTCCAACTAGGGGGACTGTTCGCAACGCTCCTGAATCTCAGGCTACCATTGCTCACCAGACCTAGACCCCAAGGCGCTCAGGCAACAACGGTGGGTACAATAGTGACGTTTACGTCTCGTCCCTGTTTTATCTGGAGAAGGGCACTCAACAAGGCTAAAACATCGGTCAACCTCTCAAGGACTCTCCTAGCTCCGCTATGGCATTATGCAGAATGGTCTCCAAACCTTTTGCAGCTCCTCATAGAGCCTCCAAGAGAACCCTCTCCACATAACAGACAACCCACTTCGACACCTACCACAAGCTATAGCTTTGCTATGATTGTACGCCTGAAGACTACCCAATACCTTTTTGCAAAAAGGTTGTCTAGATATCTGAGGAATTCCTCAGCATCAGTCTACGAGGCAGTATCACGTCTTGTGTGGTTGGCGTCATGTGAAAGTGTCTCTCCACTCGATACCGCGATTCCAGCAATAGCGGAATCCTCGAGTATATGCAAGAGGAAAAGACCCCCTATTTAGTTTCGACAGGTAAAGTTGATCACTCAACCTTGATCCTTCACCTTCAAACTGAAAGAAAGGGACACCCTCTCATCGATAGACTTTTCCTAAACTCATACGGACTTACAACTTGCCTTTCCCCAGTCGGAATTGAGACCTTCCTCTCAGGACATGGTTCAAATCTCCGATCCCTAAAGGGACCTCCTTGTGTTCCACTTCACCAGGCAGAAAATTTTCTCCTGATTTAAGAACACAATGTTCCTACACACTCGGACAGCAACCATACGAGTCAAGGAACTTCATGGTCTCTCTTTCGACATTGCCCATTATTGAGAAGGGCGAAAGACAATGTTCAGTTTCGTCCCTGAGTATGTCACCAGACACAGTCTCCAGAGGTGACGGACCTTACACAAGTCTCAACTAGGTAACGGACAATCCAGATCATCCGTTACTGTACCCAGGGTAAGGTATGAGACTTTACCTAAAGAAAATGGCAACAGCCTGCCCGGATCCCTCCTCTTGTCAGCACTGGGAGAGACTAGAGGAGGATCACTGAAACATTATCTCGACATGACGACTCACAGTGTCAGGGGCATAACTATGCCCCTGGTCCTTCTTAGCAGATTACTCTGTGATGCAGGTTTTACAAGAAAGGATTTGAATGCTCCAGGTGACTTTCACAGCCTTTCTCCTGCAAACGTGACCCACAGGAACTCGATACAATCTCTATCGGTCCGGTGGTGGCTGCACAACAGCTGGTTGTATACCTCAAGCTCCTTATTGGACAAGTAGCAGAAGGTTGAGGGTACTGTTACCCAGTTTTAGTCTGCGTGAATGAAAAGATTTGACTTGCTCTTATTCTTTTCTTCATCCTACCCTCTCGTGGGGAAAGCAGCATCCTGGGTTCTCTGCATAAGCTGACCTCAAACCACTGCAGGTAAACCATGCTCCCTTGTGTACCTAGTATTAAGCTAATACTGTACTGTTGCGTCCCCATACCCTGGCGAGGTGGTATTGGGAAGTCTTGGTTACATCAGGTTTTTCCTACATAGACTCGGAATAACTTTACCTAGACAGTCACACTTCTACACGTCTCAACACACAGCTTGCGTAGGCTGCGGACCTTGCGTAGCAAGGTTTAGTGAGGGCAGGGACTCCTTATTTTTGAGTACTAACATACCCAGATAAGGAGACCCCGGGCAAAGCCAAAAGCCAGATTGGCAGGGACGTCCACCCTTCCTAATGGGTGAGTCACCCCTAATAAATAGCGTGGTTTGTAATTCAGTTACGGAACAAATGACAAATTCGTAGATAATTTGTATTTTTCCTAAAAATACAAACCTTAGCTATTTATACAAACTTGCCCGCCATCCCTATCCCCCTTGAAGTCCTACCTCCAAGCAAAGTGACTAAATCACAGGTGTGTGAATGGGAGTGATAGCAAGCTACCCCCCCCCCCTCCCAGCGGTGTGGGTAGTTAACCCTCGCTAAATTTTAATGGCTCGTCATTTCAGCTCTGCCGAAACTATAACCCCTAATAAATAGCTAAGGTTTGTTTAGTTAGGAAAAATACAAATTATCTATGAATTTGTCATATTTTGCTAATTTTTAATAGAGCATGTTTGAGATATGGTTGAAGTAATTTCATGATTTTTATTCATGTTTCATTTATGACATTGTTTTTCTTTATGGGGGTGGGTGGGATAAACAACATACAGTATTATACAGTACTAAAATTCATTAGTTTTGGAAATAAACTTCAATTTTCATGTCTTCAAAAACTATTGTGATTTGTTTCATACTAAGCTTTGATTGTTGCAGTTGACATTTACTAATAGGCCTAGTACTGCAGCATATTTCAACCAAGCCCCATGCATTAGAGACCCAGCATAATGCCCTCTTTGATTTGAGAGTCAAATATGTGGATCCAAAGGCTTTAATTATCATTTGCCCACAGAATAGTTTTTCCACTGCTGGACTTTTATTCTCTCAGTTTACTTAAATGTATTTTTCCATATCTTTATTCTTCCACTATTTATCTAGTCTTAATGCATAGCCTATTTCCATCATTCCTTCAGTCTTGATGTGTAGTCTATATTATTTTTTTTTTTTTTTTCAGATTGGCCTCTCCAGAGAGGCCTAGAGCACCTGTACCAGATCTTCACATTCCCCTTGGTGGTTCAGCCGTTGTGCCAGCAGAATCTCCGCTTGCCAGTCCTGGCGACTCACAGGGATCTTCGCCTTTGGTAGAACGCCGACCAATGCCACTGTTTATACCAGAAGTAGAGGAAATCCGAATTTCTCCCGTAGTTAGTCGCAAAGGCTACCTCAACGTTTTGGATGATCGCACTAACTCATGGATTAAAAGATGGGTTGTAAGTACTACTCTGTGTGATGTAATTATTGAAGCTTCCAAAGGGAAGTACTTATTAATTTGTGTAGTATAATTCCAGCTTTCAAGGTAGATAGGGATAGATCGTTATATGCAATACAGGTACTGTACAATATAGATAGTTTTTTCAAGTCACAAGTGAATGCTTTGAAATATATATGTAAATGATTTTTTTTTTTTCATAAAATTCTTATTTTCTATTTTTTTTCCCATAAAACTTCTTATTTCTATACTCACAAAGCATTCATATTGCTTCTTCTCCAGAAGCTCAGTTTAATTGAACTTCACCCATATAATTTAGAAATTTCAAAATTTTCCCATCTTATTTTCCTTCAATAAACCTTCAATAAACACATGCCCCTATTTAAGGAAGGAACATTCTATCTGTAAGCAGCAAATGACGGATGAGTCTGTGTATCTTCAGTTTTGAAGTTGAAATTATCCCTTTTATTTTGACACCATGAGGCAGTGGTGAGGAGGGTGGGCATGTATATGAACATCAGAAGTGTATAGAAATTAGAAATTTTATTATTAAAACTTTGTTTACAGTATTTCTATGAACCTCTCCGATGTTCATATTGCTGATGCCTACACTTTACTGTAGGTGGGATGTCAGTGGAAAAGAGAGGATAAATTTAGTTAAAAGCATTATACTGTACCATAGTTTAGATTTTCTAATCTGGTAGACATTACTTTTAACAAACCATCTCAAAATATGTCTTGAAATATGGACTCCAATTTGTTTTACTAAAACTATTTAAAATACCAGCTGGTAGCTTGTTTGTAAATGGTATTTCTTGATCTAAATGATAATTTTGATTGATAACAAATCAATTATTAAATTAAAACCTCATTTAATGGAAGATAAGGTAGTTAAAAGTCAACTCAATTAAAAATTAGTAGACCATAGGTTTGCAGCTAATATGGGGTCTAGCTCCTAGCAATCTTCATAAGTGAACCATAATTCTTTAAAAAGATGTTTAGCAAAATTCAACTTGGTATAGCATTTAACTGTTGCTAAAACTCTTTCCAAAGAAAAGATTTCTACAATATTTAGGGAAGTAGTTGCCCTACACATATGTACATTCCCTTCTCAAGCCTTCTATTAGATTTACTATGTCTAATTCTTTGTGAGGTACTCTGACTAAATTGCCAATTATGAATGATATTATATTCAAGTAATAAACTATTATGGAACAATGAATAGCAGACACTACACTAGCTGTTACAAGCCTCCTGAGGGAGAGGTCAGATACAAATGCAATATCACTAAACATAAATAACCAGTGAAGGGTTTTGCTGCATATTTATTATTCTATGAGTGTGCTTTGTCAACTCTTGACTAGTGGCCTTTGGAGCTGCTCATGGCACAGTGTTTCTGAAGTGTGCCAAGCTTGGGATTGATGTAGACCAATATTTATTTGATTCACAATGGTAGGCTCTGTCCATGTGACCAAACATTGTTTCTCATCGAACAAAGTTCGGTTAAGGTCTTTATGCTGCGTACAAACGATGACAGTTGAACAGTGAGAGCCTGGTGATGACAACAAGAGTGATTGACGTAAGAGTACAGTTTAATGAAAAAATGGAGTCGTACGCCCAAAAATAAAATTCTCTTGTGTATTGTTATTGTTGTGTGTGCTAGAAAAAAAGAAAAGAAGAAAGAAATTTGGTGCAAAGAGTGGTTGCAAAGGCAACAAAATTTGGTAAGTTATGTTACATTACTATGGGAATTATAATGTGAATTAGAACTAGATTTCATAAACTCCATGAGAACGGATCCAAATACATTTTACAATCTCAAAACTGGAACCTACAATCACCAAACAGGATACTAATTTGAGATAATTTTTTGTGCTGAAACCCTATTACAGGCAACATTACTTCATCTGTCAACAGGATGCAACTACAGTACACAGAATTTCAATACACAATACAATAAGGATATCCAAGCAGAGTTTTTGTAAAATTTTACCTTAAACTTGCAGAGATCTATGAAGTCCTAAGAAAAGATATTTCTTCAACTTGCTAATTTGCTGCATTTCACGTTTATGTTAACTGCGGAGAAGTGCTAGTTTTCGCTTTCCTTCCTCTACAGTAACATAATTATATCAAGGTCCTAAGTTAGTTTAGAAATTGCCGCAATTCTTTCATCACAATCTCTCTAAACATCAGCCCTGACATCCAAAGGCTGAAGGGGTGTTATTTACACAACTATCAAGTTTAAAGTTGCCCCTTGAAACTAATAAAACTTTGAATTTTTTTAATTTTAAAGTAGGGAATAGAGAAATAGTGTATCATTGGCATTTGTGAAAAAGTAACTTTGTACTTCAGGCAATGACATCTCCCCAGTCTTAACTAGCAACAAGCAGATCTCTCGTTACTTCGATAATCATATGAAAAACCTATACATACCTTTGCTCCTTGCTTCTACGCTTCTGACGTCGCTTTAAACAAAGTTCGTCGAACAAAGCTTGTAGCGGGGACAGAGCCTTAGGCAGTATGAAGGAAGGGTTAGGCTTGGCCTGGCTGATTACTGCTTGCTGTTTTGCACGACTTACGATCTGCCCCCTATTTCCCGTACCTTATCTGTTGACTTTATTTCCCCTGCCCATTCCATTCCCTTTATTTCTCACACCCATGTATTGCCTTTATTTACAATACCCTTTCATATACAGTACTAAATTCACTGTAACTCACCCTTGACATTTACCATGACTTGGCAGGACTGTGTTACTTTAGTCTGTCTGAGTAATTCTTCTTGCCTGAAATGTATCTGGCACATCTAATTGGTTGTGTTGCACAGTCTTTGGGATGTAACAAGCTGCATGATCCACTCTTCTCGGTAATCAACTGACAAGGCTACCTTTCAAGTTGCAATGACCACGCACAATGGTGGTCCCTGCCAGTAAAATAGTAAATCCACAAAAAAGGTGCTTTTAAATTTGAGTAAACCTTCCATATTCCTATTTGGCTTGAGGGGTTTTACTCCTTTTTGAGGGTAACTTTTTTTTAGTACATTTTTTAGTACAGCCCTCCCTCTTCATCTGCAGATTTGTTATCTCAGAGTTTACTTGTGATCAATCAAATGGTACTGTTGTCAAAAATTCACTGTGGAACTTTGGGGTGACACACTGGTTATAATCTCAATGTCTCACCTCTGCGACCCAGCAGCTTGGAAAATATTTTCATGGACTTATGGGACAACCTAGAGGTTTATGCCTCCCTCATTTAGTTTAATTTGGGCATTTTACAACTCTGTCTCTCTATGTCTAATGATATCTCTTTAGTCACAAAAGAAATGGTTTACAGAAATTCTTTAGACTCATGGATGTCACGGAGTCTTCCATAGTTGAACCGGCTTCTGTATCAACCCCACTATAACTGATTTTACAGTAACTGGAACATGTTTCTACCTACATGTGTGAAAGTTATCTAGGAAAGCCCTAGAGGTTGAAGTTTTCCATAAGAAGCAGTCAAAGCTATCTCCAAGTCCTGAAGAATCACAACTCTTATCATCTGCCAAAAAAAGTGGAACTGGTTCTGTACTTTGTACAGTGAGAGGGGTATCATTCCAAGTTGCTTTGGTAGAATTTAAAAGATTTTGTGGTAGAATTTAAAAGGTTATGTCAACATTTTGAGTATGATGTTATCCCAAAGACAATTAGACCTCATAGGTAAAATCTTTTAGTTTCAGTCTTCCTATAAATCTTTACATCAAGCAATTGGGCTTCTCTTAAGGACCTTCTAAAACAGCTTTTTCATTATCTAGATGTTTTTCATTATCAAGAAGCTAGGTTGCTAGCTACAGGGATTCATGAGTGCATGGTTAGGGCTACCAGCTGCCATTAATCATCTTATTTCTTTTTACAAAAGCCCTCTGTACCTGGTATTTTATCCACCTCAACATATACTATATATTTTAGATGATAGCTTTTTGGGTTCAAACCATGTCGTCCTGATGGAAGGTTCCTACTGGTAGCTTTCTAAGGGATATTTGGCTACAGTGATATTCCCAGAGAATTAACCTTTAGGTCTCCAGAATTATAACTCCTGGCGCGAATATCCTTAAAATTTGTCTTAAGTATATTAGCAATCTTCACCCCGAATAGCATTTTCGTTTTGAGGGGGAAAAGTGGTGAAAATAGAAGGAGAGCCGTTATCAAGGTTACCCTTCCTCCCGTACTATTACGAGTATCCAGATGGCGCTGTATCCAAAATGGCGCTTACTCCTATTTTTGTAGCGAATTCGCACGGTGGTTTTCCCTGTTGCTCTAACGTTTGTGTTCGATTATCTGAGGATTATTCATGCAATCTCCAACTTCTTCTGCCTCTGGAAAGTGAGTATTTATTCTTTACAGTGTATAATTTTTAGCTCCTGCTTCACAGAGAAACTAGAATAATTTTAAGTGTTCGGAGCTTAGCCGATCACCGGAGGCCCCATGGGCGCTGTCGTTCATGACGCATGTGTTATTTAGTTAGCTGAACGACACTCCCGGTTGTAATAGCATGCATAATTATGAAGCTATTCAATTAAGATTATACTAGGAAGTTATATATTATGTCGATCGTATTCTTTAGAGTTTCGGCGATTTAGGTAACCGAACCTCGCCCCACGCTAGACTTCCTAGCCTACGAGCTTCAGTTTACTTTCTTACATGATATAGAACAACATTCCTAGTTGTAATAGCATTAATAAATTATGAAGCTATTTTGGCACAATTATACTTGTAAAGATGTACATAATTTTGTCTATATTTCCTCTTCCTTATATCGATCGTATACGTTAGAATTTCGGCGATTTAGGTAACCGAATCTCACCTTGCGCTAGGCTACCTAGCCTATGCGCTTTAGTATACTTTCATACATGTTCCCAGTTTACCCTCGTATATCATTTTATCAATTCATGCGGAGATAGATATCTCCTAGAATTATTATATAATTCGATACTCGTCTCCTGTGGAGATTTAAGGGTAATCCTTCCTTCCCTCTGAGTGCTGCCATAAGCGACAACCCTATCTTGGTCCTGCCACAGAGTAGACACTCCGGCTTGACTAGGCTAGTGTTTTCTGTCTTTTACCCTTGCCGGCGGATGGCCGGCTTTGATTTTTCGACAGAATCTCAGAGTATTTAGTCTTTTGCCGGCGGCCGAGCAGCAGGGTGAGCAGTCACTCCCTTGCCGGCTTTCAGCTGCCGGCATAGGAGGCTATGCCTCCCTAGGCTGCACTTGAAGTGGTTGTATGATGCCGCTACCTTCTCCCCTGCGGTCTAGAAGACTAGTCCTGTTTTCGGCAGACCCTAGGCTGAAGAATAGATATTCTTCTGCCACCATGGATGGTGCCGATACTGAAACAAAGTTTCTCCCCTGTTGGGAGGTGGCGGCAATTCTGCTGCCTCCTACTAACACTGTTTCGGTAGACCCTAGGCTGAAGAATAGATATTCTTCTGCCGCCTTGAATGGCGCAGATACTGAAACAGAGTTTCTCCCTTGAGTGGTAGTGGCGGCAACCTTGCCGTCTTCTTCCACACTTAATACAGGACCCTTTCCCTGCCCCGGTCTGTCCTTTAGCGATGGCCTAGCCGTTCCAACCCTGTGGCCGTCGTCCCACAATCTCACCGCTTGCCGGGTAGGTTGTGGTGCCGGCCGGCCTCCTACATAAGCAGCTGTATAGTCACTCAGTCTTTCCCTTATGTACGCAAGGTTCTGGGAAAGGTTGTGCCGGCTGTGACGGCTGCCGGTGGGAGACCCCTTTCTGTCGAGTGTTCTTCAGTCCTCTCTTGGACTGCCATCCACATCCCCGGAGCCGGCAGTGACCAGCAACAGTTTTTGTGGTTGGTTGGAAGCCTGAATGATACATTTTCCCCTTCCATTTGAACCCTCATTCTGGAGGAAGGCAGTAAGATTAAGTACTTACACCCTTATTATTGTTAACAAACATTTAATAAGGTAGCCCTTCACTCCATGCTTTCTCTCTCTCTGTGAGCTAGTGCCGCCGGGTACTAACCTAGCCGACGAAAGCCGGCTGGGCCGGTCCTGCCAGGTACTAATGTTGCCGACTGGGCTGGTGCCGCCAGGTACTAACCCAGCCGGCGAGAGGCCAGCTGGATCGTGCCGCCAGGTGCTAGCCTAGCCGGCATGTTACAGTATATGATTATACAGTAGCCAGTATATTTGCAGTATAGGTCATACTGCAGACAGAAAACTATAGTATATATATTATTCAGTAGTTATTTTCCAACATACCCTATGTACCCTTGCACAGTCTATTGTTGAGACTAATCATATATAGAAAGAAAAGATTTCTTTCAATACACTGATAGCTAATCAGTTAACAATATACCCCAATATTAAAGACCTTAAGAAGGGTCAGTGTTAAGATACACTTATCTACCCCTAGGGGTTAGAACCCTTCCCTTGGGTTTCCTGAATAGGAAGACTCTAGGGCTTTAATTTTGGGGGAGGTCACAGCAATTGGCTGGACATGAAACACACGTATGTGTCTTTCCTAGTTCCTTTCTAGCTTGACTATCCTAAGCTATAATGGTTAAAATATTAATACTGTAGTAATATTTTACATATTTGTGTATCAGGCGAGATAAACTACCGCATACTCATTTAAATTTCCTCTCTTTACAGGGGGGCCCTAGTGAAGTGCGAAGTCATCTTCTGCAACGTCAGGAGTAAGGACTTTTGCGGCCACAAAGGGTGCAGGGCTCATGCCCCCTGCACCACCACTAAAGAAGCTCTACGGTACTGGAACCCCCAAGGCTGCAACATATGCCGGGCCTTGGTTATCGAAGCTTTTGACGACCCCAAGTCAGCGGAGTCAAGGGATGCAGCACGAGAAAAGCTGCGTAGATGGGTACGTGGGTTCAAGAAGAACTCGACGGGACCGTACCTTCCTAACGAAAGGATGCGCAACTTGCTGTTCCCTAAAGCGGGTATTGAAGGTGTCATACCCCAGACACAACCTGAGATATCATGCGTCCAGATTGCCATCGAAACGGAAGTCAGTGATGCATTACAAGGCATGGACATCCATCAAGAGGAGAGGATGTCTGAAGTGTCCTCGGACACTGAGAAGGATCTTCTCAAGGAATGTCATGAAGAGGAGTCTACATTGACTCCTGAAGAAGATGATGAAGTTGATTCGGAGTCCTTTCTGTCGGTGCTGGCTCAGGAGTCGTTACCCTCAACATCTTCCGCCCCTCCATCAGATGACATGAGACAGGCGCTGGCCAATAAATCTTACAGTGCTGAAGGAGAGCATTCGCAAACAAGGCGAAGAAAGGGAAGCAAAACTTGAAAGAGAAATCGCTCGACTCTCCGCCTCCCGTGGGTCTCACAAGAGACTCAGAGTTCAAGACCTCCCAACCTGCTCCGAAACTAATCCCTGGAGATATGCGGAGTACATGCCGATCACCAACGGCAAACTCTTTATTTCGAAGTTGGGAGCCGTCCCTATTGATGACATTCAGTTCTGGCCCAGCTTCAATGCTTACCCAGACTGCTTCATTCGTCTGAAGCTGGAACCAGTATTGAAGGAAGAGACGGAACCCAAGGAGGTCATAGTATTCGACCATGACATGGCACAGGCTCTTTTGTCAAGCAGCCTGAAGCAGGTGGGCTACACTAATTCTAAGGTGTCTGCCCTCAGCAAGAAATATCCTACCTTTCTTGCTCCAGCTTCAATAGCCTTCCCCTTTACATCGAAGGCTCTTAAAGCCATTGTCAAGGCAATAGAGGCAGGCAAACCTTGTCCTGCACCGGATGAGTGTAGACCTTTGTCGTTAGCCCTGCCTATGGAGGATAAGGATTGGAAGGAAGTCCACCTTATCTTCTCGGTTGGGAAGTTGGAGGCAGATATCGCTGGACGTCAGTTCAACGAGAATCTCCCAAAGCTGTCAGACTTTCTCTTGCGTAGGGAGCAAGAAACGAAAGAAAGACTAGCAGCATCTCTATCCCTACAGAATTGTTTGGAGATGACCGAAGTCCTAAAGAGCACCCCAGATATGAACATGGTCATGGCCCCGATGCACAAGGCCACCTTGGTGAAGAACCTGTACGGCTTTATTAAAGCCAGAGGGGCATGTAGAGAGTTCGTGTTTGCTTCAGCTGCTGTAAAACACAAACCCAGGAAGCTGATAGCTACCAATATCTGGGGTAAGGACCTCTTCCCAAATGAAGTGGTCAAGAAGGTAGTTGACAAAGCTGCCACGGAGAATAGAAACCTTCTCCAGAAGTGGGGCATGTCATCTAAAAGGAAGTCTTTTCCAGATGAGGGTCCCCAGCCTAAGAAGAAGACTAAGAGACCTAGATTACCCTCTCGGCCTGCCAAACAACAACATCCCACAGTCACCATGACCGCGGTGCCCCAAGTGGTTGCTCAACCGCAAACCACTTACCAGATGGTACCTCAGCAGCTGGTTGCCCAGTCACCAGCATTTAACCCTACATTTGAGAGGCAGACCACTACCTTTCGTCCCAAAGGTAGAGGCTCTAGACGGGGCTCCTCAAAACACCCCTCACAAGGTAAGGGAGGACGCGGTCAGGGAGGTAAATCCTCCGGAAAACAGAAGCAATGAGATGCTTCAGGTAGGAGGGAGGCTCCAACAATTTCAGGATCGTTGGACCTTCAATCCTTGGGCCCACAGCCTAATCAAGAACGGACTTGGATGAAGCTGGAGCGAGGCTCCACTATCATTTCCTCAATTCTTCCAACACTCCACCCCCTTACTGGAAGAACATACCCTAGAACTATTGAGCAAATGGGTAATAAGGAGGGCAAAGTCCATTAAATTCTAGGGAAGGCTGTTTTGTGTTCCCAAGAAAGACTCAGACAAACTCAGTCATTCTGGACTTGTCGCCACTCAACAAGTTCATCGAGAACAACAAGTTCAGGATGTTAACCCTTTAACACACAAGGACCCTGTTGCCAAAAGGGGAGTACACAGTCTCGATAGACCTGGCAGATGCTTACTGGCATATTCCAGCAACTGCCCCCTCTCCTCCTACCTAGGATTCAGGCTACAGAAGAAGTACGTCTTCAGAGCCATACCCTTCGGACTAAACATAGCCCCAAGGATCTTCACGAAACTTGCAGACACAGTCGTTCAACAACTACGCCTAGGAGGCGTTCAGGTAGCAGCGTACCTGTACAACTGGCTGGTGTGGGCAGCATCCAGGACGGCTTGTCTGCAAGCATCCAAGAAAGTGATCCAATTCCTGGAACATCTGGGATTCAAGATCAACACCAAGAAGTCTCGACTTTCTCCAGCTCAGGAGTTTCAATGGCAGGGAATCCATTGGAATTTGAAATCACACCGTCTCTCCATTCCCCCAGGGAAGAGGAGAGAAATTGCAGGATCTGTCAAGCGACTACTGAAATCCGACAGGATCTCAAGACGCCAACAGGAAAGAGTACTGGGCTCTCTCCAGTTTGCAGCAGTGACAGACCCAGTGCTAAAAGCACAACTAAAAGATGCGTCAGGAGTCTGGAGAAGATACGCATCAAACGCTCCAAGAGATCAAAGACCAATACCGACCTTACTATGATCACTTCTCAAGCCATGGTTGAAGGCCAAGAACCTAAAGAGGACTGTGACCATCCACACGGATGCCTCGATGGAGGGATGGGGAGGTCACTTCCATCAACGGAAAGTCCAAGGGACTGGGTCTTCTCTATTGAAGACCTTTCACATCAACATTTTGGAGGCCATGGCAGTCCTTTTGACGTTAAAGAAACTGAACCGTCAAGGCTCGAGATCGCCCCCAGATCAACCAAGTGATAGTGGCCATCTTCCGACTGGCGGAAAAGAAGAGATGGCATTTGTCAGCAGTTCACCTTCAAGGGTTCTGCAATGTGAAAGCGGATGCTCTATCCAGGTTCTGGCCGATAGAGTCAGAATGGTCCCTAGACGCAGACTCATTCTCCTTCATCTTGCATTAAGTCCCGGAACTGCAGATTGACCTCTTCACGACGAGCAACAACAAGAAACTACCTAGATATGTAGCCCCATACGAGGACCCTCTAGCGGAGGCGACGGACGCCATGCCCCTCGATTGGAACAGATGTAATCGGATTTACCTGTTCCCTCCGACCAATCTCCTAATGAAGGTCCTCAACAGGCTGAGATCCTTTCGGGGAACGGCAGCTGTAGTGGCTCCTAAGTGGCCAAAGAGCAACTGGTTCCCTCTGGTAATGGAACTGAAGCTGAGGCTGGTCCCTCTTCCGGAACCAGCACTATCTCAACAGGTCCAGAAGTCGACTGTCTTCGCTTCATCATAGAGAACACAAAACCTTCATCTCATGATTTTCTCTCCTTAGCGGTAAAGAAAAGATTTGGGAACTCAAAAGGCAGTATAGACTTCTTAGAAGAATACAAGTCTAAGTGAACTAGGAGACAATATGAATCGTCTTGGAAAAAGTGGGTTGCTTTCGTCAAAGCAAAAGGACCAAAAGAAATCTCAATGGACTTTTGTCTGTCCTTTATACATCTTCATAGACAAGGTCTGGCAGCCAACACAATAACTACATGTAAGTCGGCTCTGACTAGACCTCTGCTATACCCCTTCCAAGTAGACCTATCGAATGAAATCTTTAACAAGACCCCTAAGGCATGTGCTAGACTCAGGCCTGCAGCCCTCCGAAGCCCATTTCATGGTCCCTGGACAAGGTCCTACACTATGCTTCAACAGTGAACAATGAAGATTGTTCTCTTAAGGACCTGACTCAAAAAGTCATTTTCCTGTTTGCTATAGCCTCAGGGGCTAGAGTTAGTGAAATAGTGGCCCTATCCAGAGATGAGGGCCATATTCAGTTCACAGAAGTGGGAGAACTGAATCTTTTTCCTGATCCAACCTTTCTTGCTAAGAACGAGCTACTCACTATGAGATGGGGTCCCTGGAGAATCTGCCCTCTGAAGGAAGATGTCTCGCTGTGTCCAGTGGAATGTCTAAAGGTCTATTTTCGAAGAACTTCAGACTTCATGGGAGGACAGCTCTTTAAAAGAGAAACTTCAGGATCAAACTTATCCCTAAAACAACTGAGGGCGAAGCTCACCTACTTTATTCGCAGAGCGGATTCTGACAGTACACCCGCAGGTCATGATCCAAGGAAAATTGCTTCATCACTGAACTTCTTTCAGTTTATAGATTTTGAGCATCTTCGCTCGTACACTGGATGGAAATCATCCAGAGTCTTCTATAAACATTATGCAAAACAAGTGCATGAGCTGAAGCATTTTGTGGTGGTGGCAGGTAGTGTGTTGAAACCTGTCGTCTAGTACTGCGATGAACAGAACAGTGAACTGAGTGGGACTCTCAATTATCAGGTAAAGGTGTTGACACTTTCCAGTGCAATACTTGTTAAGTGAGTGTCACCATGGTGACACTTAAGACTGTTCAAATTATTTCAGGTGGAGAACTATACAGATAACACCCGTGCCGTGTGTACTTTACACAGTGTTGATAATATCCAACATTACAGAAAACTAGAAAATTTTATTAAATTTTCAAATTCACATGTGGCACTAATGATTTCTTCCCTTTCTGGTGGAAACAATATTTTTCTGTATTATGTTGCTGATTGTATAATTCTCATTACATATATTACACATGTTACATTATGTTTGATCATTTATTGTAAATAAATGTATATCAATGTGTAATTGTGTCTTATTTCGCCCTACAATTGATAGAAATAAAGTATAAGCCAGAGTTTTCTTAACTAGGTACCTTTAGTAAATCTTCATATGATTGTATGGTGGGACAATATATATAGCTGATACTTTTGCTCCTACACGAGATACAAACTGTGAGACTTTTGTATATCTAGTTGATGCTATGTTCCAATACATTATACAAACCTCGAGACTTCTCGTATATCTAGCTGATGCTATGTTCCAACACAAATATACAAACTGTGAGACTCTTGTATATTTAGTTGATGTTGTATTCCAACACAATATACAAATCGTGACTCTTGTATATATAGTTGATGCTATGTTCGTTCATACAATATATGCAAACCTTGAGACCCCTTTCCTACTGTCTAGTATGACCCTCCCCTACAGGGGGAGGAAGCAACAAACATCATCTATGATTAGTAGTAATGACGTATAACGGTAACATCAGATGTCTCAATGGTCTGGATGACCATAGGAAAATTTGTCCCAAGGTTAAGGCACCTATAAAATCCACAGATACAGTACTTTCTAGTAATTCTCTGGTAAACTTCCATTGGAACGACATGGCTTGAGCCCAAAAAACGGATTTTGAGCGAAACGAAAAATCTATTTTTGGGTGAGATAGCCATGTCGTCCTGATGGACACGCCCTCCTTTTCTATAGAAAAGGCCTTGGCAGGATCCCTCCCGAAAATACTATATCTGTAGCACTATGCTCAATGCTACAAGGAATAAGCGCCATCTTGGATACAGCGCCATCTGGATACTCGTAATAGTACGGGAGGAAGGGTAACCTTGATAACGGCTCCTCGTCTATTTTCGCCACTTTTCCCCCTCGAAACGAAAACGCTATTCGGGGTGAAGATTGCTATGCGTCGTATCAAGATATATGTTCCCTGATATTGTGCGATATCCTTAAGTGAAATTTTAAGGATATTCGCGCCAGGAGTTAGAATTCTGGAGACCTTGAAGGTTAATTCTCTGGGAATATTATTGTAGCCAAATATCCCTTAGAAAGCTACCAATAGGAACCTTCCATCAGGCCGACATGGCTATCTCACCCAAAAATAGATTTTTTGTTTTGTGTGAAGAAAGGGGAAGTTTGTCACAGTAGAAGGGTCACAATTCCTTTAGACATTTTCAAGATTATTAATCATAGTATTCTACTGTTTTATTATTAAAAAAATAGAAGGTTATTGCTGTAATTAAATATTTGTATTGAAAGTATACTTTTTATACTGTACCGTTATATAATGTTTATGCAAGATAAAAATATTTTAAGGAGCATTTGTTGCATTTTGGTATGCCTACTAATGTAGCACTGTTGTTTCTTTGATGTCTGAATAGGAAGCTGTAAGCTTATTGTAATTTCATCATTATCTGCTATAATTATCTGTTTCAAGGTTGTGCGTCGGCCGTATGTATTCATTTTCCGAGATGAGCGTGACCCAGTGGAACGAGGCTTGATTAATCTGGCTACTGCTCAAATAGAGTACTCAGAGGACCAACAGGCTATGGTGCGAATACCCAATTCTTTCAGGTATGTTTCTGTAGTTTTTAAAATGCAGATTTGCATTTATCAGAATTTTATCTTCGTTAACCCTCATCAATTATATAAATGTAAATGTGAATGCGCATTAGAAAGAAACTTTCCCTTATGGTTAGCAAAGTTTCTGTTAGCATTCTCAAAGCTTCAATTTATAATTGTGTTAAAAGTGTTTTTTTTTAGTAACATAATGAGAAAGCACTTGTAATATGCATAGAAAAGGTTGAATGTGCAAAACAAAACTAGGATATTTTCATTACGTAAATTAATACTAGTAAGTTGTTAATTTTTGGAGGGTTTACTATCTTTTTATCATACTACAGTAAATAGTTTTATTTAAAATACTTTTCTCTCATTTCATTTACTGTTGAGTTTAATAGCATATCTGAGTTTACCAGAGTTTAATCCATGTTGCCAATGCATGGTAGTTTATAGTTTTTGGGTTTGCGGTGCTTAAGAAAATGTTTTATTTTTCTTCCAATAAGTCGAGTAGTTTTCGTGCAGTTTGGTTCACCTTTTCATAAGCGTGAAAACACCCTCTTGCACTTACTATAAACTTCGGAACTTTAGTTTTATATAAGGTCGTGTTATAACAAAACAATTTTTTCTCTCCAGTTACGGACAGAGCTTTCTCTGATTCCAAACAACTTAAGAGCTATGAACTTTGTTTTTTTCACCTTCAGCTACAGCTTGGTTTTGTCCTTGATCTTTTCTCCAGAGAAAAAAGGGTATAATGTAAAAATATGCTGTATTCTGCTTAACTTTGTTACATAATTTTGGCAGTTGTTTACTACCTGTAATTTATATACAATGATTGAAATACAAGCGAAACAGCAGTTATCAAATTAGATTGTTTATAAAACCTGTTGATATTTTGGGGCTTTTCAGTTTGACTGCCGCAAAAATTATGAAACCAAAATACAATTTTCTAATGCAGTTTTTTTACGCTCTTTCCGAAAATTTAATAATTTTTTTTCAATAAATGAAAAAAAAAATTTATGGCTATTTAAAGGTATTTATTTCCTATGTATTTGTTAAGAATACAAAATCTTTGAAAAACATATTAAAAAAAAAAAGTTATTGCTATTTAAAGGTGTTTATTTCCTTTCAAAACAATTTTCAAAAAAGCATCTTCAGAATTTTGAAGTATTTTGTAGTACCACCTCGAAAGTCTTTATCAAAATGTAAGGCTTTATTTGCAATTTACTCTTAGTTTGTGAAAGGGTGGTTCAGCTAGAAATTGTGATCTGGGAAGGGGCAAGCCCCGGTTAGGGGTTGTGACCTGGGAAGTGGGTCCGGGGGATTGCCCCCCTGCTAGGGGCTGTGACCTGGGAACTTCTAGATTAGGTTAGGTGGGTTATGTACCGTTTTACAAATATCAAGTGTTTAATAATCCTATCTGAGGAAAAAATTAAAATTAAGTTCCCTAACAAATGCATAGGAGATAACCATCTTTAACTGGCCATAACTTTTTTATTTTTTATTTCTCGAAAGAAAGAACTTCATTTTTGGAAAGAACATAAAAAACTGCATTAGAAAAATGTATTTTGGTTTCATAGTTTTTGCGGCAGTGAAGCCGAAAAGATCCAATATTTTTATCATTTTCTTTTACTTTTTAAAGCTGCAAATTATCGATAAAATATTTGTAACTTTGAATTTTTGTTATGTTAATTGAAGCATGGGACAAAATTATTTTATTTGTATCTTTGAAAAATTTTTCTTTGAAGCTTCATATATTGGGGCACTGGTGTACTATAAAATTGTGAATGTTGTGGACGATTAAATATCAAAACCTCATTCTTATGTACTGTAGTTTGTTGAAGGTTGCACCAGAATATTAAAAAAGTTTCATTTTTTTTCAGTGTGGTAACAAAACAGAGAGGCTTCCTTCTACAAACTCTAGGTGACAAGGAAGTTCATGACTGGCTTTATGCAATTAACCCTCTCCTAGCAGGACAAATCAGGTATGTTTTTGTAATTATTTTATGAATGGGTATAATTAAAATATCTACATGGGTTATTAAAACAGTATTGCATGGTATGTAAAACTGATTATCTTAAAGAAAAAAAAAAACCTGTAAAATGTTTACAAACTTTTATAAATAATGAGCATTATTTTGTACTTTTCACTTTAAGACAAGCACCTAAATTGCAATTAAACGCATGGCAGAATCAGACATATTAACAATAATGGTCCCTAATTCTCACTGAGGAAGTATTTAATTTTTGCTTAGGTATTTTTAATTTGTGCCAGGGTTATTCCATTATGTAAAATTCAAAGCACATTCAATAAGGGTTCATATAGTATAAAAACCCTTAATTTGACTTCCGAGGATGTTTTGATGTTTACTGAAGATAATTATTCATAGGTGAAGGAAGTATCAATTCTTTTTGTCAGTGGCATTTCTCATGAAGGGATAACCCTCACTTATAGTGGCACTTGACATAATTTCTGCTGTAGTGGATATTGTTACAAGGAATTATGGTTGATAATACCATTCTGCCTTTACATTTTGTAATAAACTTTTCTCCAAAATGTGTCGATTGTAATGGCCAAGATATGCTGTTTTTTTTTTTTCTAGTAATCTAGAATGTTACTTGTGTTGAAAATATTAGCATGAACATAAATGTACATACAATTCTTTGTTAGAAGATTGTAGAGGCTAGAATAAAACACCAACTAATGAAATGCTTATTTTTATTTTTTTACGCTATGATGATAATGTTTCTAGAGCATTTTATTCACCAATTGGTAAAATTCTTATAGTTTTTTTGGGTCAAGCTATGGTTTTTTTTTTTTTTTTTTCTTTTTTTTTTTTTTTTTTTTACTTTGTAGGCTCAATTTCTCTCAAGTTTTGTTCCCTAGCAATTATCCTTACTTGTTGCATTACAAACACTGTTTTTCAATATTAATCTTACCCGATGATCATGTAGCTGTCAACTCTGTTGCCCGACAGAAATCTACGGTCGGGATACGCCAGCGATCGCTATACAGGTGGGGGTGTACACAACAGCGCCATCTGTGAGCAGGTACTCAAGTACTTCTTGTCAACAAGAACTCAATTTTTCCTCTGTCGTGCCACCGGCTAGACCTACTTGGATACGCTGTTGATTCTGGAGTTATTGTTCACGATTTGGTGATGTATTTGCTCTAGAGTTTAGCCTTCGCTATTCAGGAAGCTTTATCATTAGCTTAGCAAGTTTTTGGAATTAATTTGATTTAATTATGGTGACGAAGAGAGTA
This sequence comes from Palaemon carinicauda, assembly GCF_036898095.1. Classification (NCBI taxonomy): domain Eukaryota; kingdom Metazoa; phylum Arthropoda; class Malacostraca; order Decapoda; family Palaemonidae; genus Palaemon; species Palaemon carinicauda. Next base: position 42,630,582 of record NC_090761.1, read on the forward strand.
TGAACTCTCTTTCACTTTTAAATGGCCGACCCTTCCCTTAGACGGAAGTGTTGGTGTCGAAGAGAGTATAGACTCTCTTTCTTAATTTTGCTTAACAAAGTTATAGATTTATTTTATATCTCTCCGCCTTTTATAGGCCTCTTCGATTAACTTCCTTTTATTATAAACTTATAAAAATTAATTTTTATGTTTGTTTATATGCGACCTTTCCTAATAGTAGGCGGTCATTACTTGGAACCGAAGTTAATTAACATTGAGCCCGTCATATCGTTTTTCCTGTTAAGATTTTATGCTATTTTAATTTTAATGTTTTTGAAAGAATTTCTTTGATAGTCTCGTACTGTTTTCAAAGTTGAACTAACGTTTTGTTTGGCTCCGCAGTTGTTGACGTTCAGAACGTTCAACTTGCGCTCTATCGTTACGATAGAGAGAGAGTATTCACGGTTTCACGTTGCAGTAAGATATAGGTAGTAGGTTGGCCAGGGCACCAGCCACCCGTTGAGATACTACCGCTAGAGAGTTATGGGGTCTTTTGACTGGCCAGACAGTACTACATTGGATCCTCCTCTCTGGTTACGGTTCATTTTCCCTTTGCCTACATACACACTGAATAGTCTGGCATATTCTTTACATATTCTCCTCTATCCTCATACACCTGACAACACAGATTACCAAACAATTCTTCATCACCCAAGGGGTTACTGCACTGTAATTGTTCAGTGCCACTTTCCTCTTGGTAAGGGTAGAAGAGACTCTTTAGCTATGGTAAGCAGCTCTTCTAGGAGAAGGACACTCCAAAATCAAACCACTGTTCTCTAGTCTTGGGTAGTGCCATAGCCTCTGTACCATGGCCTTTCACTGTCTTGGGTTAGAGTTCTCTTGCTTGAGGGTACACTCGAGCACACTCTCCTATCTTATATCTCTTCCTCTTGTTTTGTTAAAGTTTTTATAGTTTATATAGGAGATATTTATTGTTGTTACTCTTCTTAGAATATTTTGTTTTCCTTTTTTCCTTTCCGCACTGAGCTATTTTCCCTGTTGGAGCCCCTGGGCTTATAGCATACTGCTTTTCCAACTAGGGTTGTAGCTTAGTAAGTAATAATAATAATAATAATAATAAACCGATTCTAGCGTTTTGTTCATTCTTTCTTAGCTTAAATGGTTTTAATTCTAATAAAGGAACTTTTTATTTGGGAAACCTTTCAGTTTTTTTTCCTTTAACAAATAATAGGTTTTAACGATATATATAATTGGGCTCATCTCTCAGGTTCTAAGTCAAGAGAGAGAGAGAGAGAGATAGAGACGGAGGGAGAGAGAGAGGAGGATAAACGTTTCGTTCAAGCGGGTAACGTTGTTATCGTTTTTGCTCTTCTCCCTAGTCTCTTTAGGGGAAGAAGGTAAAACGTTTCTAGAGTTTTATTCTTGTTCCCAGGCTTTATGCGGTGAGAGATTTTAAACGTAGTTTATTTGATCTAGTGTTTAGTCTCTTTTCCAGCCACTGAATTCTTTATCTTTCATTATGTTTTTCTGTTACATTGTAATACTGTTTTCGCAATTACTAACTTTTAATGAAGGATAGGATTGCGTGTTTCAGGTACAAACCACTTAAAGTTTCGAGTTCAGTGAAATAAGTGCAAACAGAAAATCAAAAGTGATAAAGTGATAAGCGCAAAGTGTTACAGTGTTGCGTTCGAGGGTTCGTCTGTTCGTGCCAGTTGTTCGCCTAGTCTGGGACCTCTTACAAGCTCCCAAGCCCAGGGGAGAAGTAATGTCGAAGGACTTATGTATTCATCAGGCCTTGATCGACGAACAGACGTTTCCCTCCGTGGTTTCGGGTGTATCTACACACGTTGCCGACGTGATCACCCCACCCACACAAAGACGAGAGAGCCCATTTATTCCTCGTCTGCGGAAGAGGTTTCTCGCAGAAACCATGGACCAAATCTTGCAGCTTTTAAGTGCAAGTCGGTCCCTTCCGCGCAAGTCCAACGGCCTAGGTGTAGCCACTGGGTCAGTTCGGACTTGCTGCAGTACGACAACTGCACACCTCCCAGAGAGGCAAGGTGGTACCGCAACAGGCAGTAACTCCGTCTGTTCCCGCACCAGCTGTTTTAGACCCTCAGTCACAACGGACAGTAGCTCCGTTTGTTGTTGTCTTTCATAGACCCTAGTGGTCCATGCTGCAGACTATACAGTCTCAGCTTGCTCCTTCATACAGGAGTATCATGCTGGAAGGTTGACAATGCAGCCTGTTAACCTACAACCCGCCGAGGTTGTGCGCTCAGCAGATACTGCGGCTGCCTGCTCCCACCCTCCACCTGTGAGAGCTCCACCTCCGATGCGCAGTCCACCCTGCCAGACGCATGTTCTTGCTGCGCCTCCTGCTTTCATGCGTGAGCTGCCGCATCGGGAGTTGCCGGGTTCCAGCACTATGCGGCAACCTCCTCAACCCATGAGGCAGGAGCCTCATGCTATGCGGCATCCTCCTCAACCCATGAGGCAGGAGCCTCATGCTATGCGGCATCCTCCTCAACCCATGAGGCAGGAGCCTCATGCTATGCGGCAACCTCCTCAACCCATGAGGCAGGAGCCTCATGCTATGCGGCATCCTCCTCAACACATGAGGCAGGAGCCTCATGCTATGCGGCATCCTCCTCAACCCATGAGGCAGGAGCCTCATGCTATGAGGAGCCTCATGCTATGCGGCATCCTCCTCAACCCATGAGGCAGGAGCCTCATGCTATGCGGCAACCTCCTCAACCCATGAGGCAGGAGCCTCATGCTATGCGGCATCCTCCTCAACCCATGCGGCATGAGCCTCATCCCATGCAGCATGAGCCTCATCCCATGCAGCATGAGCCTCATACCATGCAGCATGAGCCTCATCCCATGCAGCATAAGCCGCATGCCATGCAACATGCTCTGCATACCTTACAGCATGCTCTACATACAGCATGCTCTGCATACCTTACAGCATGCTCTGCTTACCTTACAGCATGCTCTGCATACCTTACAGCATGCTCTGCATACAGCATGCTCTGCATACCTTACAGCATGCTCTGCATACCTTACAGCATGCTCTGCATACAGCATGCTCTGCATTCCTTACAGCATGCTCTGCATACCTTACAACATGCTCTGCATTCCTTACAGCATGCTCTGCATACAGCATGCTCTGCATACCTTACAGCATGCTCTGCATACCTTACAGCATGCTCTGCATACCTTACAGCATGCTCTGCATACCTTACCGCATGCTCCTCAATCACACATCTTTGGTTGTTGCCAACTCACAAGACTGTCAAGCAGTTTCATAACGTTGCCTTCTGGTCTGCTGCTTTTGCACCAGTGAAACCCTCACTGAGAGAACTTAGCTTTTCTCGGATATGGTTCCTGTAGATGAGAAAGTGCTATTCTCCCTCCTTCTGATATTCCCTTGAGGACTCTGTCATTTGGAGAGGAGCCTTAAGCTGCTTAGCCTCCTATGGACTTTTATTTAAGCATAACATGCTTCCAGGGAGGGTAATGGTTCCGCTTCAGTCGCTAACCCCGTCTGTTGCCACACCTGCTCCCATAGTCCTTGAGCTTTGTTGCAAGACATGCAGTCCAAGCTTAGTCCTTGTTAGAGGATTTTTGTTTACGGAGTCAGGGTGTCACTGGGAAGACGTTCAACAACCAGCAGAGGTGACTTGTTGTGACGCAGTGCGGCAACCTCAGCAACCCGATAAGGAGTTGTCTGTACTACCCAGACAGTCTAGACAGTTTCGGGTTGTCGCTGTACTTCCTCGCTTCCCCATGGTTGACAGTTCACAGACTGTGCAGCAGTACCATGATCTTGTGTCCGGCTCCGTCAGACGACTGGCTTTTAAGAGCTCCCACAAGTCGTCGCTGTCTGGAGAATCTCAGATGGACTATGGATCTGACCAAGGAACTGGGCCTCCTGGTCAATTTAGAGGAGTCCCAGCTCGTCCCATCCCAGACCATTGTCTACCTGGGTATGGAGCTTCAGAGTCGAGCTTTTCGGGCTTTTCCGTCGGCCCCAAGGATCTACCAAGCCCTAGAATGCATCCAGAGCATGCTGAGAAGGAACCGATGCTCAGTCAGGTAGTGGATGAGTCTAACAGGGACACTTTCATCGCTGGCTCTGTTCATCGAGTTAGGGAGACTCCACCTCCGCCCCCTTCAGTATCATCTAGCTGCTCACTGGATCAAGGACATGACGCTAGAGACGGTCTCAGTTCCTGTTTCCGAAGAGATGAGGTCTACTCTAACGTGGTGAAAGAACAGCTTTCTTCTCAAGGAAGGTCTACCTTTGGCTGTTCAGAAACCCGACCGCCGTCTCTTCTCGGACGCATCAGACACGGGCTGGGGTGCGACTTTGGACGGACAGGAATGCTCGGGAACATGGAATCAGGAGCAAAGGACACTTCACATCAATTGCAAGGAGCTGTTGGCGGTTCATCTGGCCTTGATAAACTTTAAGTCCCTCCAGCTTAACAAGGTGGTGGAGGTGGACTCCGACAACACCACAGCCTTGGCTTACATCTCCAAGCAGGGAGGGACTCATTCGAGGAAGTTGTTCTAGATCGCAAGGGACCTCCTCATCTGGTCAAAAGATCGAAAGCTCACGCTGGTAACGAGGTTCATTCAGGGCAATATGAATGTCATGGCAGATCGCCTCAGCCGGAAGGGTCAGGTCATCCCCACAGAGTGGACCCTTCACAAGAATGTTTGCAGCAGACTTTGGGCCCTGTGGGGTCAGCCAACCATAGATCTGTTCGCTACCTCGATAACCTAGAGGCTCCCGTTGTATTGTTCTCCGATTCCAGACCCAGCAGCAGTTCACGTGGATGCTTTTCTGCTGGATTGGTCCCATCTCGACCTGTATGCATTCCCGCCGTTCAAGATTGTCAACAGGGTACTTCAGAAGTTCGCCTCTCGCAAAGGGACACGGCTGACGTTGGTTGCTCCCCTCTGGCCCGCGAGAGAATGGTTCATAGAGGTACTGCAATGGCTGGTCGACATTCCCAGGACTCTTCCTCTAGGAGTGGACCTTATACGTCAACCTCACGTAAAGAAGGTACACCCAAACCTCCACGCTCTTCGTCTGACTGCCTTCAGACTATCGAAAGACTCTCAGAGCTAGAGGCTTTTCGAAGGAGGCAGCCAGAGCGATTGCCAGAGCAAGGAGGACATCCACTCTCAGAGTCTATCAGTCTAAATGGGAAGTCTTCCGAAGCTGGTACAAGGCCAATGCAGTTTCCTCAACCAGTACCACTGTAACCCAGATTGCTGACTTCCTATTACATCTAAGGAAAGTAAGATCCCTTTCAGCTCCTACGATCAAGGGTTACAGAAGTATGTTGGCAGCGGTTTTCCGCCACAGAGGCTTGGATCTTTCCACCAACAAAGATCTACAGGACCTCCTTAGGTCTTTTGAGACCTCAAAGGAACGTCGGTTGTCCACTCCAGGCTGGAATCTAGACGTGGTCCTAAGGTTCCTTATGTCATCAAGATTTGAACCTCTCCAATCAGCCTCTTTTAAGGACCTCACATTAAAAACTCTTTTCCTCGTGTGCTTGGCAACAGCTAAAAGAGTAAGTGAGATCCACGCCTTCAGCAGGAACATAGTTTTCACATCTGAAACGGCTACATGTTCCTTGCAGCTCGGTTTTTTGCTAAAACGAGCTTCCTTCACGTCCTTGGCCTAAGTCGTTCGAGATCCCAAGCCTGTCCAACTTGGTGGGGAACGAACTGGAGAGAGTACTTTGCCCAGTTAGAGCTCTTAGGTACTATCTAAAAAGGTCATAACCTTTACGAGGACAATCAGAAGCCTTATGGTGTGCTATCAAGAAGCCTTCTCTTCCAATGTCTAAGAACTCAGTTTCTTACTAAATCAGGCTTCTGATTAGGGAAGCACATTCTCATCTGAAGGAAGAAGACCTTGCTTTGCTGAAGGTAAGGACACATGAAGTGAGAGCTGTGGCTACTTCAGTGGCCTTCAAACAGAACCGTTCTCTGCAGAGTGTTATGGATGCAACCTATTGGAGAAGCAAGTCAGTGTTCGCATCATTCTATCTCAAAGATGTCCAGTCTCTTTACGAGAACTGCTACACCCTGGGACCATTCGTAGCAACGAATGCAGTAGTAGGTGGGGGCTCAGCCACTACATTCCCATAATCCCATAACCTTTTTAACCTTTCTCTTGAATACTTTTTATGGGTTGTACGGTCGGCTAAGAAGCCTTCCACATCCTTGTTGATTTGGCGGGTGGTCAATTCTTTCTTGAGAAGCGCCGAGGTTAAAGGTTGTGATGAGGTCCTTTAGTATGGGTTGCAGCCCTTTATACTTCAGCACCTAAGAGTCGTTCAGCATCCTAAGAGGACCGCTACGCTCAGTAAGGAAGACGTACTTAATAAAGGCAGAGTAATGGTTCAAGTCGTCTTCCTTACCAGGTACTTATTTATTTTATGTTATTTTTGAATAACTAATAAAATGAAATACGGGATACTTAGCTTCTTTGTTAACATGTATGCTGGTCTCCACCCACCACCCTGGGTGTGAATCAGCTACATGATCATCGGGTAAGATTAATATTGAAAAATGTTATTTTCATTAGTAAAATAAATTTTTGAATATACTTACCCGATGATCATGAATTTAAGGACCCACCCTTCCTCCCCATAGAGAACCAGTGGACCGAGGAGAAAATTGAGTTCTTGTTGACAAGAAGTACTTGAGTACCTGCTCACAGATGGCGCTGTTGTGTACACCCCCACCTGTATAGCGATCGCTGGCGTATCCCGACCGTAGATTTCTGTCGGGCAACAGAGTTGACAGCTACATGATCATCGGGTAAGTATATTCAAAAATTTATTTTACTAATGAAAATAACATTTTGTTCTGTAACTGGAATACAAACCACGCTATTTAATAGGGGTATTACTTTTGGCGTAGCTGAAATGACGAGCCATTAATTTTTAACGAGGGATTACTACCCACACCGCTAGTTAGCAGGGGTAGGGGAGGGTAGCTTGTTCCCCCCCCCCCCCCCCACACACCTGTGCTTGAGCTCACTTTGCTCTCGGCTCGGATGGTGGTCGGACGTGTCCACTCTCATCCTCGCTGTTATTTGGCAGCCATTTAATTGCTTTTGTCTTTTCTTTTTCTAGTTCTGTATATGTGAAGTTGGCCTCTGCGATCATGCGCACCTGCCCTGGGTTTCCCGACCACCCCTGTGGAACATTCATGTCGGCGGTCGAGACTGATCCTCACGCCCTTTGTCCTTCTTGTAGGGCCAACGGTGTGATAGTAACAACAAGTGTAGTGAGTGTAGGGAGTGGTCTACCTCCCAGTGGGAGAGGTTTTCGCGACCACGGAAGAAGAAGTCCAAACGGGATATTTCTCCTTCGAAGGTTGCTACGAAAGGAGAAAAACCCAAGGCCTCTTCTTCCATTGCCCAAACCTCCTCCGAAGCTCCCACTCGGTCGGTCTCTTTCGAGAGACCGTCGAGTGGTAGCGTAGACTGATGTATTGTTTACCAACCTCGGGACTCGAGAGATGACATTGCTTCCCTTAGCGAAGCAGCTCCACCTCTCTCCCCGGGGTAGGATATGTCACTAACCTCCCTTTTCCAGCTTTGGTCCTCCTTGGGGCTTACGGGTTTGCCCTCCAAGGAGGTTTTGCTTAACTACATCCGATTGGGTGCCGCTGTCAAGCATTCGTCGTCACTGTCAGAGGTTGATCCTCTGTCTCTTGTCGACGTTGTGGTGTCAGAGGTATCCAATGCGGTATCACCCATCATCTCTTCCACTCCAAACTCTCTCTTCCACTCCAAACTCTACGGTAGCTGACTAGTTTCTCCCGTTCCTGTTCAACCTACGAGGGAGAAACTTAAGTCCATCGTCAGTCTCTCCTGCTAGTGTTTCTCGCCCTCGGGGGAGTTCACTTACAGAGACTCCTCTTCGGAGGACTGCTGGAGGTCAGCTTTCTGATCCAACAGCCCCCAGAGGGCGCATTCGTCGGAAGGCGAGCGGTGAGGAGGTGCCTCTTTGGTTCAACATCTTTGATGCAGTCCCCCACAGAGGAGCCTCTAGACCAATCATCCATCACTGCTCCTGCATTGATCCTGGACCTCTCTGCAGATCATTCGTGAACTCCATCAGTGGAAGGTCGTCCTTTTAAAGGACACGTCAACCTTCCACCCGACAGACCTGCCGTCTCCATTTCTACATGGGCCTAACAAGGCTCCACCTAAGCACGCTGTTGCGCGCTAACAACATACGCGCTATGCGCCCACGAGACCTGATGATTGCTCTTTAGTAGCTCGTCAGGCCCCATCACTACGCGCGGATTTTCACCATAAACCTAACATAGGACATCAAGAGCATACACGCAAACACTCCAACAAGAACATAGCTCCATCACGCACTATGTGCGCCCTCATGCACATATGCGCCCACGTTCTCCTGCACGCCAGGTCTTGTCTGCGCGCCCTGCGCAAACTGCGCCCACAGTCTCCTACGCGCCCGCGCCCATCTGTGCGCCAACACTCACCTGCACACAAACGACCTGCGCGACATCAACCTCCTGCGCAATGGCACTCTCCTGCTCGCCAACGCTCCCCTACGCGCCAGTACTCTCCTGCGCACCAACATTCTCCTCCCCGCGCTCATATGCGCCCAACATCTGACTCTCCTGCACGCCATGCTGCGCACCACCTTATGCACCAGGTAAAACCTGCGTGCCAATTGTCAATGGATAGCAGGACTTCCGGGAAGTCAGCAATGCTGCCTTCTTCCAGGCGCCAACCAGTACCAACGCGCCAGTGCTCACCTGCGCTCCAGCCTTCTCCTGCCCGCATCCCTAAGGATACGCCCCGCGCACACGCGCCCATCCTCTCCTAGGGATGTGCACCAACATTCTCTCGCGCTCCCGCGTGCCCCACACGATTCCACTGCCCGCCCGCGCGCTAGAGAACTTTCTTATGCGTTCGCGCGCCTGACGGCCAGCAGAGATGCGCGCGAACACTCTCCCGCGTACCCGTGCGCGAATACTCTCCTGCGCGCGAGCCCCGATATTCTCCCTCACGCGAGCGCCATTATTCTCCCTCGCGCAAGCGTCAATATCCTCCCGCGCTCGAGACTACTGAACAACGTACGGCAAGGTCTCCATCGCCTCATTCCCCTCCCCGCAAGCACATACCACCGTGCATTGTAGGGGAAGGGAAACTTCCAGAGGGGTCCAGGATCCCAAAGCTACCATAGGCAAACCCACCAATGGTAGTAACTCCTCCCAGGGATCCTTCAATCCCTTTCCCTTCAAAGGGTATGTCTGACAGCGCATCTGTCAGCCAACAGCCCTGGTTCGTTGCCCTGATCAGAGAGCCGTAGCTCAGGCTTTCAAGCCCGTCCTCTCTGAATTGGGACACAGAACCATGGCTTCTTCTACCCCTTTGAAGAGGAAGAGAGGAGTTCCAGACACGGTCACTTCCTCAAGGGCGAAAGTGACTCCACGCAGACCTTCGAGGCAGGTTCCTTCTTTACCTCAGACTGCCTCTCCTTCCCTTTCGGATGAAGATTTCCCATCCCCAAGGGAATCCTGGGAAGAGAGACTTTCCCCCATCGCACCAATTGGGGAAACCTCTCTTCGCGCCGAGGGGTCTACTCAGTCGGGGATCGAAAGGAACATGCCACCCTCGTCAATGTTGGAATCCTATATCCTTCTCAGGAAGGAATCTAAGGACTCCAAAACATTGCCGAAGTCCTCTACTAGGAATAGGATGGAGCTAGATGGCCACTCAGGGAATGTCCGTGACTCTCCCCAAGATGAGCCTTTGGGCATAGAAGGAGACTTCGCTGCAAGTCCTACAGCAGGAGGAGACCAGCAAGAGTCAGAACATGCGTTTTGGCAAGTTCTGATTCTAATGAGGGCTCGCAACGGGTTTTCCGACCCAGAGATCCCTCCTCGAGAGGACAAGGACATGGTCTTGGACCGTGTCTTTGGTACTCAGAAACCCTCTAAGTCCAGTGCAGCCCTGCCCTGGTCTCAGGGGGTTAAGAGTACCAGGGACAAGCTCTCACAACAGCTCTCCGAGATTAGTCCTCCTCCAACCGTTCCGGTGCCACCAATAAGCTCCTCCCACCTCCTCGCGTACAGCAGAGGAGTTACTTCGAGATCCTAGAGGAGCCTTGTTTAGCTCTTCCTCTTCACCACTCGCTGGAAGAGCTAACCAGGGGAGTCCCTCTTGAGACTCTTCAACAGGCAGGTCTCATTCTCGGCAGCCGAGATCCTCAACCAGGAGAAAGTTGCGAAGTGTGCTATGCAAGTTCGATATCTGGTTGGGGGACCTTAGGTATCCTGATACGTTCTGAGGACTTCTCTATGGAACGTACCAGGAAAGCTATGGAAACCTTTCTTCTCTCAGGTACTCGCACGATCGAGTTTCTGACCCACCAAATCTCGAACTTGTGGGCAAATACCATCCTGAAACAATGGTATGCAGTAGCTTAGAGATGCCATCAGAAGGTCCCTAGCACCGAAATCAATAGGCACAGAAATTCCTCCCTAAGGATGTGGAACATGCCGCTGAGAGGTGGAGGAAGTCTCATCCAGACTCCCTCCTTCATAGGGCTTTAACATCCAAGCCCTATAAGCCTCCAGCACCACAGCAGTCCCGTCCAGTCAAGACCACTACGACGACAACAGCACCGAAGACCTTGGTGTCTAAGCCCTTTCCTTTAAAAGAAAGGAAAGGCAAAAAGTCCTCCAGGGGAGACAAGAATCCTAGAGGGAGCAGCCGAGGCTGCAAACGCTAGGATAGGCAGTCCCCCTGCATCTTCACCAGTGGGGGGATGCCTACAAAGTTGTTCAAACAGGTGGAAGCAACTCGGGGCTGATTCCTGGACAATCTTCGTGATCAGTCTAGGATATCGCGTCCTGTTCATAACATCTCTACCTCCCCTGACGACGAATCCAGTGTCATTGAACTTCCTTGCCATGGGATCGGCAGGGGGGCAAGCCCTTCGGGCAGAAGTCCAGATCCCGTTGAAGAAGGGCACTCTCCAAGAGGTCCTCGACGGATCCCCAGGCTTCTTCAGTCGACTCTTTCTTGTAAAGAAGGCGTCTGGAGGTTGGAGACCAGTCATCGACCTCTCAGCTCTGAACAAGTTTGTCAAACAAACTCCGTTCAGCATGGAGACCGCAGACACGGTTAGACTAGCAGTAAAACCGCAAGACTTCATGTGCACACTGGATCTAAAGGATGCGTACTTCCAGAGCCCAGTCCATCCGTCTTCAAGGAAGTAATTAAGATTCAGCCTAGACAACAGAAAGTACCAGTTCAAGGTGATGTGCTTCGGTCTCTCCACAGCACCACAAGTCTTCACCAGAGTGTTTACCCTAGTATCATCTTGGGCACACAGGATTTGCATCCGTCTCCTCCGTTATCTGGACAACTGGTTAATCCTAGCAGACTCGGTGTCCACCCTTCTTCAACACCGAGACAAACTTCTGAGACTTTGCCAAGATCTGGGGATCATGGTAAATCTCGAGAAGTCTTCCCTGCTTCCCACTCAAAGACTGGTATACCTAGGCATGATTATAGACACCACTCTCCACAAAGCCTTCCCATCAGACGACAGGATAGTTGGGCTGAGGATGGTCGCAAGACCTTTTCTCAGACGAGAAAAATTCCAGCCCAATCGTGGTTACGTCTTCTCGGTCACCTTTCATCGCTGGCCCGTCTAGTTCCCAATGGCCGCCTCAGGATGAGATCCTTCCAGTGGCGATTCAAGTCCCGTTGGAATCAAGCATACGACTCCCCGGACATCCACATCCCCATGGGACCTGTGGAAATGACGGATCTCCATTGGTGGGTGGCAGACGAGAACCTATGAAAAGGAGTGGATCTTCTCGTCCTCCCCCCGGATTTGATGCTGTTTTCGGACGCTTCAAAAAAAAAAAAGGGAGGGGGGGGTTACGTGCTGCACCACACAACCTCAGGCCTCTGGTCAGAGTCAGAAAAGTACCTCCACATAAATCTCGTAGAGATGAAGGCTGTCTTTCTAGCCCTTCAACAGTTGCAACATTACCTGGCAAGTCACTCTGTGGTGGTGATGAGCGACAACACCACAGTAGTGGCCTTCATCAACAAACAAGGAGGTACTTTTTCGCAGCAAGTATCCCATCTAGCAGTAGAGATACTGAGATGGGCCGAAAAACTCTCGATATCGCTATCGACACCCTTCATTCCAGGCAAGAGCAATGTGCTCGCCGACAACCTGAGTAGAGCATCTCAGATAGTGAGTACTGAGTGGTCTTTGGATCATCTAGTAGCCAACAAAGTCCTGACTTTGTGTGGTGCTCCGATTGTGGACCTCTTCGCAACGGCCCTGAACTTCAGGCTCCCGCTGTAATGTTCCCCAGTTCCAGACCCCAAGGCTCTCTGGCAAGATGCTTTCCAACAACGGTGGGACAACATCGACGTTTACGCCTTTCCCCTGTTCTGTCTGATGAGGGTACTCAACAAGACCAGAACATCGGTCAATCTTTCAATGACCCTCATAGATCCGCTATGGCATCACGCAGAATGGTTCCCGGACCTTCTGCAACTCCTAACGGAGCCACCAAGAGAACTCCATCCACGACACAATCTACTCAAACAACCACATGCCAACATCTTCCACAAAGCCGTAGGTTTACTACGGCTTCACGCCTGGAGACTATCCAGCATCTCCTCTCTGAGAGAGGATTTTCGCAACAAGTTGCCATCAGGATGTCTGGACACCTGCGAAAGTCTTCAGCAGCAGTCTACCAGGCAAAGTGGAAAGTCTTCTGTGTTTGTTGTCATGGAAGGGGTATCTCTCCACTCGATGCCACTATTCCAACAATAGCGGAGTTCCTCGTGTATTTGCGTGAAGAAATGCGCCTTTCAGTCTCGGAAGTGAAAGGCTATCGCTCAGCCTTAAGTCTCGCCTTCAGGCTGAAAGGAATGGACATTTCTCATCACTAGAACTTTTCTCTACTCATATGTAGTTATGAACTTACCTGCCCTCAGTCGGAAGTGAGACCTCCCCATGGAAAGTGGTTCGAGTTCTCAGGTCTCTTAAGAGACCTCCCTATGAAGCATTACACCAGGCATCAGATCGCCACCTAACCTGGAAGACGTGTTCCTGCTAGCTTTGGTCTCGGCCAAGCGAGTCAGCGAACTTCATGGTCTCTCGTATGACATTGCCCATTCAAGAGGATGGGGGGAGGTAATGTTCAGCTTCGTCTGTGAGTTTACTGCTAAAACTCAGAATCGAGGAGTAGCAGATCCTCGATTCGACTCCTTCCGGATTTCTAGTCTCCGTACTGTAACAGATGACCCAGACCATCTCTTACTATGCCCAGTAAGGAGCTTGAGGCTGTACCTCAAAAGAACAGCCGTATCCTGTCCTTGTGTGCCAGCACTATACGTCAGCACAGGAAGGACTAAGAGGAGGGTCACCAAGAACACCTTCTCTGCATGGATTCGCAGGGTCATTGACCTGGCACTGAATCCAGACCCTCTTCCGTCACGTCGCCCCAGAGCACATGATGTCAGACGCATAGCTACGTCCCTGGCCTTCGAAAGAAATTTTTTCAGTGACGCAGGTTTTTCAAGCTGGGATGTGGAAACGTCAAATAACGTTCACATCTCACTACCTGCAAGACGTGACCCACAGGAGATTCGATACGTTCTTTATCGGTCCTGTGGGGGCTGCACAACAACTGGTTTAAAACTTCAAGCTCCTTATTGGACAAGTAGCAGAAGGTTGAGGGCATTGTTACCCAGTTTTGGTCTGCATGAATGAAAAGGTTTGACTGGCCCTTATTCTTTTCTTCATCATCCCCTCTCTTGGGGAAAGCTGCATCCTGGGTTCTCTGCATAGCTGACCTCAAACCACTGCAGGTAAACCATGCTCCCTGTGTTCCTAGTATTAAGATTAATACTGTTACGTCCCCATACCCTGACGAGGTGGTATTGGGAAAGTCCTAGTCTACAAGTTTCCATCTAACGAACTTCAGAACAACTTTCTAAGACGAGACACACTTCTTCATACCTTCACACACAGCTTGCGTAGGCCGCAGACCTTGCGTAGCAAGGTTTTAGCGAGGTGCAGGGACTCTTTATTTCTTGGGTGCTTACACACTCAAATAAGGAGTCCCCGGGCAAAGCCAAAAGCCAGACTGGCTGGAACGTCCACCCTTCCTAATGGGTGAGTCGCCCCTATTAAATAGCGTGGTTTATATTCCAGTTACGGAACAAATGACAAATTTGTAGATAATTTGTATTTATTCTAACTATATAAACCTTAGCTATTTAACCAAACTTACCCGCCAGCCCTATTCCCCTTGAAGTCCTACCTCCAAGGAAAGTGAGCTCAAGTACAGGCGTGTGAGAGGGGGGGGTAGCAAGCTACCCTCCCCTACCCCCACTAACTAGCGGTGTGGGTAGTAAACCCTTGTTAAAAATTAATGGCTCGTCATTTCAGCTGCGCCGAAAGTATCACCCTTATTAAATAACTAAGGTTTGTATAGTTAGGAAAAATACATATCTATGAATTTGTCATAGTTTCTACTTTGTTTAAAGTAAGTTGTTGACTATAATCTTCATTACTTTTCCATCTCTCAACAATTACACCTTTTTGAGATGAGGCTGATGATGATTGTCTTATAAATATAAGTCAAGACATGCAGTTAGTGTATTGGAATTCTTCAACAATATTCCAGTAATTGTAAAACAGATATCTGAAGCCCTGTACTGTATTACTAATACAGTACAATCATCTCTGTAGATTTAGTAAGTCTTACACAAACAGCCCATAGTTTTTTGTCAGTATCAGATTATATTTTTTCAAAATAGAGAAAACCTTTGAGGCAAAGATAACAATATGACAATTTGTCCTAAATTGTATTTTTCATAGCTATACAAACCAGTAATTATTTAATATAGGAATTCGGTTCAGCTCAGCTGAAACAGCCAAAGAGAAAGAAAACCAGGCAGTTGTGCTGATTAATTAGCTGTCGGTATGGGGCGGAGCTTAGCTTCTCTTCCCCCCCCCCCCCCCCCCACTGCCAGCCTGCTTTCCTCATTCAAATGCTTTATTCTCAATGTGGAACATGAGAGGGGTGGTAGAGGCGGGCAGTTATATTAAATGATTACGAGCTTATCTCTGCGAAGAAAGACTAGGAAGTCTATGATCTGAGTCAGAAAGGCTCTGACTGGAGAGATAACCCTTCCACTACATCAATCACAGAAACCAACCACTTCCCCTGGTAGACAGGAGGAGGATCTTCTAAGGTACCCTGACATCTCTCTCGCAGCGAGTCGCAAAAAGCCTCGCGTTCTGAGGAGATGCTGGATAATCTCCACGCATGAAGTCTGAGCGACTGCACTGCCTGGTGGTACCTGTTCGACAAGGGTTGTCAAAAGAGATTGGGCCAGTGTGGTAGCTATCTCAGTGCCTCAACCATGAGCGACAACAGATCTAGAAACCACTTCATGTGTGGCCATAGTGGAGCAATTAGAGTCATCCTGAGTCCTGGAGTTACTAGGACCTGGGACAGGACTGCTCATAGCAAGCATAAAGGGGGGGAAACGTGTAGCAATCCAGTAAATCCCAAGGATGTTGCATTGCGTCCTCGAACGTAGCTGCGGGATCTGGTACTGGAGAGCAAAACACGGGAAGCTTGGCGTTGTGCCGTGTTGTGAAAGGTCGATGCATGGTTCTCCCCAGATGTCGAGTACTCGACTTGCGACCCAAGGGTGAAGAGACCATTCTGCCCCAATTACCTGGTTTCTGCAACTTAGGGCGTCTGCTAGAACATTTCTCTTGCCTGGAATGTACCTGACTGACAAGGTTACGTGTTAACTCTCTGCCCACAGAAACACCTGCCTCGTCAACTGATGCAAGGGATGTGAGAGCATGCCCCCTCGCTTGTTGACGTGCGCGACCACGAACGTGTTGTCGCTCATCAGCACTACTGAGTGCTCTCTCAAACGGGCCTGGAAATGAAAGAGTGCTCTCGAGACTGCCATCATTTCCAGCACATTGATGTGCAAGTGTTTCTTCTCTTACGACCACACACCTGACACGACCAAGTCGTCCAGGTGTGCACCCTAACCTTCCGTGGATGCGTCTGTGAACAGACGGAACTGAGGTGGAGGAGGGTTTATGAGAAAACCCTCTCATGAGGTTCTCCTCGTTTAGCCACCAAAGGAGATCCTCCCTTACCTCGCGTTCCATAAGGACCGGACGAGAGGGAGGATCGGTGGCAGCCGACCACTGGTCCTTCAGACACCACTGAAGGGAGCGGAGATGGATCAGCCCGAAAGGAACGAGCTTCTCCAGCGAGGAGAGGTGACCTAGAAGAGCTTGCCACTGGAGGCCTGGAAGTTGTTCCTGCGACAGGAACGGCTGCGCAACCTCTCGGAGTCTGCTGATCCGTTCTTCCCTCGTGAGCTGCTGCCGAGTCGATCAGCATTCCCAGATACTTCACCTTCATGTTGGGAATGAGGTTCAACTTCTCGCAGTTCACCACGATCCCCAGATCGCGACAAACTGCCAGAAGTGAGTCTCGATCCTGAATCAACTGCTCCTGTGAGGGAGCGATTATCACCCAATCGTCGAGGTACATCAGTAGGCGGATGCCCCTCGAGTGGGCCCAAGCTGTTACCGTCGTGAACACTCGGGGAGACGTGCACAGTCCGAAACACAGGACTTTGAACTGGTACATCGTGCCCTGGATGGTGAATCGGAGGTACTTTCTAGACGACCGATGAACTGGTACTTGAAAGTACGCGTCCTTCAAGTCTATCGAAAGCATGAAGTCGTACTGCCTGATGGCTAACAGCACAGTGCGAACTGTTAGCATCTTAAACCCAGTTTGCTGAACAAACTTGTTCAATGGCGAAAGGTCGATGATCGGTCTCCAACCTCCTGTCGCCTTCTCGACAAGGAAGACATGACAGTACAACCCTGGTGACTGATCGTGTACGACTTGTAGCACATCCTTCTTCAATATTTATGTGGCCTACTGAAAGTGAGGAGTTCTCGGATCTGACCGTTCATTTGATCCAGGGCTACCTGGTATCATCCAACCATGGCAGCTACAAAGGTCTTGACCCTTGAGGAGCACCAAAGTGCCAACCAAATGTCCGAGAACCCATCTAATGCTGGCGCCATGAGTGCAGGCACACTCCGACTCTTGAGATTTCTGCTTCCGTTGGTACTTGGCACAAGAATCCAGAGTATCCTCATATCACTCAAGGGATAAAGGTCTGGCTAGTTGCTCAGGAGATTCCCTACCCCCCCCTACACGAATAACTATTTTTTACCAAGGATAGAACTAGCAATGTAACTAGGGGCTGCAAAGAACCAGGCCAGTTGCCAATGGGGGAAAGAAAGATCTTTAGCAATAATCAAACCCTTCCTTTTGTTATTTATGGTGGAGAGTAAGCAGCAGACCTTTACTATAAGCATAGACCCCTATCACCTCATCAACCAACCCATGGCGGCCAGCCATTTTCGTCAAGTCTGGATATCAAAGTATCAAAAAAGAGGGAAGGGAGTAGCACTCACCTGTACAGATAGAAAATGTATAGTAGGGCACCCAAGCTTCTCCAACACCTTGGAAATAGCAAGAGAATGCAGCCCTGCATGGGCCTTTGCATCTCTGGCCAGCCTGGCTATCAGGATAGTCAAGCCAGCCATCCAGACCTCCCAAAAACAGGGTCATGGTCCCCGGGAACTACATGCCAATGAAAAGTGCATTGCCCAGCATGGAGCCATACATATTTGACCAGCCTGGCTACCAGGGTAGTTAGGTCAGAATCCAGGTATCCAGCCAAAGAGGCCATGGTTCCACAACTGCAGTACTACCTGTAGCTATCCACCTCCCCCGAAAAGAGGCAAGTTCCTTTAGAGCCCTATTCTTACGACTATGACTAGCCTTCTGGGAATATTTCTTCCTCCTCTTGGAAGAATGTTCAGAATCTAAATCAAGAAGGGAAGAGCAGGTAGAGAAGGAGTGAACTTGCTTCTACCTTCTACCAACTTTCCTATCTGGTTATGAAAGCAGAGAAATCTTCCGAGTAACCATTGATGACAAAACTCCCAAGAGGAAAACCACAGGGGTTGCTCTAAAAGGATCCACAACTCTGGGAGTTAATGTTTCAAAGAAAGCTGTATGCAATCTCACTGGCAATGCACTCGCATATGTAGGTACTGTAGTAGATTGGCCAGGGCACCAGATACCCATTGTGATACTACCGCTAGAGAGTTATGGCGTCCTTTGAATGGCCAGACAGTATTACATTGGATCCCACTCTCTGATTGCAGCTCATTTTTCCTTTGCCTACATATACTCCAAATAGTCTGGCCTATTCTTTTCACATACTCCTCTGTCCTCATACACCTGGCAACACTGAGATTACCAAACAATTCTTTTTCGCTCAAAGGATTAACTACGGCAATGTAATTGTTCAATGGCTACTTTCCTCTTGATAAGGGTAGAAGAGACTCTAGCTGTGGCAAGCAACTCTTATAGCGGAAGGTCCCTCCAAAATCAAACCAATTTTATCTAGTCTTGCATAGTGCCATAGCCTCTGTGCCGGTGTCTTCCACTGTCTTGGGGTAGAGTTCTCTTGCTTGAGGGTAAACTCAAGCACACTATTCTATCTATTTTCTCTTTTGTTATTTTGAATTTTTTATAGTTTATATATTTGTTGTTATTATTCCTAAACTTCTCTTGTTGTATTTTTCCTTTCCTCGCTGAGCTATTATTCCTGTTGGAGCCCTTGGGCTTATAGCATCCTGCTTTTCCAACTAGGGTTGTAGCTTGGCAAGTAATAATAATAATAATAATAATTGCTACTTTGTTTCATCATTAGCATGAAGCCAAAACCAACCATTTACTCTAAAAGGTATGAGAAAAGGTTCAACAGCATGGGACAGGACACAACAGTACTAATGTACTCATTCTGGCTGAAGACTAATGTGAAGTCTTTGATAGGAGAGTGGGGTGAGCTACTCGTCTAGGCTCGCCACCCATTATCAACTACATTGTTAACAATTCAAATGGCCATTCCAGTTCTGCTAAAGACTTTCCTATTTTAAAGGATAAAAGGTTGCATATGCAGAGAACTAAATATTGATTTGGATGGGGGAAATATAAGCGGGTCCGTAGGCCTGTTCATAACCTCTACTGAAGGTATGACCACTGAGCATTGATAAAGGCCGAGATGGGCGGTCGATATGCATAATATTGAAGACCCAGTTAAGGAGCCTCTGCAAAGGAGGTATTGTCCTTCAGGCCAATAACATCTTTTCTTTGGTATTTATCTAAATCTTCAAAGACCAATTCCTTGTCCTAGTTAAAGTAAAAGTGGGGGTCGAGAGCCACCAGAGGTTTTCCTAACTAAGAATAAACTAATGCATCACAAAAAGAAAATCACTTGTAAATCGGTGATTGTTATAAATTATTTAACTTGATAAACTTGGATAAGTTAACCTAGCCTAAAATAAGTAAAAGTAAATATGCAAAAATTAGGCACCACATAAGGAGAATAAGTTGAAATCGTAGACTGCTTTAAGTTAATTCACTTAGAAAAGAACAAATTATAACATTGTAGTTATAGTAAGCATCTGTTGCAAGTCATGTCTTGCTTTATGAAGTAAACTAAGAAATATTTCATAAAACCAAATCAACTACGTACTAATAGTGTAATTAATGAATCAAAAAGGTATAATAAATCCTAAAGGCTAAATTCATGGAGAGTGACACAAAAGTGATGATGATGTCACTAAGCGACATGGTAAAAATGAGCCTCAGGTCTCAATGTGGGTAGTAGCTCCTCTGCACTATGCTTAGAATAAATTGGTGAGTTTAGGAGCTGTTCTGTAGAAGGGGTGCATTTTATGAATAACAGCTTTATGTGAACGACCTTTTTTAAATACCGACACTTATTTTGCAGTTAGGTACTCTTAGGTTAAGTATTGACTAAGTGAATGATGACACTATATTTTTAAAACATATTCCGCGGTTGATGATTATCCGTTGTTACCATTTTAAATGTACTGTATTGTAAATGATTTTCTGTATTCTTGTACTATATTAAAACAGTTATCACATTTATCTCTTACCAGATCGAAGTTAGGACGCCGGAGTCGACACACATCCGGAGGAAGTCATCCAAACACACTCTCTGTCCCCACCAAATGAAACTTGGACAATCTACAAAAGAACCTCTATCAGTTATTTCAAGAGCCTATGATGATATTTACAATTTCGTAAACATCATTTCTCTGGTATCTACAATAATTGTAAACCTAAGTTACTGAAGAGGATTTTTGTCTAAATTTTGTGTATATGTGTATGAAAAAAAAAAAGATGAAAATAATCACACGCATTCCTTTAATAGGACGAGTGCCTAAGTAAGATCTTCCTGTTCCCAAAGAAGATGTTACTACTGGCCTGAGATTTACTTTTCATCATTTCATAGTACTGATAAACAATCTACTCGCCAGGCCCCCATTAGGCAAGATATTTTTAAATACCCCTCCCTTACAGTAAGTAGGAGTACATGAATTTGACATAATTATCTCATTTAGCAGAAACAGTATGCCTCAGTTTTATGGGTTATTGTTGTCTGTTATTAGTTCCATATGTTCAAAGAGAGAATATAGCTGTCTGTATTATATGATTAAGAAGACAATACTGTATTATGTACATGAGCTATAGAGGTCTACTGCAAATCACCCCAATATTCTATAGCAGTATAACTTGTGTTCCTTCCGAATGTTATTGATATCACAATGAAGAGGACAACTTGAGAGAAAAGACAGTTATGTCCCATGTGCTTGCCTATCGCTTCTACTTATAACAAGGGCTCTTAATACTGCACTCTGTTGCAGTCGTCACTACAGATAGTTATCTCATTAGCCTTGCAGGATATATCGAAGAGTCTATTTAGTTTACCATGAGAACTCTATTTTGAGTTATTTGTAAAAAAAAAAATTATATATATATGTATACATAAAGACAAAGACTGGTAGCATTTTGACAAGTATATGGGAGCTCTTGATTTTGTTGCTCACATGATGACAATTTCTGAAGGGGGTTGAATCTCTATGCTCATCTCTCTGAGACATCATCTTCAACCTATTTTTAATAGGAGTAATCGATGGCATACACTTCCTCCAGTATGGAGATTTTGTATGCCATAGGCAGTTTCCTGAAAGGAGCTGTTGTATGCCTTATATTTGATCTTGAAGCTAGAATTGCTCTGTCATACACAATTAATCAGTATCAGTACAGAACCATCACATGAACATACTATGTCCCTGTGGTCTGCTGTGCGCTACATCTCATCAATATATTGTGCATTGTTTGCTTAAATGAAAGCAGATGCCACTCAAACCTAAAGAAAAGCTTCCTACTTTGGACATCCAGTAATGTTATTTATTCTTTGGCACCTCCATTCAATGTTAATTGGATGGAATATTTTGGAAAGGCTTTGATTAGTAGGAGGAACAGTTCCATGTAGGCACAATATGTACAATTATTACATGTGTACATTAACTCAAACCCCTCTTCGTGGAGAAAACATTCCATGGACTAGGCCTAGCAACTAACTTGTGAATATAAAACCAAAAGACTAAAGTTGTGATACTATATATATATACTGTATATCTAGATGATTTTTAAATAAGTAAAGCTGGATTGTATCTTTAATTAGGATGAGTTCAGAGCAGCATCTCTCATTGCTTACATCATTTATTTAGTTTTAAAAAGTGTAATTGGAATGTGATTGAAAAATTCCTGGTGAGAAATTGTACAGTATAGTAACCATGCTGCCTGTAGTTACAGTACGATTATATAAAGTACCATTGGATCTTTCATTCTATAGGAAGTAAATGACTACCAACTAAACAGAATAGATGATGTTCCATGTAAACAGTGTCTTTTATGAGAGCTGGTTAAAACCCTGAAGGTACATCATGAATCTCTAGCTTGTAGTCTTAAAGAATATGAACAAACCTTTGGCTTCATGACAGCAGCCTATCCTGGTTACTGGATGGTGCACAAATGGCCCAGTAGCTTATGAGCATTCAATTGCTAATGTGAAATTGCACTCTGAAAATATAATTTTATAGGTAAAAATTTTATAAATTAACTGTACATTTTTCATAACTGCCATGGTGTAAAATACATTCAGGTATATAAGTAAGTATTCAGCCCAGCTTAAGTCATCAGTACATCTCGTAACCCAATTCACACATCCTACAAAAATATTCAATTAAACACATCAATAATCAGCTAACTGAACAAAAGTTAAACTGAAAACCCCCACATGAGGTTTTTGGTTAGTACAGTACAGTACAGTATGTAGCTCTGATGAACCTCTGTGATATCCAATGGCCCAGCTCTCAAGTCTGTGTCTTGCCAAGCAGGGTAAACGACAAAAATTTTATATTCTAGAGTCATTAGGTATTTCATGAAATAGCCTTTAAACCAATCATTCTTTCCTGATCACAACTCAGTGAAAATAAATAAAAAACAATTGAACAATTATAAAGTCCATGGCTGATCCCTACCAACACTTGTACTTGGTTTTTTCTTCAACAAGTTTTCTTCCTTGTTTTCCCCCTAATAGAAAATTGTCAGGTGTTTCTAACCATCAAAAGAAGGTTGCGTGCTGCTGGAGTAAGGTTTGGTGACTGAAAATTTAAACCAAAGATGTTAGGAGATAGAATAAGCGTAATTTTATCCTAGTCACTTGCATCACCATTACACACTATAGTTTATAAGTTCATCATCAGAATTTTCATATTTTGTTTAAATCTATCTGTTCATAAGAGAGTTTAAAAAAATTTTATATTTATGGTTGAGAATGAATTAAAAAATGGTTGTCCTACAGCTTGTTCAGCTGTCATATATTATGGCTACAAATAAGGACAGTCATCAAATTTGTAAGTTGAATTTTTATTTTGGAAAATTATTGTTTATTATCAATAACTAGTGTTATTATGTTATCATAGACTATATCTCAATTATTTATGAAACTCACTGTAAAGCTTGATGTTTAAACAAGATATGGCCAAATGTAAGAATTTAAAAGGTGTTTTATTATCCTATAATAAGATGTCCTACATAAGTGCATTTTTCAGCGACACAAATTTCTATATTTCCCTTACAGAAAAAGTATCCTATATTACAAAAATATCTGATATACGATGGAATGTAATAATTTATTTCCTTCAAGCATGAACATTAGGAAAATTGTATAACAAAGTTTTAAAATAATTTGTATTTTCCTGCCCAAACTGTACAAACCTAAGTTCTTTAATAGAAGTATGGTTTCAACGAAGGCTAGAACAGCTGTTTACACTTGACAAGGTAGTTAATTACTGATGGGGGGGGGGGGGGGAATTCCTGCACACCTGCCACTCCGCTAGACACTTGCTTTTGACTCTCGGTTTAGGACTTGCACAGTGGTTGAGGGGAAGTGCAACTTGAAAACTTTAAGAACAGATGGTTTGTATACTTTTTTAGTTTGTTCCTACATGAATACAATTCAACATGTTTTAACAGGAGACTCATCCTTAAGTGGAGGAAGTCTCTAGAAATCAAAAACCAGCTAGTTTAACTTTCCTGTCAACCCATTAATAGCCCGAGCATGGAGATGTCACAGGTGTTAGGTTAGGCCCTTAACACGAGAAAATGTAATTGGTCATAGGAGAACCTATAACCTTGTAAGGATACATTGTCCAAATGTATCCTCATTAGGAAATAGGCTGCATATATTCCATCCATCCCCCCAGTCATCTGGGAGGATGGGAGAGATATTTCTTAACAGATCCTGTTCGAAAAGAACAGTTGCTTGGTTCTGAAGCTCACCTGTATCTAATGTCCAGTCACGCTTATTGCGGCTATGAATGGTGCACATCCTCCCTCTTATGAGAGGAAAGAAAGAAAGGTAGAAGCCAGTCCTTCTACCTTCCAATCCAGGCTTACAATAAAATTAATATCTTGGAGAAGATGCAACATGTCTCTTAAGAAAGCTAGACTGGGTACATTACTTTATGAGCAGGTACCGCAGAACTAGGGGGAATGGTAGCCAGGGACTTGTGAGTACCTGCAGGTAGTGGGAGGTGAGGAATCAGCCTTAACAGACTCCGGGCTAAATACCTAAGCCACTGACAGGTTCTTCAAGAGGGCTTAGGAGGATCAAATATCTCTTGCCAACTTCTTTGCTAGTGGGTGTAGGGGCAAGTAATGATCTAACAAAGCTAGAATTCTTAGATATCTTTCTCTTTATCTTGCAGGTGCTATGAAAAGTGTTTGGAGCTCAGGCTTGAAGTGCTGAGGCTTCTTAAGACAGACAAGCCAGTCATTCTGATGTTCTATAAATGTATCCTGAGAAGAGATAGAGGACTTGAACCTGGTATTGTGGGTAGCTGAGTAAGAAACTCAAGAACAAGCTAAGGAGACCTTCCTTCCTTCCTTCGGAATGACTAGTAACATAAGAGATGTTAAAAGCTTATAAACTCACTTCGCCAAAGCCAAGGGTAGCCAAAAAATTGTGTAGAGTCAGATCTTGTCTGACACTCATCTCAAAAGCTCGTATTGGGTAAGCATTGGACTTGAGAACACTACAGTAGTCACAACCCACAACGGGCTTAGTCGGAGGACTTTGCTCGAAGCCAAGTAGTAGCCTTTACCTGCTGTGACTGAGAAGCTTTTCTCTTAGCAAAGAAAGGAGGAAGAAGTCCATGATGCATGCAAGAGAAACTTCGATCTGAGAAGCACTCCTCCTACAATATCAATCACAAAAACAGTCTATTTCTTCGGGAGACTGCTGCAGAGGTTCATCGTAGGTCTCCAGACAGCTCTTATAAAAGCCCTTTGCGTTGAGATGATGATAATATTTTTATTATTATTACTAGCTAAGCTACAACCATAGTTAGAAAACCAGAATGATAAGCCCAAGGTCTCCAACAGGGATAATAGGCCTGTGAGGAAAGGAAATAAGGAAATCAGAAATTTTAAGTAATTTCAATTTTCCTAACGATACTTACCTCGAACTACTTTCATAGGAGGACTAGTAAAACCACTCTGCTCTGACCAAAAAGATTCAATTCCCACCCCCACAATGCCAGGCTGCCATCTTGACCTTAGGTCCTCAGTCCCCAGTGTTGTATCCCACCCCAAGTCTGATGCGTCTCAATACAACACTAGGTCGGGGTTCTTCTGATGAAGTTCGAAGCCTTCTAGTAACTTGTTGGGGTTGTCCCACCAACTCCCTTGATTTCTGATTCCCAAAGGGATCGGAATCCACGTCTTTAGGTCTTGATCTCTTGTCCAATAACTAGACAGATGGAACTAAAGTGGACGTAGATGTATTCACTTGTAGATCCTCCAAACACTTTCCCACAACCTGGCTCTGATTAGCCAGTCATCCAGGTACATCGAAATTCGTACCCCTTCCAGATGTAACCAGAGAGCCACGTTTGATACCCCTCATGTGAAAACGTAAGGGGCCGTTCTTAGTCCAAAACAAAAATGCTCTGAACTGAAAAGTTGTAGGGTGATGTACAAATTTCAGATATTTCCTGTAGTTCGGGTGAATTGAGACAAGAAAAAACCGCGTCCTGCAGGTCTATCGACACCATCCAGTCACCTAGTCTGGTGTCTGCTAGGACTGACGCAGATATTTCCATAGCAAACTTGACTTTGCTCACGCACTTGTTCAGTGGACTTACATCCAGAACGGGTCTCCAATCCCCCGAGTTCTTGGGTAACAGAAAAAATCTGTTGTAAAATCCCTCTGACGAGGGGTCCTCTACCACTTCTATTGCTGCTTTTGACAGCATCTGGTTTACCTGCTCTTGAAGAGCTGCTGCCAGTAGTGGGATACTTGTGTCTGGAGGCTGAGTTCACTTTTTGGGTTTCAGTTGCTGTTTGGGGTTGCAAGGTTGCCCTCCAGCAGCCATTCTCTGTCCTCTTCTAGAAAGGCTCTCCCACGAAAGGGCTGACGCTTGGGAGGAGCTTCCTTCTCCTTCCTGGCTAAAATGTTAGCCGGAAGAACTTTTCTCGCAGTCCTTGTAATCAGATCTTGCGTTGCTTGTGCGCAAGAGCTGCCAATAAGTCCTTCACTAGCTCTGAAGGGAAGAGGTATTTGGTCAAGGGAGCATACAAGAGCTCTGCTCTCTGAGCAAGAGTTAATCCTGACGACAGGAAAGAAACAGCATAGCTCTTTCTTAATAATACCTGCTGTGAAAAAGGGCTGTAATTCAACCGACCCGTCCCTCACGGCTTTATCGAGACAGGCAATAAGGTGCACCTGCGTCTCGTTCTTATTGTCTGTGACGTCTGCGAGGACTCCTAGAGTCCAGTCCATCAAGCTGAAGACCTTGATTGTTCTGAAGATGCCCTTCAGCAAGTGATCCATCTCCGACGTGGACCACATCACCTTAGCCTTAGTCATGGCTGATATACGCGAGGCGTCAACGAGTTTGGAGAAGTCTCCCTGGGAGGAGACAGGAACTTCCAAACCGAGAACCTCCCCAGTCTCGTACCACACACTGGATCTAGAAGCCAATCTTGTAGGGGGGAAGGAAAAGGTAGTCCTTCCTTGTTCCTTTCTCTTGAGAATCCAATCGTTCAGAGTCGAAAAAGCCCTCTAGACTGATCTGGCTAACACTGTTTCCTTGAAAGAGGAAGATTTCTGGGGTCTACCCTTCAAAAACTGCGAGGGCGGGCTCCGAGGTACAGCCTGCTGAGAGTCCTCCAGATATAAATCCGCCAGAACTGCAAGTAATCTTTTAAGATCTGCTGCATGAAGAGTTTCTTGCATTTCCTCGTCTGAGATCTCCTCTAAAGGGTTAGCGATCTCCGATGTAGGACGAGTGGGAGAAATACACGCCTCGTCTTGCCTGCTAGCGTCCCGCATGCGTCCAGCATGCTGCGAGGGAGCGTCATGCATGCATCCAGCCTGCTGCGAGGAAGCGTCATGTTTGCATGCGTCCTGCATGCTGCGAGGGAGCGTCATGCTTGCGTGCGTCATGCATGCGTCCAGCATTCTGCGAGGGAACGTCATACATGCGTCCAGCGTGCTGCGAGGAAGCGTCATGCTTGCATGCGACCTGCATGCATCCAGCATACTGCAAGGGAGCGTCATGCTTGCGTGCGTCCAGCATGCTGCTGCTGTTGCGAGCTTCCTCTGTTTGCGACTTGTAAACGACAACAGGGACATAATGGACCGTTGAAGCTCTGACAGGCATGCTGCTTGCGGTGCGTCCTGTATGCGTCCAGCCTGCTCTATGACGTTAGCGATCTTGACGCGGGGAAGCGTCCTGCTCGCATGCGTCCAGCTCGCATGCGTTCAGCATGCTGTGAGGGAGCGTCAAGATCTTTGCTGCCTCCCGTAACGAGTCCAGATCGCTGCGAGGGAGTGTCCATGAGTGCTGCAGCTCGCGTGCGTCCTTGCCGCGAATCCGCGCTCAGAACTATGACGTTCGCGACCTTGACGCGGGGAAGCGTCCTGCTCGCATGCGTCCAGCATGCTGCGAGGAAGCGTCCTGTTTGCGTGCGTCCAGCATGCTGTGAGGAGCGTCAAGATCCTTGCCGCCTCCCGTAACGCGAGGAGCGTCAAGATCCTTGCCGCCTCCCGTAACGCGAGGAGCGTCAAGATCCTTGCCGCCTCCCGTAACGCGTCCAGATCGCTGCGAGGGAGCGCCCATGAACGCTGCAGCTCGCGTGCGAGCAACTCTCTTCTTGTCTAGCAGGAAAGGAAAAATGTAAAACGCCAATCTCGTCTGGGAGCTGCGTCATCCGACGGTGAGCATAGCACTTTTACATCGCCTTTTCCATGGCAAGGGCGAGCGTCCTGAGAAGCGTCAACAGGTACGCTCGAGGGCTAAAACCCCTCGCCTCCCTTTGCCTGTCGACATTCCTTTTCCCAGGGGTTGGGGAGTATGGAAGAGGTCCAGGGCTAGGAGAACGACAGGTCCGAGCAGCCGTACCCTCTACTGCACTGTGTCATGCTTGTGTGCCACTGAACACTAGCACTTTTAACTATTTCACATCAGACCATAATTAGACCTGCCCGTTGCGAGAGATTATACTCTTTCGCCAAGGGCTAGAATGAAAATTCAATAGGCTATACGATTAATATTAGTATTCTCAATATCGAAAAATTAAATAACGATACAAAGCAATTTGAAACTGTAACGATCATCAAGAGTACTACGTAGCGTAAATTGACTTTACGCTAGTGAAATCTCTATAATAAATCGATGATTAACTAAAGAAAGTATACTAATAAGACAAATATTTACTTAAAAAAATATATTTCCCTACAATATAAAAATTAAAATACTTATGCTTAGTTAGTATTTTCTTTACATTTCTTGCAAGAAAAAGAAAAGAATTTACATATTTGCAAGTCATACTACATAGTTTACGTCACATGATTTGTGATGTCATAGCGCTGGCGCAATGATTTCCTTCAAGGCATTCTGCTAAGAGTTTACGTCACATGATTTGTGACGTCACAGTGTTAGTGGAATGATTTCCTTCCACCATCATGTTTTTAAGAGTTGTTCGTTAGTTTTAAAGTAGGGGAAAATTCCTTGATCCCATCCCTTTCAAGCTTACGAACATAGCGATCATATTCCAAAAGAAAAATACACATATACCCTCTGCATTTTTACATACTGTGTGGGGATCAAGAGCAGCTTTTGGAAGTTCAAGATGTTAACACTGCAACACATAAGGACCTTACTACCCAAGCGGGCATTTACCGTCTCCATAGACTTGTCAGACGCTTATTGGCACATTCCAATCAATCGTCAACTCTCCCCCTACCTAGGATTCAAGCTACAACGAAGACTCTACGCCTTCAGAGCCATGCCATTCGGGCTAAACATAGCCCCAAGGATCTTCACGAAGCTGGCGAACACAGCTCTCAAACAATTATGCCTAAAAGGAATCCAAGTAGTGGCCTACCTGGACGACTGCCTGGTGTGGGCAGCATCCAAGACAGAGTGCATGCAAGCTTCCCAACAGGTGATCCAGTTCCTGGAACATCTAGGCTTCAAGATCAACAGAAAAAAGTCTCGGCTTTTTCCATCTCAAAAGTTCCAGTGGCTGGGAATCCACTGGGACTTACTGTCACACCAATTTTCCATTCCCGTAAAGAAGAGGAAGGAAATAGCAGGTTCTGTCAAGAGACTTCTGGATTCCAAAAGGATATCAAGACGCGAACAGGAGAGAGTGCTGGGCTCTCTCCAGTTTGCCTCAGCAACAGACCCAGTGCTAAGAGCACAGCTAAAGGATGCAACCGGAGTTTGGAAGAAATATGCATCAAACGCGCGAGAGATCTGATAAGACCAGTACCGTCTCGTCTACGGACGCTTCTCAGGCCAATGGTCCAAAGTCAAACAACTGAAGAAATCGGTGCTTCTCCAGCCACCTCCCCCCTCTATGACTATTCATACAGATGCCTCGAAGGAGGGATGGGGAGGTCATTCTCACCAGAAGAAGGCCCAAGGAACCTGGTCCAACCTATTCAAGAAATTTCACATAAACTTTCTGGAAGCAATGGCAGTTCTTCTTACATTGAAGAAAGTCTCCCCTCGCCGCTCGATCCACATAAGGTTGGTACTAGACAGCGAGGTGATAGTGAGATGCCTGAATCGACAAGGATCGAGGTCACCTTCAATCAACCAAGTGATGTTGGCCATCTTCCGACTAGCGGAGAAGAAAAGATGGCACTTGTCAGCAGTTCACCTTCAAGGAGTCCGCAATGTGACGGCGGACGCTCTATCCAGGTTCACACCGATAGAGTCAGAATGGTCCCTAGACGCAGGATCATTCTCCTTCATCTTGAGTCAAGTCCCAGAACTGCAGATAGACCTCTTTGCGACGAAAGACAACACGAAGTTACCTCTCTACGTGTCCCCGTACGAGGATCCCCTTGCAGATGCAGTGGACGCTATGTCCCTCGACTGGAACAGATGGTCCAGGATTTACCTGTTCCCTCCTCACAACCTTCTGTTGAGGGTCCTCAACAAACTGAGATCTTTCAAGGGAAAAGCGGCAATAGTGGCTCACAAGTGGCCGAACAGCGTATGGTTCCCTCTGGCATTAGAACTACGGCTGAAGTTTCTACCGCTACCGGATCCAGTTTTGACCCAGCTAGTTCAGAAGTCGACTGTCTGTGCTTCATCACTGAAAACCCAAAACCTGCAGCTCATGATTTTCTCTCCCTAGCGGTAAGAAAGCGTTTCGGGATATCAAAAGACAGTATAGACTTTTTAGAGGAATATAAGTCCAAATCCACCAGAAGACAATATGAGTCATCATGGAGGAAGTGGGTGTCCTTTGTCAAGGCGAAGAAGCCACAAAAGATCTTGACGGACTTCTGCTTATCATTCTTCATCCACCTCCATGGTCAAGGCTTAGCAGCCAACACGATATCAACGTGTAAGTTCCCCTTGACAAGACCTATTTTATATGCCTTCCAGGTCGACCTCTGTAACGACATTTTTAACAAAATTCCAAAGGCCTGTGCTAGGCTCAGACCATCAGCACCTCCGAAACCCATTTCATGGTCTCTGGATAAGGTTCTTCATTTCGCTTCGCTGATGAACAATGAGGAGTGTGCTTTAAAGGATTTGACCCAAAAAGTTATATTTCTGTTTGCACTCGCTTCAGGGGCTAGAGTTAGTGAAATAGTAGCCCTCTCGCGAGAGGAAGGTCGTGTTCAGTTCTTAGATGGGGGAGAACTGAACCTTTTTCTGGACCCAACGTTTCTTGCCAAGAATGAGCTACCCACCAACAGGTGGGGTCCCTGGAGAATCTGCCCTCTAAGGAAAATGCATCTCTATGTCCAGTGGAATGCCTAAAGGTCTATCTTCGTAGAACTTCAGACTTTAGGGGAGGTCAGCTGTTTAGGGGAGAAACATCAGGCTTAAATTTATCTCTGAAACAACTAAGGGCGAAAATCACCTATTTCATTCGCAGAGCGGATCCAGTACACCCGCAGGTCACGATCCGAGGAAAGTTGCCTCGTCCATAAATTTCTTTAATAACATGGATTTCGAGCATCTTTGCTCATACACTGGCTGGAAGTCTTCCAGAGTATTCTTTAGACACTATGCGAAGCAAGTGGAGCAACTGAAGAGGTCTGTGGTAGCAGTGGGTAGTGTCGTCAAACCTACTGTTTAACTCAGCGAGGAACAGAGAAATTAATTGGGACGATTAATTCTAGGGTGGGTGTGTAGTCACGGACTGTTCTACAGACTAAGAGGTAGGGCACCAAGGTGCCCACGTTGACTGTTCCATAATCAAAGGTGAACCCAGCATAAGTGCAGACACGTGTGCCAAGCGTTTCCAACGCCAGTGTGATTGAATAGTAAGACAGACTTTTATGATTTTAATATCTCAATATTAAAAGTGGCGCTAATGTTCTTTCTTTTCAGATAAACAATTTTTCTGCTTACTATGATCCTTATGCTTATTTGTTGGTTATCCTCTTCTTATACGTATATAATTGCTGATTAACCTGTTTTTTTATTTTATTGATTGTCAACAAACTAGTTCTTGTGAACCTTGCGTCTCATTCGCCTGTATCATTTTACTAGAAAATGGTTTAGCATTACTTAAACTATGTATAACTTTAACATGAATAATCCTAATAGATTGTCCCTTTCTGAAAGCAAACTTTCATTGGTTTATGCTTTCCTCTACTGGGGAGGACTTCATGCCCTATAGGGCCGGTGGCGGATGTACAAATTTCTTCCTACCCGGATATAAACCTTTGTCCAATCCAGTAATAGAACGGGGAGCTTGTCGGTATTTCATATCGACACAGCGGTTCTTTTACAAACTTTGCTTTACATAATATAGAGTGAGACCACTATATTGGCTTGTCTGTTATTCATACATAGGTATATGTACTCTTCGAGACTTTTCCAGAGTCTAGTATGACTCTTCCCTGTAGGGGGCAGAAAGCACTAACATAGTCTATGTTTAGATGATAAGATGTATGACGGTAACATCTTAGGTCTCTAGGTCTAGGCTGACCGGGAAATACCTTCTTGAGAGTACGGCACGTTTTGAGAATCCACAGATACAGTAATGCTCTGGTATACTTCCATCAGGACGACATGGCCTGAGCTCAAAAAACGGATTTTGAGTGAAGCGAAAAATCTATTTTTGGGTGAGATAGCCATGTCGTCCTGATGGGCCCGCCCTTCCTTTTCTTAAAAAGGGCTATAGGACCCCTCCCTATATACAGTATCTGCAGCACCTCGTGTATCGCTACAAGGAATACAGATGGCGCCATAGGCGGCGCTATGTACGCACTCAAAGCGAGATAGGAGAGATGCCTTGCTAGCGGCTCTCCTTTCATTCTCGTTTTTCGTTTTCTTGCCATTTGACCCCTTCGAAGTGTTAATTCTGTTCGGGGTGCAGATTGCTATGTGGCATGTCAAGAATACGTCCTTTGATATTACGCGATATCCCTGGTTCATTTAATGGGGGATATTTGCTCCAAGAGTTAGAATTCTGGGTACCTTAAGGTAAATTCTCTGGGAATATCACCGTAGTCAAATATACCCAAGGAAGCTACCCTATAGGAACTTCCATCAGGACGACATGGCTATCTCACCCAAAAATGGAGTTTTTATGATAAAACAAAGTTTTATGAATACTTACCTGGCAGTTATATATATATAGCCGAGTCTCCGACTCCGGCAGAATTTAATCGAAAATCGCGACAACTGCCTTGTGGTGGTTGTGTGGTTAGATGGTTAACAACCCTTACAGGGTGGTACTTGGAATCATTCCTGTTTTCTGTTCCTCAGATTATCTTTGCCCGACCTGTCTCCTGAGGGGAGGTGGGTGGGCTTTAAAATATTTATATAACTGCCAGGTAAGTATTCATAAAACTTTGTTTTATCATAAAAACTCCATTTTTATGAATAGTACTTACCTGGCAGTTATATATATATATATATATATATATATATATATATATATATATATATATATATATATATATATATATATATATATATATATATATATATATAGCTGATTCACACATTTGGAGGAGGGAAACAGACAGAAAAACATAGTTGGGGAAACAACAAAAGAGTTGTAGGAGAACAAACACCTTGATTCCTTAGCTGCTAAGGTAGCTGACTTCAAAGGTAACTGCCTCTAGAGTCGCTTTCCCTTAGGAGTGTTCAGCCAGGCGTAGACCTGCTACGCTGCAAACAACTCAATCGAGTCTGTCAAAGGGGTAGGACCAACAACTTGACTAGACTTCAGAAACTACCTTCACATGATACTCGTCAGGTCCTTCGTGTCCTCCAGGAGTTCAGACTTCCTGGCCAGAGTCCCAAGAGACCAGTCCAGGAAGCTGAAAACCTCGAAAACCCTGAAAATTCCCTTGACGAGGTGATCAAGCTCCGACATGGACCACATCACCTTGGCAGAGTTTAAAGCATGCCTTCTTGCCGAGTCCACAAGAACCGAGAAGTCACCTTGGGAGGAGGCAGGCACTCCTAACCCCAAAGGTTCCCCTGTCTCATACCACATACCGGCCTTGGAAGCGAGCCGAGATGGTGGAAAAGAAAAGGTGGTCTTGACAGCTTGTCTCCGTTCCTTCATCCAATCATCCACCTTAGCGAGAGCTTTCCTGGCCGAAATTGAAAGTTTCATTTTGATGAAGGCCGAAGACTTAGTAGCTTTCTTCCTGGTAAATTGAGACTGAGGAGAA
The DNA here is from genome assembly GCF_036898095.1 of Palaemon carinicauda. Classification (NCBI taxonomy): domain Eukaryota; kingdom Metazoa; phylum Arthropoda; class Malacostraca; order Decapoda; family Palaemonidae; genus Palaemon; species Palaemon carinicauda. Next base: position 42,664,402 of record NC_090761.1, read on the forward strand.
CGAGGGGCCGAAGGTTGAAATTCCTCCCCATAAAGTTCCAAAAGAGAGCGAGAAAGAACCTTATAATCACTAGAAGAGTCGGTAGGTTTTTCTTCCTCTTCCGAAATATCTTCGAGGTCCTGCTCAAGGATAACATCCTGAAGAGTTGGGCTGCCAGCAGTCTGGCACCAAGAGCTGTTTGAATCCTGGCGCCGAGCACCGCTAACATCCAGTCGGCAAGAAGCGGTTAGCGGTATCGTCACGATGACGAGAAGCGGTATCGTCACGATGACGAGAACCGGTATCGTCACGATGACGAGAACCGGTATCGTCACGATGACGAGAACCGGTATCGTCACGATGACGAGAACCGGTATCGTCACGATGACGAGAAACGGAATTGTCCTGAAGATGCAGGCTGCATTCGTCTTGAAAATGCAGACTGCATTCGTCTTGTTTCCTAAGAAACGAGGCGCTAACGTCCTGGTGTTTCGAATGAGAAACGGAATCGTCACGGCGCCGAGAACGAGAGGCAGTATCGTCCTGGCGCCGAGAGAGGGGGGAAGGAAATTCCTGGCAGCGTGCCGATGAAGAGGGTGTGTGTTGTCGTACGGCCGACGAAGAGCGCAGAGGTTTCCTGGGAGAGATACTAAGTTCTCTCTTAGAAGAAGATCTCTTAACCTGCAAAGAGACGTCCTTACGTCTGACGGACTGTGAAGGGTGGCTGAAAGCTTGAACTAACGATGAAAGTTGTTCCTGCATAACAACCATGAAAGCTTTAGCAACCTCCGCTGGCTCTCGCGGTGCCGAAGACGGCAGTTGTCGTACGGCTTGACTGGGAGCGCTGGCAGAAGAAGCAGGGAGTTTAGCAGGATTAACTGGGCTAAGGACTCTCTGTTTCGCCCTCTTAACAGGAACAACATCGAAATCGTCTTCTGAAGGATCAGGATCTCGGCTACTCGAACCGAGAGAGGGAGAGCGAGACTGCACATCCCGGTTCCACCCTCTCTTCATTGGTCTTGATTCGTAACGCCAATTACGTCTGGGAGAACGATCAGGCAAAGACACAAACGTATCCGACACGCCTTTTCTACGGCAGTCAAGAGCAGCCTGGGAGATCGCAACAGGACTGTCTGAGGCGACGACTGACCAAGGATAAGCACCTCTCACCCCCTTTCCGCTTTCGACGTACCTTCTCCCTTGGTCCTGGGAGCTTGGTAGAGGTCTAGACCTAGGGGTATGACAGATTCGATCAGTTGCCACCTCCACTGCACTTTCACAAGCACTAATTTCACTTACACCCTTACCTTTAAAGGCCTCCAATTGTGCTTTAATGGCCTCTAATTCAGCATCTAATTTAGCATACCCAGGGTCATCCGTAGGCACATATCCTGTAGAAGGGGCAGGAGTTACTTCATTCGGGGAAGGAATAACTTCCAAAGAGGTTACAATTAAAGGGTCAATAGATAAATCTAAGCTAGGCTCACTAGCAGACTTTGACTTTGATTTAGCTCTCCTAACTTTATCAACCTCAAGTTTGCGCACATAGCGCTTCATAGCTAACTAATTATCATCATTTAAAACCTCGCATTCCTTGCACCTATTATCTAGAGCACATTCAAACCCCCTGCAGCCCATACAAATAGTGTGAGGGTCAACCGACACTTTCGGTAACCTCACCTTGCAAATATCATTCGCACAAATACAAAAATGAATTTTTTCACTCATGATAAGAAAGGAAAAAAGACAAAAAACAAAAAACAAACACGATTGCCAAATCCCAACACAGTGTACTTCACCAAAAACGAAGCCCAAAAAGACGATGAAGGGAAAGCGATCCGAAAAACTCTAAATGGAGGACCAACGATGTTGTTGATCCGGCCGGCAGAGATAATCTGAGGAACAGAAAACAGGAATGATTCCAAGTACCACCCTGTAAGGGTTATTAACCATCTAACCACACAACCACCACAAGGCGGTTGCCGCGATTTTCGATTAAATTCCGCCAGAGTCGGAGACTCAGCTATATATATATAACTGCCAGGTAAGTACTATTCATAAAATGTTATTTTCATTAGTAAAATAAATTTTTGAATATACTTACCCGATGATCATGTAGCTGTCAACTCTGTTGCCCGACAGAAATCTACGGTCGGGATACGCCAGCGATCGCTATACAGGTGGGGGTGTACACAACAGCGCCATCTGTGAGTAGGTACTCAAGTACTTCTTGTCAACAAGAACTCAATTTTCTCCTCGGTCCACTGGTTCTCTATGGGGAGGAAGGGCGGGTCCTTAAATTCATGATCATCGGGTAAGTATATTCAAAAATTTATTTTACTAATGAAAATAACATTTTTCAATATTAATCTTACCCGATGATCATGTAGCTGATTCACACCCAGGGTGGTGGGTGGAGACCAGCATACATGTTAACAAAGAAGCTAAGTATCCCGTATCTTATTTTAGCCGTTATTCAAAATAACAACATAAAATAAATAAGTACCTGGTAAGGAAGTCGACTTGAACCATTACTCTGCCTTTTTAAGTACGTCTTCCTTACTGAGCCTAGCGATCCTCTTAGGATGCTGAGCGACTCCTAGGTGCTGAAGTATGAAGGGCTGCAACCCATACTAAAGGACCTCATCACAACCTCTAATCTAGGCGCTTCTCAAGAAAGAATTTGACCACCCGCCAAATCAACCAGGATGCGGAAGGCTTCTTAGCCTTCCGGACAACCCAGAAATATTTCAAGAGAAAGATTAAAAAGGTTCTGGAATTAGGGAAATGTAGTGGTGGAGCCCCCACCACTACTGCACTCGTTGCTACGAATGGTCCCAGAGTGTAGCAGTTCTCGTAAAGAGACTGGACATTCTTAAGATAAAAGACGCGAACACTGATTAGCTTTTCCAAAAGGTTGCGTCGAAAATATTTTGCAGAGATCTATTTTATTTAAAGGTCACGGAAGTTGTGACAGCTCTAACTTCGTGTGTCCTTACCTTCAGCCAAGCTTGGTCTTCCTCATTCAGAAGGGAATGAGCTTCTCGTATTAACAGTCTGAAAATAATAGGATAAAGAATTCTCTGACATAGGCAAAGATGAATTCTTAACTGAACACCATAAAGCTTCAGACGGGCCTCGTAAAGGTTTTTAAAATAGAACTTAAGAGCTCTTACAGGACATAATACTCTTTCTAGTTCATTTCCAACCATACGCTAAGTTTGGAATAACGAACGATATTGGTCAAGGCCGAGAAGGCAGCTCGTGTTTGGCTAGAAAACCAAGATGTAGAACATGTAGCCGTTTCGGATGAAAATCCGATGTTCTTGCTGAAGGCATGAATCTCACTGACTCTTTTAGCTGTGGTTAAGCATATCAGGAAAAGAGTCTTAAAGGTGAGATCTTACAGGGAGGCTGATTGAAGTGGTTCGAACCTGTCTAACATAAGGAATCTTAGAACCACGTCTAAATTCCAACCAGGTGTAACCAAACGACGCTCCTTCGTGGTCTCAAAAGACTTAAGGAGGTCCTGTAGATCTTTATTGTTGGAAAGATCTAAGCCTCTGTGACGGAAGACTGATGCCAACATGCTTCTGTAACCCTTGAAAGTGGGAGCTGAAAGAGATCGCTCTTTCCTCAGATATAAGAGGAAGTCAGCTATTTGAGTTACAGAGGTACTGGTCGAGGATACGGATACTGACTTGCACCAGTTTAGGAAGATTTCCCACTTCGATTGGTAGACTCTAAGGGTGGATGTTCTCCTTGCTCTAACAATGGCTCTGGTTGCCTCCTTCGAAAAACCTCTAGTTCTCGAGTCTTTCGATACTCTGAAGGCAGTGAGACGAAGAGCGTGGAGGCCTTGGAGTACCTTCTTACGCGTGGCAGACGTAGCAGGTCCACCCTTAGGGGAAGAGTTCTGGGAACGTCTACTAGCCATCGAAGTACCTCGGTAAGTTATTCTCTCGCGGGCCAGAGGGAAGCAACTAGTGTCAACTTTGTCCCATCGTGAGAGGCGAACTTCTGCAGTACCTTGTTGACAATCTAGAACGGAGGGAATGCATATAGATCTAGATGAGACTAATCTAGTAGAAAGGCATCTAAAAGAACCACTGCTGAGTCCGGGAAAGGTGAGCAAAGTATTGAGAGCCTCTTGGACATCGAGGTTGCGAAGAGAACTATGGTTGGCTGGCCCCAGGTGACCCAAAGTCTCTTGCATACATCTCTGTGGAGGGTCCAATATGTTGGAATTATTGTCCCTTCCTACTGAGACAAACTGCTAAGACATTCAAGTTGCCTTGGAAGAAACTTGTTACTAGTGAAAAGTCTAGACCTGTTGAACAGGAGAGGAGGTCACTAGCGAACTCGCACCATGTCAGAGAGTAGGTCCCTCCTTGCTAGGAGATGAACATCAAAGCAGGGAGTTGTCCGTGTTGACCTCCATTACTTTGTCTTGAAGGAGAGACCTGGAGCTTTTCCAGGTCAGACGTACTGCCAGAAGCCTCTTGCTGTTAAAATGCATTGTCCTTTGACTCGAGAGCATAATCCCGAGCATTCCCTACCGCCTAAGGTCGCACCCCAGCCTACGTCCGATGCGTCTGAGAAGAGAACGTGGTTGGGAGTCTGAACAGTCAGGGGAAGACCCTATAAAAGGTTGATAAAGTCCTTTCCTCAGGTTAGACCAGACTTATCTTCCGGAAACCGGGATCGAGACCGCTTCTAGCGTCTTGTCCTTTTCCAGTGAAGAGCTAGATGAAACCGAAGAGGACGGAGGTGTAGTCTTCCAAGTGACACCAATCGAACCACGGATGACAGTGTCCTAACCAGACTCATCCACAGCCTGACAGGGCCGTATTCCTTCTTCAGCATCTTCTGGATGGATAGCAGGGCTGGGGATTGATTTTCTTGTTCAGCCATGTCCTCATCAGAGGGTTCCTCATCCGAAACTGATGAGGAAACGGCAACGGAGTGGGCAACGTCTGACTCGCTGAATCCGGTCGCACTGGTGGATGCGTGACGGAGCCGGACACAAGATCATGGTACTGCTGCACAGTCTGTGAACTGTCAACCATGGGTATGCGAGGAAGTACAGCGACAAACCGAAACTGTCTAGACTGTCTGGGTAGTACAGACAACCCCTTATCGGGTTGCTGAGGTTGCCGCACTGCGTCACAACAAGTCACCTCTGCTGGTTGTTGAACGTCTTCCCAGTGACACACTGAACGTCCACAACCACCTCCGAAAGTAGCTTAACGTCAACGTGTGACTGGCAACCCACACTGGGTCGCACCGGTGGAGGAACCATCTCAACTGGCGGACGTGAGTAGGATACCTCAGCGTCAACAGGGCGTACAACCAACCGGTAGGAAGGTCGTTGGCAAGAAGGTTCTTCTCCGTAAAAAATCCTCTATCAAGGACTAAGCTTGGACTGCATGTCTTGCAACAAAGCCCAAGGTCTATGGGAGCAGGTGTGGCAACAGACGGGGTTAGCGACTGAAGCGGAACTATTTACCCTCCCTGGAAGCATGTTATGCTTAAATTAAAGTCCATAGGAGGCTAAGCAGCTTAAGGCTCCTCTCCAAATGACAGAGTCCTCAAGGGAATATCAGAAGGAGGGAGAACAGCACTTTCTCATCTACAGGAACCATGTTCGAGAAAAGCTAGGTTCTCTCAGTGAGGGTTTCACTGGTGCAAAAGCAGCAGACCAGAAGGCAACGTTATGAAACTGCTTGACAGTCTGTGAACTGTCAAAAACTGAACTGTCAACCACAACAGGAGCGTGAGGACATACAGCACTGGTGTATAAGTAGCAGACCAGAAGGCAACGTCATGTAACTGTTTGACAGTCTGTGAGTTGGCAACAACCAAAGTTGTGTGGGGAAGCCTCAACTCCTGTCTGACTAGTTTGCTGCGGGCGAGTGGCGGTAACCACAGTGTGTAGCGGAGGCTGACACACCGTGTCAAAACACGGCAGCTTGTGGTAGCTCACGCACGGCAACGGAGTGCTCTGTGTGTGGGAGTCATCATACATCTGGCAGGGTTGACTGTGCATGGGTGGAGGAGCTCTCACAACAAGAGTGTGAGAGCAGGAAGCCATGCCGGGCGCACAACCGTGGGAGGTGTAGGCCCACGGGTGCATCGTCAACCTTCTCCGCAGTTGGAGGTGGGAGCTGGCAACAACAAAAGCTGAGTGTTGGTGCGTGGGAGGGGCTGCGGTGGGTTGCAGAGCATGCTGTATGGTATGCGGAGCATGCTGTATGGTATGCGGAGCATGCCGCATGGGTTGCGGAGAAAGCCGCATAGTACTGGAACCCGGCAGCTCTACAGCACCTTCCCACTGCTGATGCGGTAGCTCACGCATGTCAACGGATGGTGCAGCAAGAACATGCGTCTGGCAGGGTGGACTGCGCATCGGAGGTGGAGCTCTCACAGGTGGAGTGTGGGAGCAGGCAGCCGCAGTATCTGCTGAGCGCACAACCGTGGAAGGTTGTAGATTAACAGGTGCATTGTCAACCTTCCAGCACGATACTCCTGCATGAAGGAGCAAGCTGAGACTGTATAGTCTGCAGCATGGACCACTAGGGTCTATGAAAGACGACAACAAACGGAGCTACTGTCCGTTGTGACTGAGGGTCTAAAACAGCTGGTGCGGCAACAGACGGAGTTACTGCCTGTTGCGGTACCGCCTTGCCTCTCTTGGGAGGTGTGCAGTTGTCGGATGACTGGAGCGAGTCCGAACTGACCCAGTGGCTACACCTAGGCCGTTGGACTTGCGCGGAAGGGACCGACTTGCACTTAAAAGCTGCAAGATTTGGTCCATGGTTTCTGCGAGAAACCTCTCCCGCAGACGAGGAATAAATGGGCTCTCTCGTCTTTGTGTGGGTGGGGTGATCACGTCGGCAACGTGTGTAGATACACCCGAAACCACGGAGGGAAACGTTTGTTCGTCGATCAAGACCTGTGGAACCCATAAGTCCTTCGACATTACTTCTCCCCTGGGCTTGGGAGCTTGTAAGAGGTATCGGACTAGGTGAACAACAGGCACGAACAAACGAACCCTCGAACGCAACACTGTAACACTTTGCGCATAACACTTTATCACTTTTGATTTTCTGTTTGCACTTATTTCACTGAACTCGAAACTTTAAGTGATTTGTACCTGAAACACGCAATCCTATCCTTCATTAAAAGGTAGTAATTGCGAAAACAGTTTTACAATGTAACAGAAAAACATAATGAAAGATAAAGAATTCAGTGGCTGGAAAAGAGACTAAACACTAGATCAAATAAACTACGTTTAAAATCTCTCACCGCATAAAGCCTGGGAACAAGAATAAAACTCTAGAAACGTTTTACCTTCTTCCCCTATAGCGACTAGGGAGAAGAGTAAAAAACGAGAACAACGTTACCCGCTTGAACGAAACGTTTATCCTCCTCTCTCTCCCTCCGTCTCTATCTCTCTCTCTCTCTCTCTTGACTTAGAACCTGAGAGATGATCCCAATTATATATCGTTAAAACATATTATTTGTTAAAGGAAAAAAACTGAAAGGTTTCCCAAATAAAAAGTTCCTTTATTAGAATTAAAACCATTTAAGCTAAGAAAGAATGAACGAAACGCTAGAATCGGTTTACTCTTACTGCAACGTGAAACCGTGAAATACTCTCTCTCTATCGTAACGATAGAGCGCATGTTGAACGTTCTGAACGTCAACAACTGCGGAGACAAAACTAAACGTTAGTTCATCTTTGAAAACAGTACGAGACTATCAAAGAAATTCTTTCAAAAACATTAAAATTAAAATAGCATAAATTCTTAACAGGAAATACGATATGACGGGCTCAATGTTAATTAACTTCGGTTCCAAGTAAGGACCGCCTACTATTAGGAAAGGTCGCATATAAACAAACATAAAAATTAATTTTTATAAGTTTATAATAAATGGAAAGTTAATCGAAGAGGCCTATAAATGGCGGAGAGATAGAAAATAAATCTATAACTTTGTTAAGCAAAATTACCAAAAACCTAAACACACTTCCGTCTAAGGGAAGGGTCGGTCATAAAAAGTGAAAGAGAGTCTATACTCTCTTCGACACCAACACTTCCGTCTAAGGGAAGGGTCGGCCATTTAAAAGTGAAAGAGAGTCCATACTCTCTTCGTCACCAAAATTAAATCTATCCAAAACGAGTTCAAGTTTTGAAATGAAGATAAAACCCCTGCATAGCGAAAGCTCAAAACTGGAATAGTGTACTTCACCAAAAAGTTGTGAAAACAAATCCAGTTAGGGACGGCGTATTAGTAGGTCTTGCCGGTGGCACGACAGAGGAAAAATTGAGTTCTTGTTGACAAGAAGTACTTGAGTACCTACTCACAGATGGCGCTGTTGTGTACACCCCCACCTGTATAGCGATCGCTGGCGTATCCCGACCGTAGATTTCTGTCGGGCAACAGAGTTGACAGCTACATGATCATCGGGTAAGATTAATATTGAAAAAATAGATTTTTCGCTTCGCTCAAAATCCGTTTATTTAACAAGAGCATAATACATTCCACGACATGAAAATATGAGTCTGCTAATTATGTAATAAATGCATATAAAAGACATGGCAGAGGAAAAACAGAATGTCAGAGCCAAGATCCTCCACCAATCAAATTGCCTCACTACATGAGGAAATAAAACTTAGTAATACGTAACATTTTTGGAAGACTATTCAAGTACAATATATCCTCCTTTAAACACACACAAAAATTATTTTAAACAGTCTGCTGATGTATAAGCAACCAAACCACATATGATACATGGTAAAGATGTAAATAAAGCACATGAGAATAAAATCGCTTAATTCGTACCACTAAACAGTATAAGTAAACATCCCTCTTACTATCAATATCCATCTCTATTACAAGACTAATTACGTAAATAATCCTGTAACTATTGCTGAAAAATTTACTATAATATTGAATTACAGGACAGTACAAGACTCAATTTTTTTTGTAAAAATAATATTTAAGAATACTGTACTATAAAGCAGAGCTAATAGAATAACGATACCAATACCAACCTAAATTCCATTCTACCTCAAATATTAACTCAACTACTTTTCTTACATACATTAACGTTAAGTGAACCGAATAAAGCATAGATAACATAAAATTGTTGATAATAAATTATGACATAACATTATACCCTTATCAATCAAATTAAGTTAATCACTAGACTACACCCACTGAGAATAAAAATTCTGTGAGCTTAATTGATCCGTGGACTATGGACATTGACTAGAAATAATACGTTCCGTCAACTAAAAAAAATTTAAATTTTTATTAAACCAATTAAAATAACAAATTTGGAATGTGTATTTTTCCCAGCTATACAAACCTGAGTCCTATAAATTACATGATTCTTTAAAATAGATGAATACAGCACAAACTGGAAAGGCTTTTGAATTGTCAACAAGGTTGTGGTTAACGACACGTGGTGCAATGCTGAAGCCCTGATAACCCACTTGTTACAGACTATTCACTTTTTACCTTAAGCCCAAGAGTGCAAGGGGTGGTTGTGGTGGGAAATGTAATTTATAGGACTCAGGTTTGTATAACTAGAAAAAATAAAACTTTTCTCAATACAATGGCACAGCTATACCTCAGTTTACGACTAACTTTGAGTAGAAGTAAATTGGGATATTAAGACAATTCAAATTGTATTACGAGCATTTTAAGTCTGCGAGCAAAATTTTGCCCTTTATGAGCATTTATTGTGGACAAGTACTAACGAGACTAGCACACTATACACTGAAAGCAGTCATGCAATACAGTACTCATTTGCCACCCACACAGTGTTCACAAGATTTTAATGGCATTTTGTTTCACAATACCTCACATCCCCTCCCTTCTCTGATCTTAACTCTTCCACTCTCCTGGAAGCATCATACAGTATGTTGTTAGTGTCTTTGGAATTGTTCTTTGTAGAGCTGTGATCACTATTGTTCATCATAAAGTTAACAGTACAGGATCATGACAATGACCCCAAAGATGATGATAAAAATCATAAGATAATTACTGTATATGTACGTCAGCAGAAAAGTAAAAAGAAATGTTCAAGGTGAGCCAGGGGTAGTTTGAGAATTTCAAGAGAAGAACTGGCATTCATAGTACTGTGCAACACGGTAAGGCCATGAGCTACAAATATCAAAGGAGCAGAGGTATTTGTTGCAGGTTTTGAAGGCTTGCAGATTCTGAGTCTTGAATGCCATAGCAAGTATTTAATCGAGACGATACTGGTCTTTTTTGTTAGAAAATTCCAAAGAAGACTTCATTACAGCAAAAGAAAAGGTAATTCTCAGTCACAAGACCAAGAAGGACCATTAATTCCCCCTGTTCTCTCCTAATGCTAGCAAGGATTGCAAAATCAAACTTGGAGAATCAACAACTCTATAGGAAGTGCAAGGTGCAAAAGAAACTGAACATCATGTGAAGGTCAAACAAAGCTAGAGAGACTCTCTTTTTGTTTGTGGAATAGTTTGCTGAGGATTCTGTTCCAGAGGTAAAAAAGTACCTTATGGGGAAGAACGTCTCACTCCCACCCATTGAAGATGACCTAGTAGAGGAGTTCAAATTAATTAGAATCTAGTTCCAGCTGCCCTACACCACTTCAATACTCCAGCCCATGGATCAGAAAGTTATCTGTAATGTTAAGAAGCCGAACACAAAAAGCAATGTTACAGCGATGCATCAAGGTCACTGAAGGGACCAACCTCACCCTACGATAGTTTTGGAAAGAACATCTCTTAAATGATTGATAAAACCTAAGAAGGGGTAACCAACTAAACCCTCAATTTTGAGAAGAAGAAACTGTGGACTAAATGTGTTACTGAATGCAATTTTGAGGGATTTAAACCCATGCAGGAGGTAATTGACAATGGAATAGTGTCCTTGGGAAAAACAACAGGGTTGGAGGTGAACAATGATGACATCAATGATCTTGACAAACCTACCGAGAAGCTAAGGACCAAAGAGCTATTGGAATTGCATAAGAAGCAGCAAAAAGGGGTTGTGGAAGAGACTTCATGGGAGGAGGAGGGACAGAATGATAAGCCTCTTGCTTCAAGTGAAATTAAGATGTTGAAAATGTAAGAAACTGTGCAAAATTTTGTAGAAACACACCACCCACATCAGGCTTTGGCAGGGTTAGAAGCAAATCTATCAACATTACAATTTTTAAAATAAAGCTAAGGCAGTCTTCCCTTGATAGGTTCATCTTGAATGTTGAACAAGAGTGTTAAAAAAAGATAACCAAGTGTCCAGAAAGGTGAATTAAATGATTCAATTAGTGATGTGTATGTAGTTCAAGAGAGGATATTTACACAAGTTCTCATGGAGGGAGACTCTCCCTTTAAGCAGTAATTCCTTCTTCCTCCTCTTTTCTTGTTTCCCTCTTGCCAGCCAAGACTCTTCTCAAAGGGAAAGTGTGAAATAATGTCAGTACTGTATTTCCATTTTTTTAAAGAAAGTTTTCTAAATAATCAATAACAGCCACTCTTACTGTACCAGCATCGTATAGCTAAAACTCATTTGTTTCATCACAGTCCCATTGATAATATTATATCCATATTAACAGTCTGATGTTAGGGGTTATAAATTGTTCAATTAGAATTACAATCTTTAAATATAAATGTACGTGTATTTATGGATGTGTGGACTGTATCTAATGAGTTTCCTTAATTTCTTAAATGAAAAATTATTTTAGTTTGCGAGCGAGCTCCAAGAAAGAATTAAACTCTCACACTGAGGTACTACTGTACTATATTTTGCATACAACTAAATCAGAGAGAGCCAGTAATTCACTCAATCTTTTAGCTATAGATAAATCCAAATGATATAGCTTTAAATTTTAGATACTTGAAGGGCACGCTATGCAGAAGTTCAGATTAGGGACCTTTCTAAAATACAAGTGCAACCTCCAAATTTGACCTAATTGGGTTTTGAGCTGAAGGCCTTTAGATAATGAAGGACCTTACCCTATCCCTATATGGCATCACAGTACTGTAATATCAGTCAAATCCAACTTACTACAACAGTGAAATCAACAAGTTAAAGGTAGATCTAGTGTCGACAAATACCCAAAAGTAGCAAAGATTACACCAAAAGGAGAGTGAATGGAAGCTGAAAAAATATGATTAGCCTATCTATGAAGAGAAAGAGGAAACTGGATTAAAATTACTATAGATGAAAGTACAATAGAGTGAAAATTGTTGAGACTGCTGCCAAGGAAACAGCTGTGAAATTATAGTAGAGATGTGTATAGATTTCTATACACAAACAATGAATAGGGTTATTAGTACCTATTGGTAGATCAAGATTGTGTATAGGTGAATAGCTTTTTTTTTTTGTCCAGACAACAAAAAGGCAGTGTGATTAAGACACTTGGGACTTGTGAATATGGACATAATTTGGTTAATGGGATTATGATGAAATATCCGAGTTTTGGCAATAAGATGCTGATACAGTAAGAGTGACTGTGATTAATATAACTGAGATGTCTTTTTTTAATAGAACTCTAACCAGCAAAACTCACATTCATCATCAAGCTAGTGCTGAAGATTTAATTTTCTTAATTACGATCTCTTTAAATACTTCAGTATTGATGGTTCTTGAACCTTTTTTCTTTTCTTTAACCGCAATTTAGTAGACTTTGTTGGACTAACTACATGTATCTTATTATACCCCTGGTGTGCTTCCATTACTTCCTCCTGTAATTCTTTGGGAAGTTCTCTAAACACATCAAGGTCTATACCATCTGGCAAACAACCATTAACCTGCATCCCAATCTCTGTATTTGTCTTACATACATCAGCCTGGGTGGGGACAGTAACATTTTTGTATTCCATATCTAAGGTATTTGAACTTGAACTACAAGATGGACCACTTTCACTTATACTCTTGTTACTCAAGGTTCCTTTCCTACATACAATTTCATTTTCTGGAACCCTTTCCTTGACCAATAAATAGCCCTCTATACTAGCAAACTTTTGAGTCTGACATGAGATTTTATTATGATCTTTCATGGAGGTTGAAGAAATGACAGATTTACTAGCTATTTTGTCAAAACTTTTGTATGATGAAAGAATTTCTTCTTGGAGTTCTTTGGGTAAAGCTTTATATACTTCAACATCAATATTGTTGGGCAAGGACAAATGGCTTTCCTTTAAGCTAGGAAAATGATCACTACCATTTAGATCTTTGCATGACTGATTGCCTTCAAGAGTATATTTACAACACAGATCATCTGCTTTAGTGTCTGTTATGTTAGCAAAAGAATTCATATCTTTTATTTGTTTTTTGTTATTTTTGCTTTCTCTTTCAGACCCTAATGGGAATGATCCTCTCTGTTCACAATCAATATTATTTGAAGCACTTCCTTTTCTAAATTTCAACTCTTGTAATTCTAGATGTCTTTCAGATACATCAGAATCACTACAAATGAGAATAGTTTTCCCTAAATCATGTTCCTCCTTTCTGTAATCTTGTCTTGTCTCAATGTTACTGTTACTTGACGTCTTCTGAAGAAACTGAATGATCGACTTTGATTTTGGCACAGGATCTACAAATTTAGTCATCCCAAGTCCAACCATTGTAAGTTGGAAAGGCTTACTTACATCAACCAATTTCTGGAATGTTTTGATAATCATGTCCAACATTGCTGATTTTGCACTTTCACTAATATTTACAACACCTTTTGAGAAGAAAGATGATGACAAAGGAACTTGCTTTGAATCTCTATGACCATATCTCTTGTTCAAGTCAAATTTCCTTGCAGATACTTTCATAACCAATGGTTCTCGACCATCACTTGCTAAAAGTTTCAAAAGCCTCTCTAACAAAGTTTTATATTTCACTTTAATTTTTGAGAACGAGGTTTCTATCTTAAATGCATCTTCCAAACCAATGCTTTGAGGAAGAACTGTACCACGAACTGGACTTTCATCAATGCCAAAGCTCCATTCCTTTAATTTCTTGGCCATTTCCATGTCAAATTTTGTCCTTAGATTTTTCATTGGGACATTTTGAAGTTCATGGACCACTGAAATACCCAGTTCACTGAGAGCTTTGTTTGTTACAGTTCCAATTCCTGGTACTGATTTAATGCACTTCAGTGAATTCATAAGATCACAAACCTGCCAGGGAAATATAACTGTTTGATCATTTGGTTTGTGGTATCCAGATATTAATTTGGCTATCAATTTATTATGTGCAATACCAGCACAACAAGTTATTCCCGTTTTTTCAAAAATTGCTTCACGCACCTCTCTGGCAATGTGAGAACCCACTATCAGTCGATCATAGCAACCACAGCCACAGGGATCACATTTGGACATTTTATTTTCCTCTTTATCTCCATACCAATGTCCATATATTTCTTTATCATATTTGTCTAAACACTGGCTTACTTTCTCTGTTACATCCAAATAATTTTCATCCAGACCTAATCGTTCCACACAAGATGAGAAGGTCTGCACAATTTTTGTTATGTCTGTAGAAAATCGTCTATAATGCGTGAGATCAGAGCCATCAACAAGTATCAACTCTGGCAACAACTTTAATGCTTCACTAACAAACATACTCTTTTTGACTCCAAGTTCCCTAGCAACATAATTACATGTGATCATAATTTCTTTTTGTTTAATACCAACAGGCTTCCCCTGAAGACTTGGGTTGAGCACCATTTCGACCTGAGCGTAGAAACAGTCTATATCAAAGTGCAAAATTGTCCTTTGGTGCTGTTCTGGAATTAGAGTCCACTCATCCTCTAGATTTTCAAAATTCTTGTCCATCTGAAATAACATCAGTAATTTCTTAGAACCTTTTTACCTTTTCCTTAAAACTATACACAAGCCCTATGTACTATTTTCTATAATACTATAAAAGGGATTTTGACGTAGGAAAAATCTATTTCTGGGCGAGGGACCTGTGCCGCCCAGTGAATAAGCTCCTATTAGCACTTATTCTTAGGTAATTTACTGCTAAATATACCAGAGAAAAAATGTAAAGGAGTGCTAGGTTAACTAGCTCGCTCACCTATTGGTGTCGGTATAGAATTGGGCGTATAATCCAGAGGTCCCGCACTATTTAGATTCATCCACGACAAAGACCCCAATAGAGGAGAGCCGTTCAACCTCACTCGGCACCACCAACTCTGCATCCGCTCAGAACCCAACTCCTTAGCACCCAAAGTTTGGGGACTCCAAGGGAGAGGAGCTGGGAGGGTTCACTGGGCGGCACAGGTCCCTCGCCCAGAAATAGATTTTTCCTACGTCAAAATCCCTTTTCTGGGCTTGAACCTGTGCCGGCCAGTGAATATATACAAGAGAAATGTCACCAAACTTGCAAAATAAAGGAAAAAACATAAACATAAGGGAAATACAAGTTGCTTTAATCAGAGATGAGTGCTAAAAACAGCTATAAGGGTATCTTAAAAAGAACATAAATCCACTTGGTAGAACAATTGACAAAAAAGGTAAGGTATAATAATGCCGTGAGTGATGATATATACAGATACTCAGGAGTCAAACATTTACAAATATAGTAATAGTAATCAGGTGCGAAACCAACGAATACAAATAGGGTATAAATGAGGCAGGTAAGGGGGAGAGATAAAATGACAAGGAATTAACATGTGAGTTACCTGGGGGTAACTACGCTCCCTGCAGCTACTGTAGGAAATTTAAGGGCTTCCAAATGTTTAAGGTAGTGTTTCTTGAACACTGACGGTGATTTCCACCCTGTATACCTGGAAAGGTCCGTAAAATTCATGTGGTGAAAAAAGTTCACCGAAGTAGCAACCGCTCTGATATCATGTGCAAGAGGAAAAGAGTCAGGGCTAGCTTGTTTAATAAAATACAAAATTTGTTGCCTGATCCCTTTAATGGTAATGGTACCGCCTTGTTCTCTAACGAATAGAGGCCCCGAGGAGTTAGAGGAGGTCCGGGATAAATAAGACCTAAGAGTAGTAACAGGGCACAGAGACGGATCTTGCGTGAGGGGAACAATTTTCCAGGAGGACCATCTGTTCTGAGGGTCTTCGTTCTTAGCTAAAAAGAATTTGTTAGGTGAAAGAAGGACCTCTCCCGAAGGAAGGAACTCAATATGACCAGGGTCTCTTGACAAAGCTGCCAGTTCAGAAATTCTTGCCCCGGAAGCCAAACTCACCAGGAAAAGTGTTTTCCTGAGAAGGGGAATGTAATCACAAGAACTGTTAATGGTATCAGAAGCCAATTTGAGTACATCATTAAGGAACCAGGTAACCGGGGTAGGACGAGTAACCGGTTTCAGTCTGGCACAGGCTTTCGGAATTGAAGCTAACAAAGAGTCGGTTAAGTCTATGTTAAAACCCACTAGGAAGATCTTTTTCAAGGCAGATTTAATAGTGGTGATAGTATTGGCTGCCAGACCTGATTCTAATAAAGTTCTAAAGAAAGTGACTGTAAGGTTCAAGTTCATACAGTGTACGTCTGAGTCTATCAAAAATTTAGCCAACTTTTTAACCGCAGAATCATATTGGCGGATGGTGGAATCCCGTTTATCTGATTCTAGGAACAGGGTGTTTTGAGGATCGATATTGGCACCATGCATGGCCGCAAACTTCATGAAGTCCATAAAGTTAGGGCGCTCTGAATGTTTGAGAAAGCGTACACAACGCGTGTTTGTACTATCTGAGACAGAACCGGATTGGGTATCGGGTGAGGATGTAGTCTCAACTCTCGCAGGAGAGGGTACCAATTGCTCTTGGGCCAGTTGGGTGCGACCAAGGCTACTCGTCCCTTGAAGGATCTCAAGTTTGTCTAGGACTTTCAGTAAAAGATTCACCGGGGGAAAGAGATAAATCCTCCCAGATGTCCCAATTCTGTGACATGGCGTCTGTGGCGTAAGCCTGAGGGTCTAGATTGGGAGCCACATATACTCTCAATTTGTGGTTGGACTCCGTGGCGAAGAGGTCCACTTGGAGACCCGGAACCCGAGAGAGAATCCACCGGAATGACTTTAGATCGAGTGACCATTCCGATTCTAGAGGGGAGGTCCGGGACAAGGCGTCTGCAACTACGTTCCGGACTCCCGCCAGGTGGACAGCTGAAAGATGCCAACGGTTCGAGGCTGCTAGGGAGAATATGGCTACTAGAACATGGTTCAGAGGCCCTGATTTTGATCCGCCTCTGTTGAGGCAGCGGACCACCACTTCGCTGTCGAGAACCAGACGAAGGTGTTGTCTCTTGGATGGAGCGAGACGTTTCAGGGTTAGAAGAACTGCCATGGCCTCTAGCACATTGATGTGGAATTGGCGGAATAAGGGAGACCAAAGACCTTGAACTTTCCTGAGCTGAGAATAGCCTCCCCAACCTGATAGGGATGCGTCCGTGTGAATGATTAACTTCGGAGGCGGAAATCGAAGGGGAACTGACTTTGACAGATTGTTGGCCCTTGTCCAAGGTAGAAGTCTTTCCCGGAGAATGGGAGGAAGGCGGACTTTCCTGTCCCGGAGCTTCCGGTTCGCCCTCGAACGCCAGACACGATTGATATCTTTCAATTTTGCTTTCAGAAGTAGATCCGTCACTGAAGCAAATTGAAGGGACCCTAGGATCCTCTCTTGGAGTCGTCTGGAACTTACTTTGTCTTTGAGAAAGCGTTTGGTGTTCATTGCAATCTCTAACCTCTTGGGTTTGGGAAGACACAGAGTGTGAGATATAAGATCCCATTGCAGGCCGAGCCATTGGAACTTTGATTTCGGAAGAAGACGGGACTTCTTGAAGTTGATCTGGAAGCCTAGAGATTGAAGGTATTGGATGACTCTGTGAGTGGCTTTTAGGCAATTTTGGGAGGTGTCTGACCAAATGAGCCAGTCGTCCAGATAGGCTACTACTTGAATCCCTTGATTTCTGAGTTCCTGAACAGCAACTTCTGCTAACTTTGTGAAGATCCTTGGGGCGATGTTGAGCCCGAAAGGCATCACCTTGAAGGAGTAATTTTTGTTTCCTAGGCGGAAGCTTAGATACGGACGGAAGTGTCTCGCTATCGGGACGTGATAATAGGCGTCTGTAAGATCGATAGAGGTGGTGACGGCCCCACGGGGAAGTAAGGTCCGCACCTGCGAGACGGTAAGCATTCGAAACTTGTCGCATTGAATGTACAAGTTGAGAAGGGATAGGTCTAGAATCACTCTTCTCTTGTCCGAATCCTTCTTCGGGACACTGAACAGCCGACCCTGAAACTTCAGGTGTTTCGTTTCTTGTATGGCGTTCTTTTGTAACAGGTCCTGGACAAATTCGACTAGGTCCGGAGTGGAATGCTGATGAAATCTGTTCGGTGGAGGAGGTCCTTGAATCCAACTCCACCCCAGTCCCTTGGAGATGATACTGAAAGCCCAGGGACTGAACCTCCATTTGTTGCGGAAGGCATAAAGCCTCCCCCCTACCCGCTGCACCTCAGTATTGGCTTGAGGAGTTGCCTCCACGTCCGCCTCGGAAGTTCTTTCCCTTGCGAAAGAATCTACCTCTACCTCTGTTCTGGTGTGAACCACGGTGGTAGCCTCTACCTCTGTTATAACCCTGGGAAGAGCCTTGAGCCTCATAAGATTGGTTAAAGGCTGGAGAGGTGGTGGAGGCACCGGGAAGCTGGCTCTTAGGGAGCAGAACGGTGACATAGTCGTCCGAGGAAGGAGCCTGAGAGGTGGAAGGCTGTGCAGGAACAGCAGGAGATGGAGGAAGAGGCTGCCGGAAAACGGACGAGCTACTCTGCTGTTGCCGGAACTGAGTGGAGGTATACGGGCGGAGCCTCTTCCTACCCCGGGCTTGGTAACTTGCGGGATCATATTTCCGCTTAGGAGTCAAACCCCAACGGGCTTTAAGGCTCTGATTAACTCTAGTAGCCTCTGCCAAGACTTCCTCCACAAGATCCTCAGGGAAAAGATTTGGACCCCAACAAGAGGACCGGATAAGTTTATTCGGCTCGTGCCTAATAGTCGCCTCAGCCAGGACGTGTTTGCGGCACCTACGTTTAGCAAGAGCAAAGTCATACAAGTCAAAATATAGCGACTGCAAAGTAGCCTTATTGAGAGACTTAAAGATACTCTCAGTATCATAAGTTAAGGCTATCGACTCCGTAGACGTGGCCAAGTTCAAAGTTCGACCAACACGTAGGCGGGAATCATACTCCTGTTTAATAAGGGATTCCGGGAGACGGGGAAGCCGTTCACTAAACATTACTGACGCACAGTCAGCTGTTAGCTTGCCAGAAGTAAAGGTGGTATGGACATTGTCCCAACACTCAATACCTGAAGGAAGAAGGAGGGAGATCGGATCTACCTCTCGGATGGGAGGCAAGGGCTTCTCCTCCAGAGCATATTGAAAAGCAAGCTCTGCAATCTTATTGACGCATGGAGTCACGGTATCCTTGTCCATTAAGAACATTGTGAAAGAACTTTTATGAGGCGTCAACATGGTATTGGTGCAACCTATATCATTCAGAAACCTAGCCCAAACAGATTGGGCTTGTTCCTTTGGGAAAATGACAGTCTCTTTGGGGACCTTATCCAGCCGAACCAGAGCTTCCTCGGTAAGCCTGGCATAACCATGAAATGGAAATGCGAGACCAGGAGGAAAGAATTCAAAATCCTCTAGTGGACAGGTACCAAGACCTTCCAACGTTAACATCCCGTCTGAGAATGGGGAATGAAGAGCCATGCGCCAAGGGTTATTCTTGGTAAACGGCGGAAGCTTAGAGGCATCCGGGATGAGAGAGCTTTGAACTCGTTCCGGAGTACCATGCTCTAATGCCCCAAGTCTCTGACCAATGTTAGAGAACATCGTGTCCATCTTGGCCTGCATTTCCGACACAATCTTCGATTGCATCTCCGACACAATGCGAAGCATGGCTGATTCGGAAAGGCCCGGGTTAGGAGCAGAGGTGGCGGATTGTACTCCCGGGTCGTGAGACTTAGAGGAGGAGCCGGAAGCCTTAGATGACGGGTTTGTATTCGATTTGGAACTACGGGAAGCCTTGTGGGGCTTACGAGCTTTAGGCAAAGTTCTAGATATAGACTTATCTTTGGGGGGAACCGGGTGTGATCGGTGAGACGAATCGCGGTCCCCAGAAAAACCAGGGAAAGAAGAGAGATCAGATGAAGAAGAAAGAGCGGGGCTGAGGATAGGAATCTCAGCGCCGGTAACACCTGCCTCACTTACCACCCTACCTGCATCCGGATCATCCAACAACATAGGTTCCACATCCAAATTCAAGGAGGCAACATTGTCTTCCAGATCTCCGGGGGCATCCAACGGATCTTGTTCCTGGTCAATGAATCCCGCAATAGTGGCATCAATGTCGGCAATGATGGGTGCCGCAACATGCCTAGCCACAGCGGTTGAAGACTTGGCATTAGGGTAGATCATACCACAGTAGTCTTCAGAAAGGACGTAAGGCTGTTTTGCTTTCACGTTTCTGGCAAATCCCCCAACCCACACTTTCAGTGTGGCCCGAGCCGCAGTCTTCTGCTCCGGGGATGCCTGAAATAATAGTGGGAATTACAAAAAGGAAGATTCCCGGAGGTCCTTCAAGACCATAGAAATCTTACTAAATAGTGTATGTATACCAAATAAAGGTAAATTAATTAGAAAGACAACATAGCCAACGGGACTCACCGAATCAGATCCAAGGGTGGTGATGAGGTCAAAACAGACCATACAATTATCTGGGTGCCAGACTACAATGTCTTCCAGCTGAACTCCGCAGAGGGCGTGAGACCTACACACAGTATGGCCACAAGGCTGGTGAAGAACAGCCGCACAGGCCGTCGTCTGACAATGCACCATCTATAAAAAGAATAGTATATGAGAAACTGTAATTCTCTTAAGTAGGGGCGGGTCCGGAGGACCCGGGACTAAACATAAGTCTAACTTAAGACTAGAGCTTAACTGTAATACTCTTAAGTAGGGGCGGGTCCGAAGGACCCGGGCCTAACATAAGTCTAACTTGAGACTAGAGTATAACTATCCATTCCGGTCGAGCCGGGATCATAAAGAAGGATGCAACAAAGAATTAAGACACATGGTGTCTGATTTCCCGGCGCGAGGTTAAGCCCCGGACCGGGAAGTAAAAGTACATCCATAAACTAATACATATAGGAACTCCGGGATAGTGATCTGTCATATATAATCATAGGAACTGTTATAAATTAAGAGCGGGGCGGAACCGTAGATAAGAACCACCAACAGAACCCGGAGGGTTTCGTATAACATAATAAAAGTGTGATAGGTGAATATAAAATAGGGTGCACCGGGATCCTACTCTGTTGACCGGTGGCCAACCCGTCTAGACAGAGACGAAACCGCCGGGACACCCGGAGGACAAAGTCCATAAACACTGAACTACCCCCTCTAAAAGGAGGGAAGGCAACGGTCCCCTAGGGGAGGGGGGAGAGAAGCCTAGCCACCAACCTAGCGAGAGGGGGAGCTTGGGGGAGGATCACGTGATACGGAGCAGCAGGGCTACCAACTGACGATCCCCAAACACAACCAAAACAGATCATACGGAGTAATAAGCACAAATATTCATTATAAAAGTAATAGCGTTGAAAAATATATAAATATACACATAAAAAATTAGGGCAAGGCATGCGAAATAATGAATAAATCCCGAAGGACAACATCCTGATGGCTTAAAAAATAAAAATTGCCGCCCAGTAACGAAGGTCGGCAAGCCATCTACGATACGTAATCTGATATCGGCCCTAAATATGAACCACAAGGGTTCTAAACGCTAAATAATGAATATCCACAATAAAACATATAAAAATTTTAAACTAATAATAAAAATAATACACTTAGTAACACCGCGAGTGAAACTAAAAGCTCTCAAAACAGGAGTACCAACCGTAAACGGAATCGAGCAAGACCGAGATGATCGAAGAGAATAAACTCCTATAATTTAAATATTAAACGGTCTAGAATGCTCAAAACACAGCCAAACATAGCTTGGTACTTAGACGGTGTCTCCTGGGAAACCGATGTAGAAGCCATAATCCACAAAAAATAAGGCAAAAAATACGAGAGCACAAACAAGCGGGTTACCACACAGGCGTGCTAAAAAGGAGTTGGGTTCTGAGCGGATGCAGAGTTGGTGGTGCCGAGTGAGGTTGAACGGCTCTCCTCTATTGGGGTCTTTGTCGTGGATGAATCTAAATAGTGCGGGACCTCTGGATTATACGCCCAATTCTATACCGACACCAATAGGTGAGCGAGCTAGTTAACCTAGCACTCCTTTACATTTTTTCTCTGGTATATTTAGCAGTAAATAACCTAAGAATAAGTGCTAATAGGAGCTTATTCACTGGCCGGCACAGGTTCAAGCCCAGAAATAGTTTTACAAAATACTTTTCCTAAAGTAAAAGAAAATACTTTTTTTTTTTGCTAAATCATTTATGATGCAATGGAAAGGGTACTACCTTATACAGAAAATATGAAATATGACGAATTCGTAGATAATTTGTATTTTTCCTAACTATACAAACATTAGCTATTTAATAGGGGTATTACTTTCGGCGTAACTGAAATGATGAGCCACTAATTTTTAACGAGGGTTTACTACCCACACCGCTAGTTAGCAGGGGTAGGGGAGGGTCCCCTCTCACACACCTGTGCTTGAGCTCACTTTGCTTGGAGGTAGGACTTCAAGGGGGATAGGGTTGGTGGCCAAATTTGGTTAAATAGCTAAGGTTTGTATAGTCAGGAAAAATACAAATTATCTACGAATTTGTCATTTGTTCCGTAACTGGAATACAAACCACGCTATTTAATAGGGGTGACTCACCCATTAGGAAGGGTGGACGTCTCCAGCCTCCAGATGCCTTCTTTACAAGAAAGAGTTGACTGAAGAAACTTAGGGATCCGTCAAGGACCTCTTGGAGAGCGCCCTTCTTCAACAGGATCTGGACTTCTGCCCGAAGGGCTTGCCCCCTTGCCGATCCCATGGCAAGGGAGTTCAATGACACTGGATTCGTCGTCAGGGGAGGTAGAGATGTTATGAACGGGACGCAATATCCTAGACTGATCACGGAAATTGTCCAGGAATTGGCGCCGAGTTACTTCCACCTGTTTGAGCAACTTTGTAGGCATCCCCCCACTGGTGGAAATGCAGGGGGACTGCCTCTCCTAGCGTTTGTGGCCTCAGCTGCTCCCTCTAGGATTCTTGCCTCCCCTGGAAGACTTTTTGCCTTTCCTTTCTTTGACAGGAAAGGGCTTAGACACCATCGTCTTCGCTGCTGTTGTCGTCGTAGTGGCCTTGGCTGGACGGGATTGCTATGGTGCTGGAGGCTTATAGGGCTTGGATGTTAAAGCCCTATGAAGGAGTCTTGATGAGACTTCCTCCACCTCTCAGCGGTGTGTTCCATATCCTTAGGCTCGAAAAGAACAGACCCCTCCATGGAGGAATGTCAGAGCCTATTGACCTCGGCGCTAGGGACCTTCTGATGGAATCTCTCAGCTACTGCATCCTGACGTTTCAGGATGGTATTTGCCCACAAGTTCGAGACTTGGTGGGCCAGAAACTCGATCGTGCGAGTCCCTGAGAGAAGGTAGGTTTCCATAGCTTTCCTGGTACGTTCCTTGGAGAAATCCTCAGAACGTATCAGGATACCTAAGGTCCCCACCCAGATATCGAGCCACAAAGTAGCTTGCATAGCACACTTCGCGACCTTCTCCTGATCGAGGATCTCGGCTGCCGAGAACGAGACCTGTTGGTTGGAGAATCTCTCAAGAGTGACTCCTGGTTAGCTCTTCCAGCGAGTGGTGAAGTGGAAGAGCTAGACAAGGCACCTCTAGGATCTCGAAGTACCTCC
Source organism: Palaemon carinicauda (assembly GCF_036898095.1). Taxonomy (NCBI): domain Eukaryota; kingdom Metazoa; phylum Arthropoda; class Malacostraca; order Decapoda; family Palaemonidae; genus Palaemon; species Palaemon carinicauda. The sequence goes on from NC_090761.1 coordinate 42,688,259, forward strand.
TCTGCTGTACGTGAGGAGGTGGGAGGAGCTTGTTGGTGGTACCGGAACGGTTGGAGGTGGACATCTTGGGAGAGCTGTTGTGAGATCTTGTCCCTGGTACTCTTTACCTTCGTCTGAAAGGGAAGGAGAAGCAGACTGAGGAATAGAAGGAACTTGCCTCGAAGGTCTGCGTGAAGTCAGTTTTGCCCTTGGGGAAGTGACATGTCTAGAACTCCTCTTTTTCTCTTCAATGGGGTAGAGGAAGCCATGGTTCCATGTCCAAATTCAGAGAGGACAGGCTTGAAAGCCTGAGTTACGGCTCTGATCAGGGCACTGAACCAGGGCTGTAGGCTGCCAGATGCAGTCAGACATGGGAAAGGGATTGAAGGATCCCTGGGAGGAGTCACTGTAATTGGTGGTTTTGCCTGTGGTAGCTTTGGGATCCTGAACCCCTCTGGAAATTTCCCTTCTCCCACAATGCGCGGTGGTATGCGCTTGCAGGGAGGGGAATGAGGCGATGGCGACCTTGCCGGACGTCGTTCTATGAGATGTGTAGGCTCGAGCGCGGGAGGATATTGATGCTTGAGTGAGGGAGAATAATGGCGCTCGCGCGAGGGAGAATATCGAGTCTCGCGTGAGGGATACTGGTGGCGCGCACGCGCAGGAGAATATTTGCGCGGGCCCACAGGAGAATCCTGAAGAACGCGCAGGAGAGTGTTCGCGCGCATCTGTTATAGCTGTAGGGCACGCGTGCGTAGGAGAAAGTTCCCTAGCGCGTGGGCGCGCAGTAGATTCAGGCGGGGTGCGCGGAAGAATGTTGGCGCGCATCCATAGGAGAGGATTGACGAGCGTGCGCATATCCTTGTGGATGCGTGGGAGAAGGCTGGCGTGCAGGTGAGTGCTGGCGTGTTGGTAAGGGTTGGCGCGCGGGTGAAGGCAGCATGGCTGACTTGTCAGTAGTCCTACTATCATAAGAGAAAGTTGGCGCGCAGGTTTTACCTGGCGTGTAGGATGGTTCGCAGCATGGCACGCAGGAGCAGGAGATCGATGGCGCGCAGGCGAGTGTTGGCTCGCAGATGGGCGCTGGCGCATAGGAGATCGTTGGCGCATAAGCGCGCAGGCAAGCCCTGGCGCGCAGGAGATCGTTGGCGCATGTGCGCATGAGGGGGCGCATGAGGGCGCGCATGGCGCGTGGTGGAGCTATGCTCTTGTTGGAGCGTATGCGCATGTTGGCGCGTACGCTCTTGTTGCACTGTGCTAGGGTAAGAAGGAAGATCAGCACGTAGTGATGGGGCCTGACGAGCTACTGATGAGCACTTGTCAGGTTTCGTGGGCGCGTAGCGCGTAGGTTGTTGGCAAGCAATAGCACGTTCGGTTGGAGCCTTGTTAGGCCCATGCAGGAACGGCGACGGCAGGTCTGTCGGGTGGAAGGTCGACGTGTCCTTTAAAAGGACGACCTTCCACCGAAGGAGATCGCGAACGATCTGCAGAAAGGTCCAGGACCAATGCAGGTGCAGTGACGGATGAGCGGTCTAGAGGCTCCTCTGCGAGGGACTGCATAGAAGATGTTGAACCAGAGGCGCCTCCTCACCGCAGGTGAAGGAAGGCCTCTATGGTGAAGAGGAAGGCGAGCCTTCCGACAGATACGCTCTCTGGGGGCCGTCGGATCCGCAAGCTGACCTTCAGCAGTCCTCCGAAGAGGAGTCTCTGTAAGTGAACTCCCCCGAGGAGGAGAAACACTAGCAGGAGAGACTGACGACGGACTTAGTTTCCCCCTCGTAGGTTGATCAGGAACGGGAGAAACTAAGTCGTCAGCCACCGTAGAGTCTGGAGTGGAAAATGAGATGGGTGAAACCACATTGGATACCTCTGACACAACAACGTCAACAAGAGACAGAGGATCAACCTCTGACGGTGAGGACAATTGCTTGACAGCAGCACCCAATCAGATGTAGTTAAGCAAAACCTCCTTGGAGGGCGAACCCGTAAGCCCCAAGGAGGACCAAAGATGAAACAAGGAGGTTAGTGACATGTCCTCCCCCAGGGGGAGAGGTGGAGCTGCTTCACTAGGGGAAGCAACGTCATCTCTCGAGACCCGAGGTAGGTTAACAATAAATCGGTCTACGCTACCACTCGACGGTCTCTTGAAAGAGATCGACCGAGTGGGAGCTTCGGAGGAGGTTTGGACAACGGAAGAAGAGGCCTTGGGTTTTTTCTCCCTTCGAAGCAACCTTCAAAGAAGAAATATCCTGTTTGGACTTCTTCTTCCGTCGTCGCGAAAACCTCTCCCACTGGGAGGCAGACCACTCCCTACACTCACTACACTTGTTGGTACAATCACAACGTTGGCCCATACAAGAAGGACAAAGGGCGTGAGGGCGTGAGGATCAGTCTCGACCGCCAACATGAACGTTCCACAGGGGCGGACGGGAAAACTAAGGCAGGTGCGTATAATCGCAGAGGCCAACTTCACATACACAGAAACTAGAAAAAGAAAGAACAAAAGCAATTAAATGGCTGCCAATATGACGGCGAGGATGAGAGCGGACACGTTTGACCATCCGAGCCGAGAGCAAAGTGAGCTCAAGCACAGGTGTGTGAGAGGGGGGGGGGGGTAGCAAGCTACCATCCCCTACCCCCGCTAACTAGCGGTGTGGGTAGTAATCCCTCGTTAAAAATTATTGGCTCGTCATTTCAGCTACTCCTAAAGTAATACCCCTATTAAATAGCTAAGGTTTGTATTCCAGTTACGGAACAAACCAGTGTACATATAAAGTATTAAAAAATAACCATGAGAAACTGTAGTCTGTGCAACAGATGAAAAAAGTTACATTGGTATATGAAAACATGGAAATCTATTAAGAATTAGAACTAATTCCTAAAGTACAGTAGATGAAATTACCTGAATATAAAATATTTATGCTATAAAACCCAGAAAGTGTAGTTTTGACCAAGAACCAAGTAACTAACAGGAGAAAGAAGTGTTAAATCTTTTTCTCAATAGTGTCCCTTATTATGCCACTGCTACCTCAATAGAGCTAAAACAAAACTAAAAGACATCAAGATAAGAGTTTGAGAAGTGAGCAATAACAGGATAATAAGTGGCTTATATTATTGGTAAATAAAAGAAATTATAATTTACACATGGAATAGACAGACATATCCCTTCAGTTGTATTAAGAAGAGGACAAGTTATTTATTAGTATATATAAGTTAAGCATGTTCCCTCTCTTCCTTTACTGTCAGGCATTCTTAATGAGCACTGAGAGAAATACATTCTATCTGTGCCTGTTGCCACAGGCTACATAGAAGCCATTTCCTCAGTACTTCCTGCCTTAGTCTGAAACTTAGGAAATCACAATAACTGAAGTATGTATTCAGTAACTGTAACAGAGAGAATGGTAAGAGGTTTTCCAGCCAAATGAAACATTATAATTGTCGTCCACAGTCTTACTATATCGCCTTACGTACTCCTAGAGTATGCTTTGATGCATAATAAATTTCTTAAATATTTTTCTTAAAGACTGTGTGTTCCATCAACCAACAAAAATATTTTCATAATAAAGGGATTTTGACGAAGGAAAAATCTATTTCTGGGCAAGGGACCTGTGTCGCCCAGTGAAATGCTCCTCTAGCACCATTTCTAAGGAATAATTATTGCTGAAAATACCAGAGAAAAAGAGATGCATGGAATGCCAGGAATAAACCTAGCCCGCTCATTCATTGAGTGTCGGTATAGAAAACTGGGGCGTGATTGAACCACGACCATAGATCCCTCACCAATTAGACCTCTCCTTCATCAACATACCCCCATCTCTACCCCCTACATCTTCCCACACCCCCATCTTCATTCCTCTTCAGCACTTGCGTTAGTCAGACGTGTTTTGTTTTGCTCGTGTGCTTTGTGTTATTTTTGGAAGATGTCTTGACGTTTTAGAGATCCCTGCTTCCAAGTTGAGTATTTTATTTGTCTGTTTGGGATTTCTTGGTAGCGACACCTTTTTATTCTTAATTGTGTTTGGCCTTTTGTTTATGTATATTCCCTTTCGGGGGTTCGCTATGGCCATTGTGTCGCTTACTAGTGATCTCTTTGTTTATCGGGTTTGCATTTAGGTCCTTACACTATTTGTAACCCTGATATATGATTTGGACATCTATTTCTTTTTTTGGCATGATCTTTTTATTCATTTTTATAATTTTAGCGAATATACCCTTCAGGTTTGTTAGCGCTGTCTTTGATATCCTACTTTTATTTTAATATACCCGCTGGTTATATAACAATGGCTTTAGTCTGACGTCCGGCAGAAATAAAAAAAACTTGCGGCAATCGCAGATATAGATTGCCAGGTGTACACTAGCGCCACCACCGGAGCTAGGCAGAACCATTCCATCCAGCACCAAATTTTCCATGCCCATAGGTCTCTAGAGGGGAGGAGGGTGGGATAATAAGTTATATAACCACCGGGTAAGTATGTTCAAAAATTTATTTTATTATGAAAATATCATTTTTAAACATTAAACTTACCCGCTGGTTATATAACAATAGCTGATTGACACCCTTGGTGGAGGGTCAGAGACAGCAAAATCGTTAGAATATCACTTAAGTGTTAAATAAAAACAAGCTTAAGGGTTCGTACCTGTTAAAGAAGCTGACTTCAATGATTCTCTGCCTCATTATGTCTGCTATCCTTATGAGATCCAGAGGTCCACTCAGGGGGCTGAAGCTCTCTAGGAGCTGTCAAACAGGTAATAACCTCTATGTTGACAGGACCTCAACTAATAACCTTGTTCCGGGTGCTCTCAAGAAACAAATTGACTACCTGACTAAATCAAAAAAATCATAAAAATACATAAAAGTTCCAAAAGAAGAACAAGGGTACTAGGGATTAGGGGAAACGTAGTGGTAGATTCTTCACCTACTACTGCACTCGTTGCTACGAATGGTCCCAAAGTGTAGCAATCCTCATAAAGAGTTTGGACATGTTATACGTAATGCGAGGCGAATACAGGTTTACTCCAAAAGGTTGTATCCATGATGCTTTGCAGAGAACGGTTTTGTTTAAAAGCTACAGAAGTTGCCATAGCTCTAACTTCATGAGTCTTTACTTTAGGCACCTTAAGGTCTGCCTCACCACAGTGTGAGTGAGCCTCTCTAATTAAAAGTCTTATAAAAAATGATAGGGCATTTTTAGATATAGGTTGTGCAGGCTTCTTGACTGCACACCAAAGAGCCCCTGAATTACCTCTTAAAGCTTTAGTCCTGTGCAGATAAAACCTCAGTGCTTTAACAGGACACAGAACTTTCTTCAACTCTTCACCCACCATATCATAGAGAATAGTAATCTCGAAAGATTTAGGCCATGGATGAGAAGGACGTTCGTTTTTGGCCAGGAATCCAAGTTGCAAGGAGCATATGGCTTTTCCATTTCTGAAGCCAATATTCTTGCTAAAAGCATGAACTTCACTGAGTCTCTTAGCTGTTGCCAGACTTACTAAGAAAAGTGTCTTCAAAGTCAGATCTATAAAAGAAGCCGAGTGTAAAGGCTCGAATCTGTCACTCATGAGGAATTTTAAAACAACATCTAAATTCCAGGCTGGTGATTTTTGTTGACGCTTCTTAGAAGTTTCAAAAGATCTCAGGAGATCTTGAAGGTCTTTATTATTTGAGAGATCTAAATTCCTGTGTCTGAAGACAGCTGCCAGCATACTCCTGTACCCCTTGATGGTCGAGGAGGAAAAGTTATGCTTTCTTCTGGGATCTAAGAAGAAATCAGCAATTTGTGTTACAGAGGTACTGGATGAAGAAACTGATTTAGCTCTACACCATTCTCAAAAAACCTCCCACTTGGACTGATAAACCTTGATGGTAGACGTCCTCCTTGCTCTAGTGATAGCCTTGGCTGCCTCCTTCGAAAATCCTCTAGCTCTTGCGAGTTTTTTGATAGTCTGAAGGCAGTCAGATGTAGAGCTTGGAGGTTTAGATGGTTCCTTGCCAAGTGAGGTTGTTTGAGAGAAGATCTATTCTCAATGGCAGGCTTCTTGGAACATCCACCAACCATTCCAGTACCTCTGTGAACCAACCTCTTGGCCAGAAGGGAGCCACTAAAGTCAACCTGGTTTCGTCGTGAGACACGAACGTTTGTAACACCTTGTACAGCACTTTGAATGGTGGGAATGCGTAAACATCCAGGTGAAACCAGTCCATCAGGAATGCATCTATGTGCGTCGCTTCGAGGTCAGGAACTGGTGAGCAATAAGTCTCCAGTCTTTTCGTTTTTGAGGTCGCAAACAGATCTATGAGAGGACGACCCCACAACTTCCAAAGTTTCTTGCATACATCCAGATGCAACGTCCACTCTGTGGGGAGAATTTGATTACTTCTGCTGAGGCTGTCTGCCATCACGTTCTTCTCTCCCTGTATGAATCTTGTAAACAAGGTCATCTTTCATTCTTTCGCCCACATGAGAAGAGTCCTTGTTATTTCGTAAAGAGACCTCGAGTGAGTCCCGCCTTGTTTTGCTATGTATGCCAATGCTGTAGTGTTGTCGGCATTGACTTGTTCTACTTTGTTTAATACTAATTTCTCGAAACCTTTGAGAGCCAACAGGACTGCCAACAGCTCCTTTTGATTGATGTGGAGGCGTCCTTGTTCCCTTGTCCACAGACCTGAGATCTCTGACTTTCCCAGTGTTGCTCCCCACCCCGAGTCCGAGGAGTTGGAAAACAACACAAGGTCTGGGTTCTTTTGCTCCAACGAGAGATCTTCCTGAAGTCTGTTTAGGTTGTTCCACCACTGAAGGCACTTTCTCATTGGTTCCGTAAGGGGAATGCCTTCCTTGTCGAGGCTGTCCTCTTTGTTCCAATGGTAATTGAGATGGAACTGAAGGGGCCGTAGGTTTAGTCTCCCCATTGACACAAACTGTTCTAGTGAAGAGGGGGTTCCCAGGAGACTTATCCACTCTCTTGCTGAACAGACGTCTTTCTTTAGAAAGGAACAAAGTTTTAGGAGAGCTAGCTGTATCCTTGCAGGTGACGGAAAAACCTGAAAAGCCAGACTCTGAATCTCCAACCCTAAATAGAGAATCTTCTGGGATGGAATCAATTGGGACTTCTCTGAGTTCACAAGAAGTCCTAGCTCTTCTGACAGACTCAATGTCAGACGCGATCCTCCAGACAGTGATTGAAAGAGGGAGCCCTTAGGAGCCAATCGTCCAAGTACAAGGAGGCTCTGATGCCTCGTGAATGGAGCCTACTCACCACATTCAACATGATCTTTGTGAAGACTAGAGGAGCGGTGTTGAGGCCGAAACACAAGGCCCGAAACTGGAAGACCTCCTTCCTGTACACGAACCTCAGGTAACGTTTGCAACTTGGATGGATCAGGACATGTAAGTAAGCGTCCAGGAGGTCTAATGAGACCATCCAGTCGCCCTTCCTTACTGCTGCAAGCACAGTCTTCTGAGTCTCCATAGAGAACTTTGTCTTCTGGACGTAGCTGTTGAGGATACTTACGTCCCGGACCGGTCTCCATCCCTCCGAGTTCTTGGGAACCAGGAATAAGTGGTTGTAAAAACCTGGTGATTTTAAGTCGCGCACCCTTTATATTGCCTTCTTTTCTAGCAAGAGAGACATTTGAAGCTGCATGGCCTGCTTCTTCGACTCCTCCTTGTATCTGGGAGAGAGATCCACAGGGTCTATAACTAACGGAGGCTTCGTAATGAACGGGATCTTGTAACCCTCCTTTAAAACAGGCTTGCCAGAAGTTGTTTAGCCTAGCCCCCACTTCTGTCTGAAGGCGAAAGCAGTCAGACTCTGCTTTGGCCAGACCTAAAACCTCTCCTTCTAGACCTTCTCCCATCAGGTCTGAAGCTACCCCTACCAACAGACTTTCCACAAAATGGCTGATACGTGAGGAAAAGTATCCTCCTTCGGTCTACGGGTAGAGAAGGAAGTTGAAAAAACCTACCTTGCTGTCTTGGAGACTAAGTCGTGAGTAGCCTTCTGGGTTAAGGCGGCGGCAACTTCCTTTACTAGCTCTTGAGGGAATAGAGAAGGAGAAAGAGGTGCATACAGCAATTCTGCCTCTGGAACGGAGTGACCCCCATGGAGAGAAAAGAACACATAGTTGCTCTTTTCTTAATGACCCCGGCTGTAAACAGGGTTGCTAACTCATTCAAGCCATCCCTAATTGCTTTATCCATGCAAGACATTACATGTATAAATTTAGCGGTTTCAGAATCCTTCATTTCAGAAACTTTCTTCCCCAAGGCTCCCAGAGTCCAATCGAAAAAGTTGAACACTTCGAATGCTCTGTAGATACCTTTGAGGAGATGATCAAACTCGGACATCGACCATATCTTAGTTCTTCTCATTGTCAAACGACGAGGAGAGTCTACTAGGCTTGAGAAGTCGCCTTAGGCAGAGGCAGGAACTCCCAAACTGAGAACTTCTCCTGTCTCATACCATACACTAGACTTGGAAGCTAATCTGGCTGGGGGAAAAGCGAAGCCTGTTTTTCCTAGGTCCTTTTTAGATTGCATCCAAACACCCATTAACTTCAATGCTCTCTTTGAAGAACGAGAGAGTACCATCTTAGTAAAAAGCAATGTTCTTGCCGCTTTTGCTAAGGTAAACTCCGAAGGTGGTGAACACGGGGCTACGGGAGCAAAATGATCCGGAAATAACTCCATAAAGACCAACATAGTCTCTTTAAGGTCTACTCTTTGAAGAACGAGAGAGTACCATCTTAGTAAAAAGGGATGTTCTTGCCGCTTTTGCTAAGGTAAACTCCGAAGGTGGTGAACGCAGGGCTACGGGAGCAAAATGACCCGGAAATAACTCCGTAAAGACCAACATAATCTTTTTAAGGTCTACAGAGTGTTGAGGTGTCTTATTCTCTTCTTCCCTCGATAAGACTGCATAAAAGATGAGAGCTGCTGTTTCATGTCTTGCAGCATACTCCAATTAGGATCAACATGTGGTGATACAGGCGAAGAAACTTCAATCGCGAACTCACCTTCCTCATCGCTTACATAACGCTCCAAGACGGAAACCAGTCTGATGGAAGCGGTGGTGCATGTACTGTAACACCAGACTCAGGAACAAGATCCGTTTCAGTCTGAACTAAACCTTTATCAACCTCTGACATCCTATCAGGACGTTTCGCAGGAGAACCTTCGACCTTTGGAAGCATGACTCCAGCCCTTGTTGTGCGAAGCGTCATCTGAAGATGAGGATAACATATTAACCTCACCTTTCCCATGGTGAGGATGAGCGTCCTGCGATGCGACAACAGGTACGCTCGAGGGGACGTCTGCGCGAGCGATAAGGCCTCTCGTTCCCTTTCGCCTCTCGACATTACTTCTCCCATGGGTTCGGGAGCTTGAAAGAGGTCTAAGGCTAAGTGAACGACAGGCTCGAGCAGACGCACCCTCCACATCACTGAACACATTAATCGCACTTTTAACACTAACACTTTTCAACTGGTTAACGTCGAACATAAGTTGGTTTCTGTCCGCCGCGAGAGATTCTACCCTTACTCCAAGGGCTTGAATCACGGTCATCATATCTTTAAGAGTAGGTTCAGATGAAACAGTATTGGGAACTGAATCTACCACTACAGGGGAAGGATTAGGTGATATGAGAAGTTGATAAATCTCTAGATCGAGATGAACTACGCCTAACTCTGTCTCTCTCTAATTTACGAGAGTAGCGGTCAAAAGTCAACCACTCACTCTCCGATAATGAAATACATTTTTCACACCGATCCCCTAATTCACAAATTTTACCTCTATATTTAGAACAAATTGAATGGGGATCTACAGACGCTTTAGGAAGCGGAGTTTTACACCCTTTCACACACTTCCTATATAAAGGAGAAGGGTCGGCCATTTTGAAAAGTAAAGAGAGAGATCAAAATCAAGCAAGGGTTAAAAATAATTCAAGTAATCCAAATCAAAAAGTATTCAAGAGAATCCGAAAGCACAATCCATTAAGCAAAAGCCAATAACCAAAAACAATGTACATCACCAAGATAACTGTCCAAAATCCAAGGTAGTTAGCGAGTGAATTCCAAACAATGTTGCCAGTAATGGCGGCAGGGAAAATCTGGTGATGTATGGAATGGTTCGGCCTATCTCCCGCGGTGGCGCTAGTGTACACCTGGCAACTCTATCTGCGATTGCCGCGAGTTTTTGGAATTTCTGCCTGGCGTCAGGGACTGAAGCTATTGCTACATAACCAGCGGGTAAGTTTATATGTTTAAAAAGGCAATTTATACATGTAAGATATATTGATTGCATATAAAATTTCCTCTTCTAAGATAGTATACGAGAGAGCTTCGACGAGTGAGGTAGTCGATCTCACTGTCACTAGGCTAGTAGCCTAGGGACTTTAGTATACTTTCATACAATCTCCCCGGTTACCCTCATATATAGGGTAATCCCTCCTTCCCTCTGAGTGTAGCCTAAGGCTACAATCCTAGTTGGTTTTGCCTCAAGTTGTCATTCAGGCAAGACTAGGCTAGGGTTTTTTTTTGCCCCTTCCCCTAGCTACAGATAGTTTTTTTGGGGTTTAGGTCAGAACCTCAGAGTACTTGTCGTGTGCTGGCAACTGGTCGACAGGGTGAATACATTCCCCTGTTGGGTCTTGGTTGTTGGCATAGGAGGCTTTGCCTCTCTAGACTGCACTTGAAGGGGTCATGTGATTCCCCCTTCTCCCTGTGGTTTAGTCGACTAGTCCTGTGCTCGCAGACCCTAGGCTGAAGAATAGAGATTATTCTGCTGCCTAGGATGGCGCCGGCACTAGAACTCTGTTTCTCTATCATTAACGGTGGCGGCAAGATGATTGCCGGCCCCCTTACTGTATTGGTAGACCCTAGGCTGGGGAATAATTCTCCGTCCACCTAGGATGGCGCCGATACTGAAACAGAGCTTCCTCAAGGTGTGGTAGGACCGGCATACTGCCGGCTCCTGTCTCACCTTATACAGGACTCTTTTTCCCTCCCCACTCTGTCCTTTAGTGATGCCCTAGCCATCACATCCCTTTGGCCGACGTCCTGCAATCTCACCGCTTGCCGGCAGGTTGTATAGTCAGCTTGGGCTTCTGCTTGTATGGCCTAGTCGTTCAGCTTCCCTATCGGACACAGAGCTCCGGGATAGCTGTGTCAGCAGGACCAGCTGCCGGCAGAAGATCCATTTACTTTGACTGTGTTCTTTAGTCCTCCCTTGGGCTGCCATTCACATCCTATGACCGGCAGGGACCGGCAACGGAGGTGGATGGGTGGAAGCTTGATAATCTTATATTCTTCCCTTCCATTGGAACCCTCATTCCGGAGGAAGGAAGTGAGACAGTGCTCTTACATCACCCTTCACTCCTTGCTTTCTCTCTCTCTCTCTTGGCTAGTGCCGCCAGGTACTAACCTTACTGGTGGCTGCCGGCCACTAACCTAGCCGGCAAGATGCTGGCTACACTTGTGGGCCAACAGCCAATGATTCACTGACACAACTGACTTAGCCGGCAAAAGCCGGCAGAGTTCGGTCTACCGGCCACTACCCTGTCACATAGAATGCTGTCTGGGCTAGCGTGCCGACAGCTGGTGACCCACCGGTGTCCGGTAAGCCGCCGGCTACTATTTTTTCAATATTGTGTCAGTTGAACTGTGCCTTAGGTACTTGCATTGCCGGCGGCAACTACAGTATATTTATATACAGTAGCCAGTACATCTGTAGTATAGAGCATAATGCAGCCAGAAAACTATGGTATAAAAGTATACAGTAGTTAAATTTTCAAACATACTCTGTGTGTCCAGGCGCAGTCTATTGTTGAAACCTTATAAGATAGGGAAAGGAATTCCCTTTCTATATACTGATAGATGATCAGTTATTAATAACACTCATTATTAACCCTTTTGGAAGTTAGTGTTAGTTACACTCTTCTATCCTAGTAGGCTAGACTCTTCCACAGGGCCTCTTGAGGAGGATAACCCTAGGGTTAATATCAAGGGAGGTCACAGCAATTGGTAGGGCGGGAAACACACGTATGTGTCTTTCCTAATTCATTTCTAGTCTTATCTATCCTTAGCTATATGCAATAAAATAAAATGGAAAATATTATTAATAATATTTATTAGTTTATCTAGTGAGATGAACTACTTTATACTCAGTTTATTTTCCTCTCTTTACAGGAGGACCATGTGAAGTGCGGCAGCGTCTTCTGCAACGTGCATAGAAGGGACGTCTGCGGCTATCTGGAGTGTAGGACGCACTCCCGTTGTTCCATCACCAAGGGATCTCTCGAATACTAGGATCCCCAGGTAAGTACAGTGTGCAAAGACTCGGTTTATGAGGCTTTTGAAAACCCCAAGACAACGGAGTTAAGGGATGTAGCTCGGAACAAGCTTCGCAGATGGGTTCGTGGCTTCCAGAAAAATGCCACGGGGCCTTATCTCCCCAACGAGCGTATGAGGGCCTATTATTTCCCAAAGCATCTGCGGATGCTGTCATTCCTCAGCCTCACCCTGAGATCCCTTGCATCCAGATAGCCGTGGACACGGATGTCTCGAATGCAATGAAGGACATCCATCTAGATGATGAGAGGATGTCAGAGGTGTCAGAGGACACCAAAAAGGACCTTCTGGCTGAAGGTCAAGAAGAGGAGTCAACGTTTGCTCAAGACACGGAAAAGGATGAAGTCGAAACAGTGCCTGTTTCGCCGGTTCCTGCCCCAGAACCAGAGCCCTCTACGTCCTCTGCTCCTCCACCTGATAAGTCGGATGACACCCTGTCTGCCATTAGAGCCATGATGAAGACCTTTCAGAAGAGTGAAGAAAGGGAAGCTGCGCTAAGGAAGGAGATACACCAGCTTGCAGCGGCCCGTAGGTCTCATAGGAGACTTAATGTGAAGGATCTTCCCTCGTGCTCCAAGGTAAACCCATGGAGGCATGCCGAGTACATGCCAATAACGAATGGCAAGATCTTCATCTCAGAAAAGTTGGGGACAATGAGTTCTGGACCAGCTTTGAGTCCTTACCTGACTGCTTCGTTCGTCTAAGGACAGAACCTGTATCCAAGGAGGAGATAGAGCCCAAGGAGATCATAGTGCTTGACCATGCAAAGGCTCAGGCTTTGCTAGCCAGTAGTCTGAAGGACAAGGGCTTCACCAACTCTAAGGAGCCAGCCCTGAGTAAGAAACATCCTTCCTTTCTTGCTCCAGCGACAATGGCCTTCCCCTTTGCGGAAAAAGGGTTTAAGGCAGTGATCAAAGCAGTGGAAGCTGGGAAACCTTGCCCTACACTGGAGGAGTGTAGGCCCCTTTCCCTAGCCCTGCCAACGGATCACAAAGACTGGAAGGATATCCAGCTTACCTTCTCAGTCGGGAAGTTGGAGGCCGATATCGCTGGACATCAGTTTAGCGAAAACCTCCCAAAGTTGTCTGAATTTCTCCTGCGTAGGGAGCAGGACATGAAGGAAAGGCTTGCTGCCTCTCTGTCCCTCCAGGTGACCCTGGAGGCAATGGCCAGTGAACATAGGTCCCCAGATATGTTCATGGCCATAGCCAAAACACACTTGGCAACCCTAATTAAGGACTTCTATAGCTTTGTTAGGGCTAGAAGGGCTTGCAGGGAGTTCGTGTTTGCCTTGGCTGCGGTCAGACACGAACCCAGGAAGTTGATATCTTCCAATATCTGGGGGAAAGACCTCTTCCCGAATGAAGTGGTCAAAGAAATAGTCGACAAGGCCGCCACGGAGAATAGAAATCTTCTCCAGAAGTGGGGCATGTCGGCTAAGAGGAAGTCTCCCCCGGATGAGGGTCCCCAACCGAAACGGAAGACAAAGAGGCCAAGAGTGTCCTCTCGCCCTGCTAGACAACAACAACAACAGCAACTTCCCATGACCGCGGTGCCCCAGATGGTGGCACAGCCCCAACCCACCAACCAGATGGTACCCCAGCAGGTGGTGACTCAGTCACCAGCCTTCACTCACGCCTTTGAGAGGCAGACCACTACCTTTCGCCCTAAAGGTAGGGGGTCAAATAGAGGTTCCTCTAGAAGTCCCTTAAGAAGAAGAGGGGGTAGGGGAGGACGCGGTCAAGGAGGCAAAACCTCCGGAAACCAGAAGCAATGAGATGCTTCCGGTAGGAGGAAGACTCCAACTATTCCGGGATCGTTGGACCTTCGATCCCTGGGCCCACAGCCTAATCAAAAACGGACTAGGTTGGAGCTGGAAGACAGCTCCACCATCATTTCCTCAATTCTTTCAACACTCCACCCCTGTTCTGGAAGAATACACCCGAGAACTCTTGAGCAAACGGGTGATAAGGAGGGCGAAGTCCATCGAATTCCAAGGAAGGCTGTTTTGTGTTCCCAAGAAGGACTCAGACAAACTCAGAGTCATTCTGGATTTGTCGGCACTCAACAAGTTTATAGAAAACGACAAGTTCAAGATGCTGACCCTTCAACACATAAGGGCCCTGCTGCCCAAAAGGGCATACACAGTCTCCATAGACATGCCAGATGCCTATTGGTATATTTCGATCAATCGCCAACTCTCCTCCTACCTAGGATTCAGGTTACAAAAAATAAAGTACGCTTTCAGACCCATGCCCTTTGGACTAAACATAGCCCCAAGGATCTTCACGAAGCTTGCAGAAGCAGTTGTTCAACAACTACGCCTACAAGGTGTTCAGGTGATATCCTATCTGGACGATTGGCTGGTGTGGGCAGCATCCGAGACGAAATGCATGCAAGCATCCAAGAAAGTGATCCAGTTCCTGGAACATCTGGGATTCAAGATCAACACCAAAAGGTCTCGACTGTCTCCAGCTCAGAAGTTTCAATGGCTAGGCATACATTGGGACTTACAGTCACATCGCCTATCCATTCCATTAAAGAAGAGGAGAGAGATAGCGGGATCTGTCTAGAGACTTCTAAAATCTAACAGGATTTCAAGACGCCAACAGGAGAGTGCTGGGCTCCCTTCAGTTTGCATCAGTGACAGACCCAGTGCTAAGAGCACAGCTAAAAGATGAATCAGGAATCTGGAGAAGATACGCATCAAACACTCGAAGAGATCTAAGAAGACCAATACCGATCCAACTGCGATCACCTCTCAAGCCATGGTCGGAGGCCAAGAACTTGAAGAGGTCAACACCTCTGCAACCGCCTCCACCCTCAGTCATCATCCACACGGACACATCATTGGAAGGATGGGGAGGTCACTCTCATCAACAGAAAGTTCCAGGAACTTGGTCCTTTCTATTCAAGACCTTCCATATCAACATTTTGGAGGCCATGGCAGTCTTCCTCACACTGAAGAAATTATCCCCTCGCCCTTCGGTCCACATAAAACTGATTCTGGACAGCGAGGTGGTAATGAGATGTCTGAATTGTCAAGGCTCGAGATCACTTCAACTCAACCAAGTAATGTTGGCCATCTTCCGTTTAGCGGAAGAGAAGAGATGGCACTTATCAGCAGTTCACCTTCAAGGGTTCCGCAATGTGACAGCGGATGCTTTATCCAGGCTAACTGCGATAGATTCAGAATGGTCCCTAGACGCAAGATCATTCTCCTTCATCTTACATCAAGTCCCGGAACTGCAGATCGACCTCTTCGCAACGAGCGACAACAAGAAACTTCCTCGATACGTGGCCCCATACGAGGACCCTCTAGCGGAAGCAGTGGACGCCGTCCCTCGACTGGAACAGATGGACCAGGATTTATCTGTTCCCTCCATCCAACCTACTGATGAAGGTCCTCAACAAGCTGAGATCTTTTCAAGGAACAGCAGCCCTAGTGGCTCCCAAGTTGCCCCAGAGCAACTGGTTCCCTCTAGTATTGGAATTACAGCCGAGGCTGATTCCCTTGCCAGACCCAGTTCTGTCTCAATAAGTTCAAAAGTCGACTGTCTTCGCTTCATTACAGAAAACCCAAGACCTTCATCTCATGATTTCCTCTCTCTAGCAGTAAAGAAAAGGTTTGGGATCTCGAGAGTATAGACTTCTAAGAGGAATATAAGTCAAAATCTACCAAAAGGCAATACGAGTCATCTTGGAAGAAGTGGGTGGCCTTTGTCAAGACAAGAAATCCAAAGGAAATCTCGACAGATTTCTGCATACCTTTCTTTATTCACCTTCATGAATAAGGTTTAGCAGCCAACACGATAACTACAGTACGTGTAAATCTGCCTTGACTAGACCCTTGCTTTATGCTTTCCAAGTAGACTTGTCTAATGAAATTTTTAACAAAATCCCTAAGGCCTGTGCTAGGCTTAGGCCTGCAGCACCTCCAAGGCCCATTTCATGGTCTTTGGATAAGGTACTACATTTTGCTTCAAGTTTGAACAACGATAATTGCTCTTTGAAAGATTTGACTCAAAAAGTTATATTCTTGTTTGCTCTAGCCTCAGGGGCTAAAGTTAGTGAGATAATGGCCCTTTCTTGGGAAGAGGGCCATATCCAGTTTGCTGGAACGGGATAGCTGAATCTCTTTCCCGACCTCAATGTTTCTTGCCAAGAATGAGCTACCCACTAAGAGGTGGGGTCCCTGGAAAATCTGCCCTCTGAAGGAAGATGTCTCGCTGTGTCCAGTGGAGTGTCTAAAGGTCTATCTTCGTAGAACTTCAGACTTCAGGGGAGGACAGCTCTTTAAAGGAGAAACATTGGGCTTAAACTTATCCCTGAAACAACTAAGGGCGAAGATCACCTACTTCACTCGCAGAGCGGATCCTGACAGTACACCCGCAGGTCATGATCCTAGGAAAATTGCTTCATCGATAAACTTTTTCCAGCTCATGGATTTCGAGAGCCTTCGCTCGTTTACTGGATGGAAGTCATCCAGAGTGTTTTTCAAACACTACGCGAAGCAAGTGCAAGAATTAAAGCGATTCGTGGTGGCGGCAGGTAGTGTGCTAAAACCTTTCGCTTAGTGCTGCGAGGAACAGTGAATTATGTGGGACTATAATTCTAGAGGGTGTACATGTTGGCACATTATAGTGCAACATGGTAAGTGAAATGTCATCAAGGTGACATTATGGACTGTTCCAGTTTCTGTATAAAGGTGAAGAAACACAGACTTAACAATAAGTGCCGTGTGTTTTTTACACAAGTGTAAATAGACAGACTTCTCAGAAAGACATTAGAAAATTATTAAATTTTCAATTGAGTGGCATAAAATTTTGTTTTCAGATAAAACAAGTATTTCTGATTTATTCTGTATATTCCGTTTGCAAATTCTATTTCACTTGCATTTTTATAGTATTATGAAATGTATGCTGAATTTTTATTTATTGTTTGACAATAAATGTCTAATTGTTTTGTGCGTCTTATTTCGCCCTAAACATATATTAATAAAGTTATGTGTGAGCATTACTTTTATTCCTTACTATTCTGCATACAGTAATTACATTAAACAAAGGTAGTAACTTTGTTCCTAAACGTAAACAAACCTTTCTAGCCAGGCTTACCTTGTTTCGATACAGATATTAACTTGTCTGTTGCGGTATACAGCTGAGCTGATATACCTTAGATGCTATGGTGACTGACATGAACCAGTGTTCGTTTTACAAATACAAACTTTGGCTAAAGGCATACAGTGAGACCTATATGCCCTTTTGGTTGCTGGGTTGGTCATATGAAATATGCAAACTTCGAGACTTTTTCCTGAGTCTAGTATGACTCTTCCCTGTAGGGGGCAGGAAGCACTAACATAGTTCATGATTAGAAGCAATGACATATAACTGTAATGTCATAGGTCTCTAAGGTCTAGATGACCAAGGAAATATTGTCTTGAGGTTTAAGGCACAACTGGGAAATCCACGGATACATTAATGCTCTGGTAAACTTCCATCAGGACGACATGGCCTGAGCCCAAAACACGGATGAGCGAAGCGAAAAATCTATTTTTGGGTGAGATGGCCATGTCGTCCTGATGGACCCGCCCTCCTTTCCATGAAAGGCCTTGGCAGGATCCCTCCCAATAATACTGTATCTATAAGTACCGGCTCAATGCTACAAGGAATAAAGATAGCGGCGATTATGGCGCCATCTAAGTACTCAAACAGTAACGGAGGAAGGGAACCTTATAACGGCTCCTTTTTTATTTTGCCACTTTTCCCCCTCGAACGTAAACGCTATGCGGGGTGCAGATTGCTATGTGGCATGTCAAGAATACGTCCCCTGATATTATGCGATATCCTAAAAGGAAACTTAAAGGATATTTGTGCCAGGAGTTAGAATTCTGGAGACCTTAAGTTAAATTCTCTGGGAATATCGCTGCTGTCAAATATACCCTAGGAAGCTACTTAAAGGAACCTTCCATCAGGACGACATGGCTATCTCCCAGAAATAGATTTTCCGCTTCGCTCAAAATCCGTTACTTGAGATGTGATAAAGCAGTGAAACACTGCCAATCCCATGAGCTTCTTCAGGGGTGATTACCATCTATTCTGTAGCCTCTAGAAGGATGAGAATGGTATAATAGTCTGCCATCAGCTCTGTCATTATGGCCCTAATATCCTGCACATTATCCGCCCCAAAAAACCAGCCTAAAGTTTAGAAAATAATAATTTGTTTACGGTTTCCTTGTGCTAAAAATGGATATTGGAATGACAAACATATGAATGAAAAATGTTCATTACAAGCTTACTTGCATTTCACATTTTGTGGCTCTATGTAAATGACATTATAATTGCCATCAGGAAAATGGGATATATTTTCTCAGGGCAAAACAATCAGTACTTAATATTATGAAAGCATTACTATATAACAAACTACTACCAGAACTGCTACCAGACTCTGAAAAGGAAAATGTTACCCCAAAAAAATTATCAAATGTAGTTACAAGGTTAAATACAGTAATGGCAAGGGACCTTAATCAAGCGGAAAAAACAAATAAATAAATAAAATACTAAACAAATAACTAACAAAAATATTAATTCATGATTTGGTACTTCACGAATATGCACACTAACCAAACTATATATCAAGTGCTTCACAACACAGTGAGAATTTCTAGTGATGATGTCCTTAGCTAACTACAGCACTGTATACCTGAACTAATATCATGCCACTTTCTCTCTTCATACTGTCCTTAATTAGAAAGTATAAAAAACATCATAAAAACTGGCATATCCTGAAAGATAGTCAAGTAAAATATCAACTTTATAGAGATATTTAAAGGTGAAGGGAGAGTATGTGTAGCTAAACCAGTAAAAATACTTGTTACATTTTGATAAAAAAGACTCCTAGTAAGATATATTTATCTTGAATAAATAAAACAAATTTTTATTGGACTCTACTCTTGACTCATGCCACATTATACCAATAGGATAGCATGCGCAAAAGACACATTCTGTGTCAGACCATATACAGTACAGTACAGTATATGTTGTATATCACCCAGTTCATAAGCGTTTTTCACAACAGCACTGTAGTTACTTAAATTATTTCATCTCAATTCACTAACCTTAAATCATTTCATCTTAATTTACTTATGATGTTCAATATGAAATCAAATGATTAAGGCAATGTGCTTAATTAACCATAGAAATTAGATGATAACTAATCATTACAGTTATCTATTGATAATGACTACAGCTTGAATTCATGAATTAGGAACAAAATAAAATTTTGATCTTGTGTATAAATTTTATGATACTGTAAATGAAAAAATCAGTTTTCAGGTAAATTTACTGACTACAATTTCTTAAAGTACTTCAAAATAGGGGACGACTGGATATTTCTTTTAGTAGTAGACTGTGAGCCAACAGCTCTTCGCATACCTAAGTTTTTTTGTCTTCTCTTATCATCTAAAATTTCTTTTTGCAACTCTTCTGGCAAAGCACTAAATACAGCATAGTCAATTGAGTCTAGTAATTCACGATCATTATCAACTTTCAAGTCTTTTGTTAGCTTGTTCAAAG
This sequence comes from Palaemon carinicauda, assembly GCF_036898095.1. Lineage (NCBI taxonomy): Eukaryota > Metazoa > Arthropoda > Malacostraca > Decapoda > Palaemonidae > Palaemon > Palaemon carinicauda. Next base: position 42,708,155 of record NC_090761.1, read on the forward strand.
ACAGGGGAGAGGTCTCACTTTCAGGAGTCCCACAAGGATTGCTTTTGCTCAAGACATCTTTTTCATTTTCCTTTGAATTTTCATTCTTCTTTTCAGGTACAGAGTCCAATGGAAGTTGCTTCAATCCTGGTTTGAAGTAACTCCCAAATGATGAGTGACTATTAATTTTCTTGACATGTGGAATTGACTTAGACACTTCTGATTTGGTTGTCTTATTTTCAAAATACATATTATTCACCTTATAATTCATGCGAACCTCTTCTTGAATGTCCTCTGGTAATGAGTTAAAGACATCTGGGTCAATATCAATAGAAGAACTGTGACTGGATTCCACATTCTGTTCTCTGACTGACGATGAACTTACAGTGCTGCACTCCCCACCATGATAATGACCTAATCTGCTATTATCTAAACTCAACGTGATTGGATTATCGTTCAAATTCCCTTGCCCTTGTAAGTTACTTTTGGATGCTATATCAATACTAGCATCATTGAAAAGTGCAGAAAATTCACCATCACTATCACAGTTGTCATCCTCCATGTCTTTCCCCATATTTGCTGCCTGCAATTCCTTCCCTTCTAGTGAAGGATAAACATTATTCCTGGGGATTTTAACCTTGTTTTGTTCCTCAGCTTCAAGCTTGGATTTTTCTAAATGGTCATGGGGACGCTTCTTGAAAAACTGAGCAATAGATTTCTTTTCTGATGGTTGCTCTATCAACTTTGTAAATCCTAACCCAACGAGTGTGAGGCAAAAGGGCTTATTTATATCAACCATCTTATTGAAGGCACTAATAATTAAACTATACAATGAAGACTTTGTATTTTCACTTATATTAATGACACCTTTAGAAAAAAATGAACCAGAAAGTGCAATCTGCTTTGACTCTCTAGGCCCAAACTTAACTATACCATCTGATTTACGAACAACTACTTTTAAAGATGATGGTACTCTGCCATCATCAGCCAAAAGTTTCAAAAGCCGTTCCAACAGTGCTTCATATTTTGACTTTATAATTTCATATGAAGTAACCTTAGTTACAGTAAACGCATCCTCTATACCTAAACTTTGTGGACGGACACTACCCCGCACAAGTCCGTCATCAATTCCATAACTTAAGTTCTTTAGTTTTCTACATGTGTCCTCATCAAATCTGGTTCTCAAAATTTTCATATCTGTCCTTTGTAAGTCTTGAACAGAAGAAATATTCAGTTCTTCTAGATTTTTAGTAGTAACATTTCCAATGCCCGGTACACTTTTTACATGATCTAACGAACTCATCAACTCACAAACTTGCCAAGGAAATATAACAGTCTGCTGATTTGGTTTGCGATAACCTGATACCATTTTGGCAAGAACTTTGTTGTGAGCAATGCCAGCACAACAAGTGATGCCAGTCTTCTCGAAGATTTCCTTTCGCAAGTTACTTGCAATTTGGGTACCAACAATAAGTCTCTTGTAACACCCACACCCACATGGATCACTTTGAGGCACTTGATTTACTGCTTCATGTCCATAAAAATGTCCCACAATGACACCGCTACAGGAATCATATAATTCTCGAACTTTTTCGGTTATATCTAAAAAATTTTCATCCAAACCCATTCGTTCTACATGTGGAGTGAATGTCTGAGCAATAGATGATATTTCATTTGAAAACTGCCTATAAGGCGTTAAATCTGAACCATCAATAAGTATCAGTTCTGGTAGGACTTTCAATGCTTCTGTCACATACATCTGTTTTTTGACACCAAGTGCTCGAGCAGTGTAATTGCTGGTAACCATAAGATACTTTTGCTTGACTCCCATGGGTTTGTTACGAAGCTCCGGGTTACGCACCATTTCCACTTGGGCATAAAAGCAGTCTATGTCTATGTGTATAATTACTCTCTGATGCTGCTTTGGATGAAGCGTCCAATCAAGTTCTGTGGAGTCCATGTTTTTATCCATCTGAAAAACATCCCCACTAATTAAAAGGCTATAATAATTTAATATTACTTAAACTTAATATTGAGTAAAACATTCCGAGTCTTTCCACATTCACCTCAACATTTATAACTTTGCCAAAGGTGTTTCCAAGATTGTGATTATTATTTAATCAACCTAGACCTGTATCAACCATGAATCTTGCTCCTTCAGTAATATGGTATTTTCATTTTAAAATAAATTTTTAAACATACTTACCTGGTAGTTGCATATATATAGCTTAATCCCACGTTTCGTCGCGCGCATGGCAGAAATTCAAATTTCGCAGCATTCACCGCCAGGTGAGTAGGTGGTCATACGTGAGCAGCCTCTCTCAGTAGGTAACTGGAACCATTCCCAACATTCCTGAAATTCCATGCCCTTGTTTTCAGAGGGGAGGAGGGAGGGCCCTTTTATATATGTAACTACCAGGTAAGTATGTTTGAAAATTTATTCTAAAATAAAAATACCATTTTTAAATATGTAACTTCCCTGGTAGTTACATGTACAGTATATAGCTGATTGACACCATTGGTGGCGGGTTAGAAAACCTCATCCCGTCGGGAATTCGTATAATTATTAATAGTTACAAATTAGTAGTACCAATAATCTGGTTCTTACCGGATAAGGAAGCTGGCTTCATAATTATCCTGCCTCAATTGCCTGCATACCTTAGAGACTCAGCGATCCACCCAGGGGGCTGTAAAAGTCTCTGTGGAGCTGCCACAAGCTCCTCGACCTTAGCGTGACTAGACCACCACCCTTGCTAACCTGGCATAGCCATGGACAATGATTCTGACCACCTACTCAAAAAACTAAAAACACACACCATAAAAACTAACTTGATTTGCATCCCAGACTGTGGAAGGCTGCAACAACCTTCACAGACAACCTGTGATACCAAGTACAAGAAAAAGGCAAGGGTATATAATAAAAAAAGGTTATAGGGAAGAGGCAGTAGTTCCTTCTCCAACTACGACGCCGGAGATAACATACGGACCCAGGGAGTAACAATCTTCATATTGGGTCTGGACATCTTTAAGATAACAGCCTGCAAAGATTGATTTACTTCGCCAGAAAGTAGCCTCCAAAATTGACTTCATTGACTTATTGTGCTTGTAAGCCATAGAAGTCGCTAAAGCTCTAACCTCAAGTGGTTTTACCTTAAGGATTGGGAAACTTCCTTCCTCACAATTCTGGTGAACTTCCCTTATCAAATCCTTAATAAAAAATGCCAGGCCATTCTTTGATAAAGGCAAAGAGGGCTTTTTAACTGAGCACCAGAGGTTGTCTGCTTGTCCTCTCAGGTTTTTGGATGCTTGAAGATAAAATTTCAGAGCTCTCACTGGACACAGGCCTCTCTCCTCCTCCCGTCCAACTAAGTGAGATAGCCCTGGAATGGTAAAAGATCTGGGCCAAGGTCAAGAAGGATTCTCGTTCTTGGTGAGAAAGCCTAGCTGAAGGGAGCAAACTGCATTGTCTCCATTAACGCCCACCTTCTTGCTGATGGCTTGTAACTCTCCTACTCTTTTGGCTGTAGCCAACGCAACTAGGAATAGAGTCTTTTTGGTAAGATCCTTCCAAGAAGCCTTGTCAAGAGGTTCAAACCTACTTGAGGTTAAAAAGGCCAGGACTACATCCAGGTTCCAAGAGGGGGTTGGGTTGTCCTTTCTCTTCGCGGTCTCAAAAGATCTAATGAGATCCGAGAGATCCTTGTTACCTGACACGTCAATGTGTCTGTGACGAAAGACGGAGGCTAGCATGCTGCGGTAACCCTTGATGGTAGGTACAGCCAACTTTTCTTTTGTTTGCAAATGCAACAGAAACTCTGCTATTTGGGCTATAGAGGTACTGGTAGAGGAAAGTTTGTTAGTCCTGCACCATTCTTTAAACACATCCCACTTAGATTGGTAAACCCTAATAGTGGACGTCCTTCTAGCTCTCGCGATAGCTCGTGCAGCTTCCCTTGTAAAGACCTTCGCTCTTACCAGCTTTTCGATCGTCGAAAGGCAGTCAGATTGAGAGTGGGGAGATTCTGATGGTACCTCTCTACGTGTGGCTGTTTGAGTCGATCGCTCCGACTTGGTAACGTTCTGGGGGTATCTACCAGCCACTCCACTTCTGCAACCCAAGGTCTCATGGGCCAAAACGGAGCTATCAGGGTCATGCGGGCATTGTGCGACTCCCTGAAATTTTTCAGGACTCTGTCCAGGATCTTGAATGGTGGAAAAGCGTACACTTTTAGTCCTTCCCAGTCCAAGAGAAAAGCGTCCACTGCAGCTGCTTCCTGGTCTGGGACTGGAGAGCAATACACTGGTAACCTCTGTCATCTGTGTAGCGGAGAGGTCTATCGAAGGTTGACCCCACAGTATCCAAAGGCTGGTGCACACCTCGTGATGTAGGGTCCACTCTGTAGTTAGAACTTGTCTTCCTCTGCTGAGAAGGTCCGCCCTGATGTTCTTTTCCCCTTATATGAAGCGAGTTATCAGGGTTATGTCCCTCACTTTCGCCCACAGCCTCGTAAAGTGAGTCTGAACGAGTGCCTCCCTGCTTCTTGATGTAGGCCAACGCTGTGGTGTGTGTGCGTTGACCTGAGCTAATTTTCCTTCGACTTCCTCCTGAAAGTGCATTAGTGTTAGGTGAATGGCCACTAGCTCCTTGATGTTTATGTGCCATTCCCTCTGAGACTCTTCCCACAGACCCGATATCTCGGCCTTCCCCAGAGTTGCACCCCACCCCATGTCTGAGGCGTCTGAATACAACACTAGGTCGGGGTTCCTCTGATAAAGTTTGAGGCCTTCCAGGAATTTGTTGGCATCATCCCACCAACTCAAGTGATTCCTGATCCCCAGAGGAATCGGAATACACTTTTCTAGACCTTGACCTCTCGTCCAAAATTTTGCAAGATGGAATTGAAGAGGCCGTAAATGAAGTCTTCCCAGGGATACGACTGCTCGATCGTTGAGAGGGTACCCAGTAGACTCATCCATTCTCTTACCGACAAGGACTGAATGTCTAGGAAGTGTCGCTCCTTTTCTAGGCAATATAAAATGCGTTTCGGGGCTGGAAAAGCCTGAAAAACCACAGACTGAATCCTCATCCCCAGGTAAATGATATTTTGCGAGGGTGTCAGTTGAGATTTTGCCAGGTTCACCACCAGACCTAACTGTTGCGTCAAGGACATTGTAATTTGAAGACATTCCAGACACTTTTCTTGCGACCTGGCTCTGAGTAGCCAATCGTCCAGGTAAAATGATATCCATACTCCCTTCAGATGTAGCCAGCAAGCCACCTTGGCAACCACTCAGGTGAAAATATAGGGAGCCGTGCTCAGTCCAAAACAGAGTGCTTTGAACTGAAAAGTAGTTTCTTGGAACACAAATCTCAGAAATTTTCTGTAGTTCGGGTGTATCGGGATGTGGAAATACGCGTCCTGCAGATCTAACGACACCATCCAGTCTCCCTGTCTTGTGCCTGCTAGGACTGACGCAGAAGTCTCCATGGCAAATTTGACTTTGCTTACGAACTTGTTCAGAGGACTTACATCCAGAACAGGTCTCCATCCCCCCGAATTCTTCGGAACTAGAAAAAGTCTGTTGTAAAAACCCTCCAAAGAGGTGTCCTCTACTACTTCTATGGCTGCTTTTGACAGCATTAGGTTGACTTGCTCTTGAAGAGCTGCTGCCTTGTTCCCTGAGTAGGTTGCTGTTAACTCTAAGGGTTCTGATGACATAGGAGGCATTCTCAGGAAGGGGATCTTGTACCCTTCCTTCAGGACATCGATTGTCCAGTCGTCCACGCCCCTTTGGCTCCACTCTTGCCAAAAGTGGGATAACCTGGCTCCCACTAGTGTCTGGAGGTTGCAGGGCTCACTCCTTTGATTTGGGTTGTTGCCTTGAGAATTTGCGAGGTTGTCCTCCAGCAGCAATTCTCTGAGTTCCCCTCGAAAGGGCTCTCCCACGAAAGGGCTGGTGAGTGGGAGGAGCTTCCTTTTGCTTCCTTGCTAAAAAGCTAGCCGGGAGGACTTTCTTGGCAGTCCTGGTGATAAGGTCTTGCGTAGCCTGTTGCGCAAGAGCTGCCAAAAAGTCCTTCACTAAATCAGAAGGGAAGAGATGGTTACCTAAAGGAGCATATAAAAGCTCAGATTTCTGAGCAAGGGTCAAACCTGAAGACAGGAAAGAACACAGCATAGCCCTCTTTTTAAGAACTCCTGCCGTGAAAAGGGCAGAGAGTTCGACAGACCCATCCCTCACAGCCTTATCAAGACAGGCAATCAGATACATCTGTGCTTCGTTCTTTGGATCTGTGACCCCTGCGAGGGCTCCGAGAGTCCAGTCTATTAGGCTGAAGATGTCTATAGTCCTAAAAATGCCCTTCAGCAAGTGGTCCATCTCAGATGTGGTCCACATAACCTTAGACTTGTTCATGGCTGACCTGCGTGAGGCGTCAACAAGTCTGGAGAAGTCTCCCTGGGAGGAGGCAGGAACTCCCAAACCGAGAACCTCCCCAGTCTCATACCACACACTAGATCTGGAGGCCAGTCTAGTAGGGGGAAAGGAAAAGGAGGTCTTTCCTAGATCCTTTCTCTTGGAAGTCCAATTATTGAGAGTTGAGAAAGCTCTCTTTACTGATCTGGCAAGAACCATTTTCTTGAAAGAGGATGGTTTCCAGGGTCTGCTCTTCAAAAACTGCGAGGGCCGGCTTTGAGGCACAGCCTGAGTAAAGTCCTCTGGATACAATTTAGCTAGAACAGCCAGCAATTTTTTAAGATCAGCTGCATGCAGCATTTCCTGGGTTTCCTCCTCTGAAACTTCGTCTAAGGGGATATCGATCTCCGGAGTAGAATGAGTAGGAGACAAACCCGCCTTATCCTGTCGATTCTCGTTTTCCAGTAAAATCTCATCATGCTGTGATGGAACATCGTGTATGATTCCAGCCAGTTGCGAGGAAGCGTCACACTTGCGTGCGTCCTGCCAAACTCCCGCATGTCTTGAGGGAGAGTCATGCCTACATGCTTCCAGCATATTTCCGTCATGCTGCGAGGAAGCATCCACACTCCGTCCAGCGAGCTGCGAGGGAAATTCCTGCTCGCATGCGTCCAGCATGCCGCGAAGGAGCGCTAACTGCGCGTCCAGCATGCCACGAGGGAGAGACAACTGAGCGACTACCATGCTGCGGGGAAAAGTCCTGATTGCGCGTCCAGTTTGCTGCATGCGTCCAGCATGCCGCGAGGGAGCGTCCAGAACCTTGTCGCTTCCCGTAATGCATCCCGATCGCTGTGAGGGAGCGTCGCTGAGCGCTGGAATAACTCACTGGCCGATCCCGCCTTGGTTAGAGATAGCTCCTTTTCCTGGTCTGTTGATATCCTTTGGTTCTCTCTAACGAGGCTCCTCTGTTTGTGACTTGTAGGTATCAAACAGGGATGTAATAGACCTCTTTAGCTCTGACAGATCTGACACTTGCGGCGCGTTCTGCGCACGTCCAGACTGCCATGAGGGGGCGTCGCGATTCCTATTGCTACCTGAACTGCATACCGATCGCTGCAAGGGAGCGTCAACAGTTGTTGTCTGGCCAACAGGAGGAGAAAGTCCTTGAGAAATCTCCCAATCTGGGGGAGGGGGAGAAGCGTGCACAGAAGTAAAGCAAGCACCCTCTTCCTCCGACGAACTATGTGCCTTACGCGACTGCTTAGGCGCTGACACGTCGTCTTCCTCCGAAAGAAAAACTTCCGACGAGCTCCAGTTACTACAGGATGGTTGCTGTAACTTAGCAGGAGACTTACGTCTCTTGAGAGGCCTTGAAAGAAGCGGTTGATGCCAACCATGTCTAGGTTTTGCGTCATCCGACGAGGACGAACACTTCCTCATCTCGCCTTTCCTGCGGCGAGGGGGAGCATCCTAGGATGCGTCAACAGGATCGCTCGAGGGGACATCCGTTCGCTGATCAAGGTCTGACATCTCCTTTTGCCTTTCGACATTCCTTCTCCCAGGGGTTGGGGAGAGTGGAAGAGGTCCCGGGCTAGGAGTATGATAGACACGAACGGACGAACCCTCCACTTCACTATCACTATTCACAAACTTGCGTTGCAAGCCACGCACTGCCCCCCCCCCCCCCCCCACATAACTTCTTTTTCCGAAGTAAGGGATTGAACTTGTGCACCTAAGGCTGAAATTGCAGCCAACACATCCTTCAAAGAAGGCTCACTTACCTCCGACACCATAGAGGGGTTTGGAACTACTGCCTTAGGATGAGGAATAGGAATATTAGTATGAAGCAAGAAGGAACATGCCCATCAGAAGATCTATTGGAAAGAACACTGGTCGATCTAGCTCTCTTAAGCCTATCCTTCTCTAATCGCTTAACATAGCGATCAAACTCCTTCCACTCTATCAGATAAAGACCGACATTCAAAGCATCTGTCACTAAAAGTACATTAATGCCCTCTGCAACTTTTACATATTGAGTGAGGATCAACAGAGGCCTTATGCATTCGAGTCTTGCATCCTCTAACACACCTTCTTATTACAGTCAGCCATTTTGTAAAAAGAAAAAAGTCCAGGTCAAAAAACCAACAAAGTCTATCTAAACTGAGTGAAAAGTCAAAGGGAATATAAAAAAAAAAATGTTATTTTCCTTAGTAAAATAAATTTTTGAATATACTTACCCGATGATCATGTAGCTGTCAACTCTGTTGCCCGACAGAAATCTAAGGTCGGGATACGCCAGCAATCGCTATACAGGTGGGGGTGTACACAACAGCGCCATCTGTCGAGCAGGTACTCAGGTACTTCTTGTCAACAAGAACTCAATTTTCTCCTCGGTCCACTGGTTCTCTATGGGGAGGAAGGGAGGGTCCTTAAATTCATGATCATCGGGTAAGTATATTCAAAAATTTATTTTACTAAGGAAAATAACATTTTTCAATATTAATCTTACCCGATGATCATGTAGCTGATTCACACCCAGGGGGGTGGGTGGAGACCAGCATACATGTTAACATAAGAAGCTAAGTATCCCGTATTTCATTTTAGCAGTTATTCAAAATAACAAACATAAAATAAATAAGTACCTGGTAAGGAAGTAGACTTGAACCATTACTCTGCCTTTTTAAGTACGTCTTCCTTACTGAGCCTAGCGATCCTCTTAGGATGCTGAGCGACTCCTAGGTGCTGAAGTATGAAGGGCTGCAACCCATACTAAAGGACCTCATCACAACCTCTAATCTAGGCGCTTCTCAAGAAAGAATTTGACCACCCGCCAAATCAACCAGGATGCGGAAGGCTTCTTAGCCTTCCGTACAACCCAAAAAACAACAATAAAAAGCATTTCAAGAGAAAGATTAAAAAAGGTTATGGGATTATGGGAATGTAGTGGTTGAGCCCTCACCTACTACTGCACTCGCTGCTACGAATGGTCCCAGGGTGTAGCAGTTCTCGTAAAGAGACTGGACATCTTTGAGGTAAAATGATGCGAACACTGACTTGCTTCTCCAATAGGTTGCATCCATAACACTCTGCAGAGAACGGTTCTGTTTGAAGGCCACTGAAGTAGCGACAGCCCTAACTTCATGTGTCCTTACCTTCAGCAAAGCAAGGTCTTCTTCCTTCAGATGAGAGTGGGCCTCTCTAATCAAAAGCCTGATGTAATAAGAAACTGCGTTCTTAGACATCGGTAAAGCAGGTTTCTTGATAGAACACCATAAAGCTTCTGATTGTCCTCGTAATGGCTTTGTGCGTCTTAAATAGTACTTAAGAGCTCTTACTGGGCAAAGTACTCTCTCTAGTTCCTTCCCCACCAAGTTGGACAGGCTTGGGATCTCGAACGACTTGGGCCAAGGACGAGAAGGAAGCTCGTTTTTAGCTAAAAAACCAAGCTGCAAGGAACATGTAGCCGTTTCAGATGTAAAACCTATGTTCCTGCTGAAGGCGTGAATCTCACTGACTCTTTTAGCTGTTGCTAAGCAAACGAGGAAAAGAGTCTTTAATGTGAGATCCTTAAAAGAGGCTGATTGAAGCGGTTCGAATCTTGCTGACATCAGGAACCTTAAAACCACGTCTAGGTTCCAGCCTGGTGTTGTCAACCGACGCTCCTTTGAGGTCTCAAAAGACTTAAGGAGGTCCTGTAGATCTTTGTTGGAGGAAAGATCTAAGCCTCTGTGGCGGAAGACCGCTGCCAACATGCTTCTGTAACCTTTGATCGTAGGAGCTGATAGGGATCTTACATTCCTTAGATGTAAAAGGAAGTCAGCTATCTGCGTTACAGAGGTACTGGTTGAGGAAACTGCATTCGCCTTGCACCAGCTTCGGAAGACTTCCCATTTTGACTGATAGACCCTGAGAGTGGATGTCCTCCTTGCTCTGGCAATCGCTCTGGCTGCCTCCTTCGAAAAGCCTCTAGCTCTTGAGAGTCTTTCGATAGTCTGAAGGCAGTCAGACGAAGAGCGTGGAGGCTTGGGTGTACCTTCTTTACGTGCGGCTGACGCAGAAGGTCCACTCTTAGAGGAAGAGTCCTGGGAACGTCCACTAGCCATTGCAGTACCTCGGTGAACCATTCTCTCGCGGGCCAGAGGGGAGCAACCAACGTCAACCGTGTCCCTTCGTGAGAGGCGAACTTCTGAAGTACCCTGTTGACGATCTTGAACGGAGGGAACGCATACAGGTCTAGATGGGACCAATTCAGAAGAAAGGCATCCACGTGAACTGCTGCTGGGTCTGGAATCGGAGAACAATACATCGGGAGCCTCTTGGTCATCGAGGTAGCGAATAGATCTATGGTGGGCTGACCCCACAGGGCCCATAGTCTGCTGCAAACATTCTTGTGAAGGGTCCACTCTGTGGGGATGACCTGACCCTTCCGGCTGAGGCGATCTGCCATGACATTCATATCGCCCTGAATGAACCTCGTTACCAGCGAAATCTTTCGATCTTTTGACCAAATGAGGAGGTCCCTTGCGATCTCGAACAACTTCCTCGAATGAGTCCCTCCTTGCTTGGAGATGTACGCCAAGGCTGTGGTGTTGTCGGAGTTTACCTCCACCACCTTGCTTAGATGGAGGGACTTGAAGTTTATCAAGGCCAGATGAACTGCCAAAAGCTCCTTGCAGTTGATGTGAAGTGTTCTTTGCTCCTGATTCCACGTGCCCGAGCATTCCTGTCCGTCCAGTGTCGCACCCCAGCCCGTGTCCGATGCATCCGAGAAGAGACGGTGGTCGGGGGTCTGAACAGCTAATGGTAGACCTTCCTTGAGAAGAATGCTGTTCTTCCACCACGTCAGTGTAGACCTCATCTCTTCGGAAATAGGCACTGAGACCGCTTCTAGCGTCATGTCCTTTTTCCAGTGAGCAGCTAGATGATACTGAAGGGGGCGGAGGTGGAGTCTCCCTAACTCGATGAACTGGGCCAGCGATGAAAGTGTCCCTGTTAGGCTCATCCACTGCCTGACTGAACATCGGTTCCTTCTCAGCATGCTCTGGATGCATTCTAGGGCTTGACTGATCCTTGGGGCCGACGGAAAAGCCCGAAAAGCTCGACTCTGAATCTCCATACCTAGGTAGACAATGGTTTGGGATGGGACGAGTTGGGACTTTTCTATATTGACCAGGAGACCCAATTCCTTGGTCAGATCCATAGTCCATCTGAGATTCTCCAGACAGTGACGACTTGACGGAGCTCTTAAAAGCCAGTCGTCCAAATAGAGGGAGGCTCTGATGTCTGCCAAGTGAAGGAATTTGGCAATATTCCTCATCAGTTTGGTAAACACAAGAGGTGCCGTGCTTAGGCCAAAGCACAGGGCTTGGAATTGGTACACGACCTTTCCAAAGACGAACCTTAGGAAAGGTTGGGAGTCTGGATGGACGGGGACATGAAAGTACGCGTCTTTCAGGTCTAACGAGACCATCCAGTCTTCCTTCCTGACCGCTGCTAGGACCGACTTCGTCGTCTCCATTGTGAACGTCTGCTTGGTGACAAAAGCATTGAGAGCACTGACGTCCAGCACCGGTCTCCAACCTCCTGTCTTCTTGGCTACCAGGAAGAGACGGTTGTAGAAGCCCGGGGATTGATGGTCCCGGACTATGACTACCGCTCCCTTTTGTAGCAAGAGCGACACCTCTTGTTGTAACGCTAGCCTCTTGTCCTTCTCCTTGTAGTTGGGAGAGAGGTTGATGGGAGACGTTGCTAGAGGGGGACTGCGGCAGAACGGAATCCTGTAGCCCTCCCTTAGCAACTTCACAGACTGAGCGTCTGCACCTCTGCTCTCCCAAGCTTGCCAGAAGTTCTTGAGCCTGGCTCCCACTGCTGTCTGGAGAGGTAGGCAGTCAGATTCTGCCTTTTGAGGACTTGGAACCCTTCTTCGATTTGCCACGGTGACTGTCGGCACGGGTACCTCCTCTGCTGGAGGTTCTGCCACGAAAGGGCGGGATGAACCTAGACGCTGGTGTGTCCATCCTAGGTCTAGGCACGGAAGGTAAAGCTTTAGCCTTACGTGCGGAGGACGCCACCAGGTCATGGGTATCCTTCTGGATCAACGAGGCAGCCATCCCCTTGATCAGTTCCTCCGGAAAGAGGCACTTGGAGAGCGGAGCAAACAACAACTCCGACTTCTGGCAAGGAGTGATCCCAGCCGACAAGAAGGAGCAAAGAAGTTCTCTCTTCTTAAGCACTCCCGACACGTACGAAGCCGCAAGCTCACCAGACCCATCCCGAATGGCTTTGTCCATGCTAGATATGATAAGCATGGCAGAGTCCTTATCCGAAGGGGAAGTCTTTCTGCTTAACGCTCCCAAACACCAATCGAGGAAGTTGAAGATCTCAAAAGCACGAAAGACTCCCTTCAACAGATGATCCATGTCAGAAAAGGACCAGCAAATCTTAGATCGTCTCATAGCCAGCCTGCGGGGAGAGTCAACCAGACTTGAGAAGTCGCCCAGGGCAGAGGCAGGAACTCCCAAGCCGGGTTCCTCTCCCGTGGCATACCAGACGCTAGATTTGGAAGCAAGCTTGGTAGGCGGAAAGATGAAAGCAGTCTTTCCCAGTTGCTTCTTGGACTGCAACCACTCTCCCATAACCCTCAAAGCTCTCTTGGATGAGCGTGCGAGAACAAGTTTGGTGAAGGCAGGAGCTGCTGACTGCATGCCCAGAGCAAACTCGGAGGGAGGAGAGCGAGGGGTTGCAGACACAAACTGTTCCGGATACAAGTCCCTGAACAAGGCAAGGACTTTCCGAAAGTCTAAGGAGGGAGGCGTAGACTTGGGCTCTTCTAAGTCGGAGTGCGGATCGTCCAAATGCGCAGCCTCGTCATCGGATACTCCATCATCCGAAAGCTGAGTAGGAAGTGGCAAAGGTGGAGCAGAAAGCTGAACGGCTGAATCCGGCAGCACGGGTGCATGCGTAGCTGCTGCGGATCCAACATCATGCCGCTGCTGGTCAGTCTGCGAGCTGGCAACAACAAAAGCAGAGTGCTGGTGCGTGGGAGGGACTGCCGTGGGTTGCGGAGCATGCCGCATGGGTTGCGGAGCATGCCGCATGGGTTGCGGAGCATGCCGCATGGGTTGCGGAGCATGCCGCATGGGTTGCGGAGCATGCCGCATGGGTTGCGGAGCATGCCGCATGGGTTGCGGAGCATGCCGCATGGGTTGCGGAGCATGCCGCATGGGTTGCGGAGCATGCCGCATGGGTTGCGGAGCATGCCGCATTGTGTCAAAACACGGCAGCTCGACAGCACCTTCCCACTGCTGATGCGGTAGCTCACGCATGTCAACGGAGGGCGCAGCATGGACATGCGGCTGGCAGGGAGGACTGCGTAGCGGTGGTGGAGCTCTCACAGGTAGAGTGTGGGAGTAGGCAGCCGCAGTATCTGCTGAGCGCACAACCGTGGCAGGTTGTAGGTTAACTGGTGCATTGTCAACCTTCTCAGCATGATACTCCTGCATAAAGGAAGCAAGCTGAGACTGCATAGCCTGCAGCATGGACCACTTAGGATCTACCGTGGTTGGTGCGGCAACAGACGGAGTAGTTGCCTGCTGCGGAACCACTCTACCTCTCTTGGGAGGTGTGCAGTCATCGGAAGACTGCGGCGAGTCCGAACTGACCCAGTGGCTACACCTGGGCCGTTGGACTCGCTCGGAAGGGACCTTACGCTTGAGAGGTCGTGAGACCTTGGTCCAACGTTTCTTCCTCGAAACTTCTTCCACAGACGAGGAATGATAGGGCTCATTCGTCTGTTTGTGGATGGGACGATCTCTGACAGATGCATCCGCAACCACTGAGGGTACATCCGTACGCTGATCAAGGCCTGCCGAACCCTTTGGTCCTTCGACATTGCTTCTCCCCTGGGCTTGGGAGCTTGCAAGAGGTCCCGGACTGGGAGGACGACTGGCACGAACAGATGTACCCTCATGCGCAACACTGACACTGACACTTTTCACTTCACTTGCACTCACAACACTTCCCACTGCACTTTGCGCTTTCAGCTCTTTGACATCTGCCAAAAGCTGATTCCGGTCATTAGCTAATGACTCCACTCTGTCACCAAGAGCCTGAATGGCACGCATCATGTCCGCCATGGAGGGCTGAGCACTAGTAGCAGGGTCGGGAGTCACCACTACAGGGGAAGGAATAGGTTGAGGGGCATGGGGAGAGGAAAAATCAAAAGAGCGAGAAGAACTCCTCCTGATCCTATCCTTCTCTAGCATACGTGCATTTTTAAGGAATTCGTTAAAATCGAATTCCGAAAGCCCAGCGCATTCCTCACATCGATCTTCCAATTGACAGGATTTACCCCTACAATTGGAACAAACGGTGTGAGGATCTATGGAGGCCTTCGGAAGACGCCTAGAACAAGCCCTAACGCTACACTGCCTGTACTTAGGGACTTGAGACTGGTCAGACATCTTGAATTGTAGAAATAGTCAAGGGGGAATTCCAAAATCTAGCAAAGTTCGTTAACAATTAATCCAAATTAAATAAAAAAGCTTGCTAAGCTAATGATAAAGGATCCTGAATAGCGAAGGCTAAAATCTAGAGCGAATACATCACCAAAATCGTGAAAAACAACTCCAGAATCAACAGCGTATCCAAGTAGGTCTTGCCGGTGGCACGACAGAGGAAAAATTGAGTTCTTGTTGACAAGAAGTACCTGAGTACCTGCTCGACAGATGGCGCTGTTGTGTACACCCCCACCTGTATAGCGATCGCTGGCGTATCCCGACCTTAGATTTCTGTCGGGCAACAGAGTTGACAGCTACATGATCATCGGGTAAGATTAATATTGAAAAAAAGAAAGCACCGAGAGCCATCAACAATAATCAAACAAAAGGTACTTCACCAAATTGTATATAAAGTAAAATCAACAAAACGAATTTCCGACGTGTTGACTCGATCAACGGCAGGGAATTTCTGAGGAATGTTGGGAATGGTTCCATTACCTACTGAGAGAGGGTGCTCACGTATAACCACCTACTCACCTGGCAGTGATTGCCGCGAAATTTTAATTTCTGCCGTGCGCGCGACGAAACGCGGGATTAAGCTATATATATGTAACTACCAGGGAAGTTACATATTTAAAACTGTGTTTTGAAGGCTCTACAACTCGCATTACTTCAAGAAGTTGGTCTACCATCGTTTTCAAACACTATCATTTACATCAGTACTTGATCATTTTCTTCTATTACAGAAATTGAAAGTTATAGGTTAGAAATATATATATATATATATATATATATATATATATATATATATATATATATATATATATGAAATCTCTACGGGGGCATAGAAGCAGCATATACCCATCAACAAGAGAAATGGATCTGTTATAATAACAGAACATGAAGCAAGGCAAAGTTGGATGGAAAACTTTAGTGAGGTCATAAATAGGAGATAAGAAAAGGGAATAATTTGATTGATACACCTGAGGCTGAGGAAGACCTTGATGTGCCCATGGATGAATTCAGTGTGTTTGAAGTCGAAACTATCATTAAAAACTCAGGAGATGGAAAGCCCCTGGATATAATGGATTAACTACTGAGATGCTATTGGCCAAAAATGAAGTAACTCCCAGAATACTTACTATATTATTTTATATAATGTGGTGTGAAGAGGCAAAACCTGATGAATCGGAGCTATAGGAGTGTTCATGAAAAAAAAGAAAAGGAAAAAAAAAAAAAAAAAAAAGACCTGACTGATTACAATAATTACAGACATATCACACTTCCATCAGTTGTTATGAAAATATATTGTATGCTCATTCTAAAGAGACTAGAGAGAAATAACAAATTTGGAAATAATTTGTATTTTTCCTAACATACAAACCTGGAGCTATTTATAGGATATACTTTCGGCGCAGCTGAAAGACGAGCCATGATAATTTTAGTGAGGGATAACTACCCTATCCGCTAGTTAGCGGGTGGGGGGTGGGGTAGACTGGCTACCCCGCTCACTCACACCTCTCGGCTGAGTAACCACTTTGCTTTATGGCAGGACTTCTAGGGGGACAGGGTGGCGGGCCAATTTGTATAAATAGCTCCAGGTTTGTAAGTCAGGAAAAATATAAATTATTTCCAAATTTGTTATTTGTTCCGACACAGATACAAACCTTCGCTATTTATAGGGTGACTTACTCTTAGGAGGGAGGAAGTCCTCACCAACTGGCCTTGGTCATGACCCGGGGTCCTCTCTATTTCGATCTGTGATCGATAGTAGAAGGGACCCTACCCTCGCTAAAATCAAGTGCCGATATGAGGTAATGCACTGATAGCGTCCTGCAGAAGCTTGTGTGTGAGTGGAACTAACAGTGTGGCTTGTCATTAACATAGGAACGAGTACAGAACCTATTGTTCTTGAAGATTTACCCAATACCCTCCCTCTAAAAGGCATTGGGGACGTAACAAAGTATTCTTCTATACTTAAGAGGCACAAGGGAAATGGGTCTTACCTGCAGCGAGGTGAGGTCAGCTATGCTGAGGCTTGCGGAGCTGTTACTCATTCACCCCAGACTAATCCGGGTAGCCTCAGCCCTCAACCCTCTGCTACTTGTCCATCAAGGAGCCTGAGGTGTATAGACCATTTGTTGTGCGACCACCACAGGACCAATGGAAAAGGTCTCCATCTTTTTGTGGATTACGTCTTTGCAGGTAGTGGGCTGTGAAGGTCAATTGACGCTTCCACATGCCCACTTACAGTATCTGGACCACAGAGTAGCTACTTGAACGCCAGGGAAGTAGCAACGCCAGTGACGTTACGAGCTCTGGGTCTTAGGATGGAGGAGAGTGTAGATTAAGAGTAACCTCAATTGCCTTCCAATCCCAGAGGGGAAGGAAATCCTTGAGGTCCTCCTCTTGACCTTCCCCGTGCTGGTTAACAGTGCCAACACACGAGGGGCGAGCTGGTATCGTTCTTTTAAGGTAACCCCACAGACTCCTCACTGGGTAAAACCCGTTGATGGGTTTCCGGTTACCGAACGAAGACTCTTTATTCGAAATGGGCTGCACCTAGGGTACAGCACACTTGGATTTGAGTCTTGGCAATCCCCTCAGGAACCCCGCTGAGGATTACTTCTCCCCATCTCCTAGGGTAGGAGACATTAGAGGTTGGATCATACAACACACTAACTCTCTTGGTCAAAAGCCCAAGTGAGTAGAAAGGGCGTCTTCCGTGTAAGGAAGCGATCTGCTGCTGGGTCCAAGGTTCATAGAGAGGGGCCTTCAGAGACTGAAGAACCCGAACCGCGTTCCCAGGAGGAGGTTGAGATCCGACAGGGGACAAGTTATCTCACACTTGCATAAGTAAAGGCATCGATGGGAGAGAATCTCCTTCCACGACATCAGTCACAAAGGACCGAACACTTCGCCTGGAAGACCGACGCTGAAAAGTGTCTGAGGTGCCTAGACATCTTTTCCGTAACCTGTTGCGAAAGGCCTCTCTGAGAGGGGTGGTGTAGGATCGTCCCAGGCGAGAAGTCGAAGCAAAGCTACGGCTTAGTTAAGTGTTAGCATGTGGCTGCTTAGAAGATCGTGCCGTGGAGGAAGATCCCTCGGAACTCCGTCAGGAGCTGTAGAAGGTCCGGGAACCATTCTGGGGGTTGCCATAGCAAAGCTATTGGAGCTCCGTCACGGGCTGCAGAACGTCTGGGAACCATTCTGCGGGATGCCATAGCAAAGCTATTGGAGTCATTGATAAGATCTTGCTTATCCTGACTTGGCTGAGGACTTTTTCACCAGACCGAATGGGGGGGGGGAGAAAAAACAAGGCACACCTCTAGGCCGCCCCACCGATCTTGGAAGACATCATGTTTCAGGGCCTGGGGAACGGTCGAGTGGGAGCCTGAAGATCAGGGCCGCTGCGAGCATAACCACAGTTGGGGACCCCACAAAGTTAAGACTTTGTTGGATACAAGATGATTCCAAGACACTAACACTAAGAGCTGACATCTGGGTGGTTTTGCAAGCACATTCCTATACCAGGAATGATGCGAGCAGATGGGGGCAACTAGTTGTCCTCTGTCCATCTGAGGCTTCGTACTGCTAGATGGTTCTCTAAGAGAGGTGAATGCTGGTACCTTTCTGAATCGGGCCAACAGGCAAGGATGGAATGGTATGGCATATGCCCCCCACCCCTCTCTCTTTTGATGCATTAAAGAGAGCATCAGGTCCAGAGGGAAGACGAGAAGACAAGCCTCTTTGCAGAAGCTCTCGTCTGCCACCCATCATCTGCGGATTGTCCAGCGGTGAGGGGGGGGAGTGCATAGCAATAAACACACCTCGAGCTGATGTCGAGACGTGTAACTAATTGCACATTCTTGCAACGAAGGGGAACAGCTTGTTATCCCTCCAACTGCCACTAATCCAGTGTGGTTGGCCGAATAAGACCGATACCAAACGGTAAACCAGTTAATCAGTACAGCTTATGTTATAATAGCGAATCTCCATAGAGATCGCTTTCCGGACAGGAGACTGTACGGTAATCACCGAACGCATCCAACCAAATCTAAGAGGGGATTGAGACGTATCTTCAATCTATTGTTGGGTGGGTAAAGAGCATAAATCTACTTCGGAGTAGTAACACCGAACTGTGCGCACGACAAGCATACATGCGTAGTTCGATTTAAAATTCGTGTCCGGAACTCACGTTCGTAACGGAGGTTTCTCCTTCTTAGGACAAAAAAACGATCGTACTTCTCCGTCTCCGATCGGTAAACAAGCATTTAAATTAAATGCTTCCTGCTCGGGAACAGATATGCTTATGAGAAGTTTCCAGCCAAAGCCATTGTAGGAGACTAAGAATTCCGATCGGGGGAAGGGAAAAAATGCCTATAAGGAGGCAGAACGTAAATGCCGTATGTCTGGTTACAGGAAAGTAGCCAAATAATGTACTGAATAACCTGGTTTCAGTAAGGGATATAAACTTAATAGAACGGAGTTCTAATTGGAAGATGTATATAGCCCTTATTGGCAGAAAGATCGCTTGCACGCATATAAGTACTTGTCCATTTGCGCTAGCGCATGCGTATTCTCTGCCTCCAGGAAACGTTTGCAAGGAATCCGGTTGCGGGTATAATGTATATGCGACGAATCGCAACATTATTGCCGAAAGAGTTTTGATCGTTGACTAATATTTTCTTGAATGAGAGCGAACATGTTCTCAAACAAAATATACAGTTATAGAGGCCATCATTTCCCCTTTGGTTTACCCCTCCTCTTTATGTGAGGGGCTAGCCACTGTTCATTACACAGAAATGGATGTCTGTTTACCTGTGGGCGGGGTTTGAAATGTTCGTAACGTAATGAAGAGATGCCCACGCTGTTGCTATCGTTCTTTAACGTCAGCTAACAATGTTCCTTCGGGACTAATTGTTCGAAACAATAACCCTGTAAGGACAGAATAAAAAGTCTCGGAAGCCTATCGTGTAAAAAGGCAAGCCGTTATACCCAGGGTACAATGATGGGGGAGGCTGCCTCCATCAAACGGTAGAACCGAGTTTAAGACAATAACCTCGCGGTTTTGTCTTGGCTAGAGTGCGAGCTCCGGGAAGGCTTACGGCCTTCATGAAGTTTTAACACCCATTGAAGTTTTATAAAAACTTCTCAGGAACGAGTCTCCTGAAAATGGGTGAAGTCTCATATGTGGGGGTTTGCTTCAAGAAGGCCAGATATAATTGCCATCGACCGCTTACCCAAAGAGGTTGCCATCGAACACTTTCTCGCTAGTGAGAAAACTACCGTCTAAATAAGGCAAAGCCTGCCAGGGGAAATGAATTGGAATGTAAAGAATTTTTCATTCCCCGCTCATTTCCGTCTGCTAACTAAACCACTCGAAGTGGGAAGATGATGGTAGTTCGTTCGAAAACGAAAGGATCGGTGCTGGCGAAACCAGACTAGCTGATATAGTAATTAGCTGGGAATGTAGAGTGACGTATCAAGTCACACCTTTGGAAGACCCATCCTGTAGAGGAGGGGGGGTCGACCATGGAGTTTTCAGAAAATTCTGGATCGCGGAAACAGATAGATTCGGATGAGAACCTAGGGGTTCAGAATCTATTTGTGAATTCCTTTCTCACGACCTTAAGGGATGTTGTGCCGAGAACCCGCAGGAACTCTGTCGCTGATTCCTGATGGAATTTTCAGGAATCGTGTTACGTGACCAGGACACAAAGGAACTGTGTCATAGTTACCTGTAAAGATTCGTAAACCCTTAGGCAGCAGGAAATCCCTCTGTCATCAGAGTAAAACTCTTCATGACGATGGGCGCGCACGAACAATTCACGGGACGAGAGTTCGAAAACTCTGTCATGAGAGTAAAACTAGTGCACTCATGAACACTTCGCGCAACAAGTCCGAAAAACTCTGAAATAAGAGTTGTTCGCGCACTTCATCTGATTGCGTGCGCCTCGTTGTTCGTGCGCGCCATTATGGTCGTGCGCCCCAATCCGATCGCGCACGCCCGCCAACATAGTCGCGCACGCCACATCGGTCACGAGCGGCAATTTGGTCCCGCGCCCCAACTTGGTCATGCGCGCCACATCGCTCGTGAGCGCCAAATTGGATGTGGACGCCAATTTGGTCGTGCATGCCAATTCAGTTGTGCGCGCCAATTTGGTCGTGCACACTAATCCGGTCGCGCGCGCCAATCCGGTCATGCACGGCGCGCCCGATCGTCCGTGCGGGCAAAAGGTTGGTCGTGCGAGACAATTTGCGCGCAAGAGCTCTCAGTGTGGCGAGAGTACTCACTACTACGTTCACCCAAAGGTTCACGATAGCCTGTGTTGTGTGAGCGCGAACAGTCAACACAACAAGAGCCCACAAACTCTGTCATATAAGTATGGCTATGGTCACGAGAACCCAAAGGTTCAGCGTGAACTGCATTGTGACACCCCGAAGGGTCAGCGCAAACGAGAAACTCAAGTTTCCCTGTCACTAAACACCGAAGTGTTGGAGTGACTAAAGTTACAAGAGCCCTAGGGTTTAACGTAACTAATGTTACGAGACCCAGAAGGGTCAACGTAACGGGAAACCGAAGTTTCCCTGTCACAAAACACCGAAGTGTCAGTGACTAAAGTTACGTGAGTTCAAGGGTTCAACGTAATTAATTTTACGAGACCCCGAAGGGTCAAGGTAACGAGAAACCGCAGTTTCCCTGTCACAACACACCGGAGTGTTAGAGTGACTAAAGTTACAAGAGCCCAAGGGTTCAGCGTAACTAATGTTACGAGACCCCGAAAAGTCAGTGCAACGAGAAACCAAAGTTTCCCTGTCACAAAACACCGAAGTGTAAGAGTGACTAAAGTTACGAGAGCCCAAGGGTTCTGCATAACTAATGTTACGAGACCTCAAAGGATCAGCGTAACAAGGAACCGAGGTTCTTCTGTCACGAGACCCCGAAAGGTCAGCGTGATTGATGGCCCAAGTTCCCGAAGGCTCAACGTTACCATCGTTACGAGAGCCAGAAGGTTCAGCGTAACTGAAACCCGAAGGTTTCGAGCGGAGTCCCGAAGGACTTCTACTGTCAT
>NC_090761.1:42737621-42879918 GCF_036898095.1 Palaemon carinicauda
CCAATAGTGTTTCATTTTGACTAAGATTAGCTACGAACGTAATTTATATATTGTTTTTCTTATTTAGTAACGAGTGTTCATTTACGAAATTTACGTTTTCACGAAGCTAGCTTGCTGAATTTCATTCCCTTCACGTTAAATTTGTCGATTAATTTCTTACGTTAAATATGATATTTTAATTATAAAATAAATTTTTGAATATACTTACCCGGTGAATATATAATAGCTGCTGCTCCAGCGGCTCGACAGAAAACACACACAAAAACTCGCGAGCGATCGCTATGAAGGTTACGGGTGTGCCCACCAGCGCCAACTATCGGCCAGATACCACACATGCATGTAAACAAGCCTTCAATTCTTCTCGTCCCGCTGCGTCTCTATTGGGGAGGAAGGGAGGGCCTTTAATTTATATATTCACCGGGTAAGTATATTCAAAAATTTATTTTATAATTAAAATATCATTTTTAAATATTTAACTTAGCCGGTGAATATATAATAGCTGATTCACACCCAAGGCGGTGGGTAGAGACCAGAGTTAATTAAGTTTACAGCGTATATGCTTAGAGTTTTTGACAGTTATCAATATAACAAAACCCAAATATATAGGTACCTGGTAAGGAAGTTGACTTAGACGATTACTCTGCCTTGTAAGTCTGTCTTCCTCACGAAGCCCAGCGATCCTCTTAGGATGCTGAAAGACTCCCAGGAGCTGAAGTATCAAGGGTTGCAACCCATACAAACAGGACCTCCTCAAACCCCTAATCTGGGCGCTCTCAAGAAATGACTTTGACCACCCGCCAAATCAACCAGGATGCGAAAGGCTTCTTAGCCTTCCGTACAACCCAAAAAACAATATTAAAAACATTTCAAGAGACAGATTAAAAAGGATATTGGAATTAGGGAAGTGTAGTGGTAGAACCCTCACCCACTACTGCACTCGCTGCAACGAATGGACCCAGTGTGTAGCAGTCCTCGTAAAGAGTCTGGACATCTTTTAAGTAAAATGACGCGAACACTGACTTGCTTCTCCAAAAAGTCGCGTCCATGATACTTTGCAGAGATCTATTTTGCTTGAAGGCCACGGAGGTTGCTATAGCTCTAACTTCGTGCGTCTTAACCTTAAGCAAACATCGGTCTTTCTCATTCAAGTGAGAATGAGCTTCTCGTATCAAAAATCTGATAAAATATGACAAAGCATTCTTTGACATAGGTAATGATGGTTTCTTAACTGAGCACCATAATGCCTCAGATTTACCTCGTAATGACTTAGTACGAGCTAAATAGAACTTAAGAGCTCTAACAGGACATAATACTCTTTCCAGTTCGTTGCCTACGATCTCTGATAAGCAAGGAATATCAAAAGATTTAGGCCAAGGACGAGAAGGCAGTTCATTTTTGGCCAGGAAACCAAGTTGAAGAGAACAAGTGGCTTTTTCTGTAGAAAAGCCGATGTTCTTACTGAAGGCATGAAGTTCACTGACTCTTTTAGCCGAGGCCAAGCACACTAGGAAAAGTGTCTTGAGAGTGAGATCCTTCAGGGAGGCTGAATGTAATGGCTCAAACCTGTCTGACATGAGGAACCTTAGGACCACGTCTAAGTTCCATCCAGGAGTTGCCAAACGACGTTCCTTAGAGGTCTCAAAAGACTTAAGGAGATCTTGTAGATCTTTATTGTTGGAAAGATCTAAGCCTCTATGCCGAAAGACCGAAGCCAACATGCTCCTGTAGCCCTTGATCGTGGGAGCTGAAAGGGAGCGAACCTTTCTCAGATGTAAGAGAAAATCAGCGATTTGGGCTACAGAGGTACTGGACGAGGACACAGATGCTGAATTGCACCAGTCTCGAAAGACTTCCCACTTCGACTGGTATACTCTAATGGTAGAAGCTCTCCTCGCTCTTGCAATCGCACTGGCTGCCTCCTTCGAAAAGCCTCGAGCTCTTGAGAGTCTTTCGATAGTCTGAAGGCAGTCAGACGAAGAGCGGGGAGGTTTTGGTGTACATTCTTTACGTGGGGCTGACGTAACAGATCTACCCTTAGAGGAAGACTTCTTGGAAAGTCTACCAGCCATCGAAGTACCTCGGTGAACCACTCTCTCGCGGGCCAGAGGGGAGCAACCAACGTCAACCTTGTCCCTTCGTGAGAGGCGAACTTCTGCAGTACCTTGTTGACAATCTTGAATGGTGGGAATGCATACAAGTCCAGATGAGACCAATCTAGGAGAAATGCGTCTATGTGTATTGCTGCTGGGTCCGGGACTGGAGAGCAATAGATTGGAAGTCTCTTGGTCATCGAGGTTGCAAAGAGGTCTATGGTGGGTTGACCCCAAGTCGCCCAAAGACTCTTGCACACGTCCTTGTGGAGGGTCCATTCCGTAGGAATTACCTGACCCCTCCGACTGAGGCAATCTGCTAAGACGTTCAAGTCGCCCTGGATAAACCTCGTTAACAGGGAGATGCCTCGATCTCTTGACCAAATGAGCAGGTCCCTTGCGATCTCGTACAGCGTGAGGGAGTGGGTGCCTCCTTGCTTGGAGATGTATGCCAAGGCTGTGGTATTGTCGGAGTTGATCTCTACCACTTTGTTTCGAAGGAGACTCTCGAATTTCATCAAGGCCAAGTGGACTGCCAAAAGCTCCTTGCCGTTGATGTGCATGCTCCTCTGACTTGAGGTCCACAGACCTGAGCATTCCCGACCGTCCAGGGTCGCACCCCAACCCAAATCCGACGCGTCTGAGAATAGTACGTGGTTTGGGTTCTGAACTGCTAGGGAAAGTCCCTCTCTCAGACTGATATTGTCGTTCCACCAATTCAGGCATGCCTTTACTGGTTCGGAGACCGGGATTGAGACCGTCTCTAACGTCTTGTCCTTTTTCCAGTGAAAGGCTAGATGGAACTGGAGAGGTCGAAGGTGTAGCCTTCCTAGCGAGACAAACTGCTCCAGGGATGATAGAGTTCCTACTAGACTCGTCCAATTCCTGACTGAGCACCGTTCTCTCTTCAACATCAGTTGGACTTTGAGCAGGGCTTGCTCTATTCGGGTGGCAGACGGAAAAGCCCGAAAAACTGGACTGCGAATCTCCATCCCTAAATACAGTATAGTTTGGGATGGGATCAGCTGGGACTTTTCTAGGTTGACCAAAAGTCCCAATTCCTTGGTCAGATCCAATGTCCAATGAAGATCCTGCAGACAGCGATGACTGGACGAGGCTCTGAGAAGCCAGTCGTCCAAGTACAGGGAGGCTCGGATTCCCGATAAATGGAGGAATTTTGCTACATTCCTCATAAGCCTCGTAAACACGAGAGGAGCAGGACTTAGGCCAAAGCACAGGGCCCGAAACTGGTATACCACATTTTTTAAAACAAACCTCAGAAACAGTTGGGAATCTGGGTGTATAGGGATGTGGAAGTACACGTCTCTTAGGTCGAGAGAGACCATCCAGTCTCCCTTTCTGACCGCTGCTAAGACTGATTTCGTGGTCTCCATGGTGAACTTTGTCTTCGTAACAGACGTTGAGTGCACGGACGTCTAGCACCGGTCTCCAACCTCCTGTCTTCTTCGGGACTAGGAAGAGACGGTTGTAAAACCCCGGTGATTGAAGGTCCGAGACTTTCACCACCGCTCCCTTCTCTAGCAATAGAGACACTTCTAGGTTTAGGGCTTGTCTCTTTGACTCCTCTCGGTACCTGTGAGAGAGGTCGATGGGGGAAGTCGCTAGAGGAGGTTTGCGTACAAATGGAATTTTGTACCCCTCTCTCAGCAACCGAACAGACTGTTGGTCTGCGCCCCTCTTCTCCCAGGCCTGCCAGAAGCTCTTCAATCTGGCTCCTACTGCTGTCTGAGGCTGTGGGCAGTCAGACTCTGCCACGTGAGGACTTGGCTCCTCTCTTCTTTCCTCTCTTTCCCTCGGCACGAGTACTTCCCCTGCTGGGAGCTCTGCCACGAAAGGGCGGAATAAATCTGGACGCCGGAGTGTCGATCCTGGGTCTAGCAGAAAAGGACGTAGAAGGAGTCCCTTTGCGAGCAGAGGACGCCACCAAGTCATGGGTGTCCTTCTGCACGAGTGAAGAAGCTATGTCCTTAACCAATTGTTGCGGGAACAAAAACTTTGATAAGGGAGCAAAGAGCAGTTCTGATCTCTGACAGGGAGTAACTCCTGCCGAAAGAAAAGCGCAAAGGGACTCTTGCTTCTTTAAGACTCCCGACGTAAAAGAGGAGGCGAGCTCATTGGAACCATCGCGGATGGCTTTATCCATACAGGACATAATCAGTAAGGAGACATCTCTATCAGCAGATGAGATTTTCCTACTTAAGGCTCCCAAACACCAGTCAAGGAAGTTGAAAACTTCAAAGGCTCTGTATACGCCTTTCAGCAGATGGTCAAGGTCCGAGGAGGACCAACTAATCTTCGAGCGTCTCATGGCTAGGCGGCGGGGAGAGTCTACGAGGCTTGAGAAGTCACCCTGGGCAGAAGCAGGGACTCCCAAGCCGAGAACTTCTCCCGTGGCATACCAGACGCTCGATCTAGACGAGAGCTTTGACGGAGGGAAGGCAAAGGCCGTCTACCCCAAACTCCTCCTGGTTTCTAACCAGTCGCCCAAAAGTCGTAAAGCTCTCTTGGAAGAGCGAGAGAGCACTAGCTCTGTAAAGGCTAGCATGTTAGCATGTAAGCCTAGAGCAAACTCAGACGGTGGCGAACGAGGAGCAACAGTGACGAAGTGATCGGGAAAAAGCTCCTTAAAAATTAACATGACTTTCTTAAAGTCCATTGATGGAGGAACCGTTCTAGGTTCGTCTACATCCGAAGGATGATCATCATGATGAGGGTCAGCAACGTCCTCATCTGAAGGATCCTCATCTGACAACTGCTGAGTAACAAGCAAAGGGGTTGGCAATGCTTGACACGCAGAGTCCACACGCACTGGTGTATTAGTAGCAGTCCAGGACGCTACGTCATGTAACTGCTTAACAGCCTGTGAACTGTCAACAACAACAGGAGCGGGAGGACGCTCGACGTCAACTCGAGACTGTTTTGACTGCCTAGACTGAGCAGTCAAAACAACTCTAGACTGCGGTGGTTGACGCTCAGCGTCAAAACAAGTCAACTCCGCTGGTTGGCGAACGTCCTGAACGTCAACAAGAGCATTAGGAAGTGGCTGAACGTCCATATGCGGCTGAAAGTCAACACGTGACTGCATCGAGTGAGGCTCTACAAAGCGTGACTGACGTGACTTAGCTACGCCAACGTCAACAGGACGAGCAAAGGCTCGTTTGGGCGGCTGAAGGCCAGGATCTCGATGAGTAAAGCGGCGAGGATCATTGCGAACCTTATCGGCAGAATAGTCTTCCATAAGGGAGGCGAGCTTAATCTGCATGTCTTGCAGTACAACCCATTTAGGATCAACGGGAATGGGTGCGGTAAACGACGGGGTTAACGTCTGAGACGGCACAACCTTGCCTACACCAAGACTCTCTGAGCCTGTGTAACGTTGTTGCTTAGGCGGCGAGCAGTCTTCCGATGACTGCAAAGGGTCAGAGCTGTCCCAATGGCTACAGCCAGGACGCTGGACCTGTCCTGAAGGGACCGACTTTCGCTTAAGGGGCCTAGAAACCTTGCTCCACGGTTTCTTATGCGAAAAGCCTTCGGATGACGAGGAGAAAATGGTCTCTCTCGTCTTATGGTAGGGGCGATCTTGGTGAGACACGCCTGATACCATAGAGGGAACATCTGTTCGCTGATCAAGGCCTCTCGAACCCATAAGTCGTACGACATTACTTCTCCCCTGGGCTTGGGAGCTTGCAAGAGGTCTCGGACTAGGTGAACGACAGGCACGAACAGACGAACCCTCGGTCGCAACACTGTTCACAACACTTTGCGCACTAATCACTTTCCCACGATTTTCCGCTGTGGCACTCTGACACTTAAGCTCTTTAACGTCAGCCATGAGTTGATTACGATCGGTTGCTAACGATTCCACTCTTTCACCCAAGGCATGAATGGCACGTAACATGTCTCGCATCGATGGTTCCTGAGTGCCAGTAGGGGGTTCAGGCACAACCACTACAGGGGAAGGATTAGGTTCAGGGGCATGTGGAGAGGAAAAATCTACTGACCTAGAGGAACTCCTCCTTACCCTATCTCTCTCTAGCTTACGAGAATACTTGTCGTATTCGAGCCAATCGAATTCCCAAAGGCCCACGCATTCCTCACACCGATCTCCTAATTGACAGGTTTTACCCCCGACAATTAGAACACACAGTATGTGGGTCGAGAGAGGCCTTTGGAAGACGCCTATTGCAATAACTAGCATTACACTTACGAAATCTAGGGGCTTGTGAAGCGTCAGCCATTTTGAATTAGTCAAAGAAAGTCCAAAAAACAATCCAAGTCATCAACAATTAAATCTGTCCAATAAAGAGTTCAAGAGTTTAAGTTGTGGAAAAACACCTGCACTGCGAAAGCTCAAACCAAAATGAAGTACTTCACCAAATATGTTGAGAAAACTCCAGGTTATACAGCGAGTATTGATACGTCTTGTCGTCAAGGTCGACAGAGAAGAATTGAAGGCTTGTTTACATGCATGTGTGGTATCTGGCCGATAGTTGGCGCTGGTGGGCACACCCGCAACCTTCATAGCGATCGCTCGTGAGTTTTTGTGTGTGTTTTCTGTCGAGCCGCTGGAGCAGCAGCTATTATATATTCACCGGCTAAGTTAAATATTTAAAATGATTTTTTCAAGAAGTGTAAATTCTTTTTTATTATTATTTTAGGTCCTTTACATATGGTAGATGAGTTACTGTGGAGAGGAAGTGGTGAATACATCCGAAGACAGCTTTTCGGGTGATTTCCTCTCAAGACGAGAAACGACAGTTCAACATTTATAATTTCACTTATTAAACTCAATAGTTTTCTTTGTCTTTGGTTTAAATCCTCACTGTCAATTCATAATTTTTACCATATGGCGCCCGAACAGGGACACGTTGGTTATTTGCTAGTTGTTGCCGTTTCTCCGTCCTTTGTTTTCTTATCCGCTCGTTCATTCAAAATTGTTTTGGTGATTTAGGGTTGTTTTTAACAACTGGTTACTTTTACTTAGAGGTCTTAACGACTTTTCATTGTGCCCCTTGAGCAGTTTCTGTCGGGAGGTCTAGTTCAATTTTTTTTTAATGTGTCATTTGTGACTTTCTAGATTATATTCATTTCATTAGGTTTGTAAGGGGATCGCAGGCATGTCAAAAGACTTGAAATTTCTGATTAGCTCTAGGGCTAACTATCGAGGACAGGTCAACCGTATTCATTCTGAATTAGACAGTTTTGGTAATAACACTCCTCAGGAGAGAGACTGCCTTGTTAGTAAATTAAAAAGACTCCAGGATGAGCTTGAAAAGGCCGACTCGGTCATTCGAACCCTGAAATGGGAATTAAACTCAGAGGATGAGACAAAAGCCATAGCTGAAAATGATAAAGAAATTGAAGAATGTTGTAAGTATGAAGATAGGATCAATGAATGTTTGTCTACTCTGTCTTATCTGGCTACATCCAGTCCAAATCCTTCCAGTCTGGAAGTTTCTGGAAGCACATTGAACAGCATGCTTAAGAGCGCAACTGCCCCTTTACCTAAATTCAAAAGTGAAGAGGTTTTTTCAGCAATTTGAAGATACGACGAAACGCTTCAATTATTCTGACTACGATAAATTCTTACTTTTGAAACAGCAAATTTCAGGGCGTGCCTTGTCTTTGATAAATTCCCTGGACAGCATACAGCATTCTTATAACGTAGCAAGAGATCTTTTGTTGAATGCTTTAGCCTCTCCCGTCACTAGAAAATTCAATGTCATCAAACAAATGTCGAATCTGAAACTTGATTACAATACAGAACCGTTTGAGTACATAGGGAAAATTAATTCTATTAGCGGATCCATTAGCGCTTTAAAAATAACCTCAGAGGATATTTTACAGTATTTTGCCTGGCATGGTTTGAATGAGAACTTCCAATCTCATTTAATTCATATCACCAACGAAACCAGGCCATCTTTGAATCAGATAGCAGATAAATTTTTTGAAGCCACTGAAAGGTATTTAACCAGTCAACGACAGTATAAAATTAAGCAGAAAGCAAGAGAACTTTGTCCTAACAGAGCTACAAGTTTTGCTGCAAATGTTGATTACCAAACAGGCCCGTCCCTGAACATTTTCAAAGTGTGTCCTTTATGTAATGAGGATGGTGACTCCTCACATCCCATTCACAAATGTGAAAAGTATCCTGAACCTAGGTTAAAAATCAACAAGCTAAGAAATTTGAAGGCTTGTATAAAATGCGGCAGGTTGGATCATAATGAGGATACATGCAAATTTCACTTCCGGAAACGTTGCGATTGTGGCGCTTGGCACTTCAGATTTCTATGCATGGGCCAAGAAAGCAGTGGAGTCCTGAGGGATAGTGGTCAAAGTAATGTTAAATTGAAAAAGGAAAATTCTAAACAAAGTGATCGAGTTGTGAAGGAGAATAATTCAAGCATGATATTTGTTGAGAAATTTTCTGAGTCGTTCAAAGTCACAGACTGTAGCCACGCAATACTTCCTACCTTTTCTTGCATTCTTCAGGGAGAGACAAAGATTCGTTGCATGAGGGACAGCGGGTGTCAGTCAAACTTCATATTAGAGGAGAGGGCAAAGTATGAAAACTTGCCTGTCATAAATTCTGATCTCAGAATCAAAATCAATGGATTTAACTCTTCCAAAGTTTATCATACTAAGTCTTACAAAGTGCCTTTGACGATTGGAGATCATATTTACGAGATTGAAGCAACGGGTGTGCCATCTATTCACACTTCATTGAAATTGCCTGGCTTGCAGAAAATTGTTCGGGAATTTATGAACAGGGGATATTCCTTGGCTGATGACTTCTTGAAGGACGGAAAAGATGAAATTAATAACATAGATTTTATTCTCGGGTCAAATTTTGCTTATTGTCTTCCTGAAACAACAGTTTCATTTGGGGGTAATGAGAATGATGCACTGTCGGTTTATTCCTTGACTGCCGCAGGTGTAATGCTAGTGGGTAACACAGATCAAATTAGGAGCAATTTGAAGCACCTCCCTCCTTGCTTTGGGGAAGAAGAGACAAAAGCTGAAGTGCCTTTGTATACATGTGAGGATCTTGCCCTTTCAAGTCATAATTCTTTAGATCCTCTCCTAGATTGTGATGATTGGACAGAAAGTGAAGGCAGGATAGCAATAGTGAACGATGCGGGGAGAATCAATTATGCTTCCTTGGAAAGAGCTACTCAAGAGATCCTTGATAAGTGTTGTACAGATACCTTGAATTATGACACGCAAATATTTCCCGGTAAGGTAGTTGAAAATGAAAGAATAATAAATTATGTTCTTCAAAATACAAGGCGTAATGAAGACGGCAGGTTAATTATGCCACTAATCTGGAATCACAAAGTGAAACATTTGCTAGGGCAAAATAAAACTCTAGCTACTAAAATTCTAAATTCAAATTTCCAAAGATACTCTAAGGGTGATGGAGTAAAGTTGAAATTAATAGACCAATGCTTTAGAGAGCAATCTGAACAAAGCATTATAGAAAGAATTGACAACCTTGATCAGTACTTGGAGGAAAATCCAAATCACAGTTTCTTGGCCCACATGGCAGTATTTAAACCAGAACGTGACACTACAAAATGTCGAGTAGTATTTTTATCTAATCTATGTGAAAATAATCCTTTACAGGGAGTAACCATGAGTCACAATCAAGCCATGTTGAGTGGACCTTGTTTAAACCAAAAGATCACCACAGCTTTATTACAGCTACGCTTTGATTCCAAACTCCTGTGTTTTGATATTAAAAAAGCCTTTCTCAACATATGCCTCTCTGATCTAGATTCCAGCAAGTTACTTTTTCTATGGCATCGTAATGTACAAAAAGGAGATTACAGTATTGTTGCATATCGTAGCTTAAGACTTCCATTTGGTCTTGTTTGTTCCCCTTGCATATTATTACTTGGACTTTATAAGATTTTGATGATTGACACTGATGATGATGACCAGGTAAATTTGCTTAAAAGACACATTTATTCATTAATATATATGGATAATGGCAGTATTACTGCAAATAATAGTGAAAAATTGAAGTGGGCCTTTCAAGAGTTAAAAGGAATATTTGAGCCCTATAAATTTTATCTTCAGCAGTTTGTAACAAATGATACTGAAATTCAAGAGGAAATTGATAACAGCTCTGGAGAGAAAACTAGCAGATCAGTCAAATTATTGGGGCTCTTATGGGATCGAGTTGATGATACCCTATCCACTAAGCCTCTAGTTTTGGATGGTGAGGCAAATACAAAGAGGAATGTTTTGAAAACTATTGCCAGTCACTATGATGTATTTGGCTTTACTTTGCCCATTCTAAATCGAGCACGGCTCTTTCTACATAAATTACAATGTGATTCGTCCTGTACCTGGGACTCCAAATTACCGGATGCAGAAATTAAAGAATGGAAAAACATATGTCGACAGGCAAATTCTTCTCCCAACCTCGGAATTAGAAGATTTGTTGGCCAGAGAAATGGAGAATATAAACTGATTGCCTTTACAGATAGTATTAAGGATATATACGGAACTGTTATCTTTATTCAGGATATCCAGTCATTAGAAGTGAACTATGTTCTAGCTAAGAACCGTTTTGTGAACAAGCAATTATCTGGGAAGAGCATGCCTTCCCTTGAGTTTCAGGCCATTACTTTGGGTGCAGAAGTGTTGATAGATACCTATAAGGAATTAACTGGGCCCTCATGTGTTGAAGCAATCAACATCAAAGAACTCCATCTGTTTTCTGATAGCTTGGTGTCCTTATCTTGGATTAATTCCTATTGTTATAAATTAGATAAGATGCATAAACACAGCACCTTTATTCGTAATAGGCTAGAACATTTAAGTACCTTGTGTGAGACGCATCCTATAAGATTTCAGTTTGTTTCAGGTATTGAAAATCCAGCAGACCTTGTCACTCGTGTAGCTTCATATAAAACTACCGTTAAGTCTAATTTCCTCTCTGGGCCAGTGTTTTTGAAAGAATCTGCTAACTTCTATTCAAGTCGCAGTGATATAATCAATATCATTGTACCAAACCCCAGGGCAAAACCAGTGGTTGTTGTTTCGGAGAATTACAATCAAATTAATTTCGGCTCCACCGAAGAGGAATGTGCAGAACATTTAGCATCAACAGGTGGGTGACTGTAAACAAGTTTTCCAGTTTGTCTAAGCTTGTATCTGTTCATAGGTACGTGTTTAAGTTTATTGAGAGGCTAAAATGCAAACTTTACTCCAGGTATCCTGAGAGGTATGGAAACCTGAGAGTTCTTGACGAAAACTTGAATGCCAAGGCAATGAATTACATAATTAGAATAGAACAGCACATTTATTTTCCCGAGATATTCAGGTATTTTGACAGTGATTCTACGTTCGTTAAAGATATCCCAAACATTGTTAATCAACTCAATGTATATCCTGATAATGAGGGAATTCTAAGAGTAAAAAGCAAATTCTCAAGATGGAAAAATGATAAGAATTACAGATTTCCTGTTTTGCTTCCTAAGAATAGCTACATCACAAAATTAATTGTTTTAGATTTGCATGAGAAAATGTATCACTCAGGCTGTTACAAGGTTTTGTCTGAATTAAGAAGAAAATTTTGGATTCCACACTGTTTCTCTGTTGTGAAACGCATCCTTCAAGAATGCATACTTTGTAGAAAACTGAAGCAGAGAGCTATTAAACTAAATCAATCTCCCTACAGGTTATTCAGACAAGAACCACCTAGTGTTCCCTTTCGTATAATATTCATAGATCACATAGGCCCTTACTTTGTACTTTTCAATGGCAAAAAGGTGAAAGTCTGGATTCTTTGCATAACTTGCCTCTGGTCTAGGGCTATTAATTTAAAAGTTTGTCTTGACATGACCTCAGGTGAGTTCATTAGAGCTTTACAGCTTCATTCATTTGAATATGGAGTACCTGAATTATGTTTATCTGATCGAGGTTCATCCTTAGTTGCAGGAGCTAACATAATTACTGATTTTCTGAATGATCCAGAAACCCAGGATTTTTTTGAAGAACAAGGAGTACGTCCATTAAAATTTGAGCAATATTTTAAAGGTCATCATCCTCTTGGGGGATTAGTAGAAGTATGTGTGAAGATGGTCCGTCAGTTGCTTCATTGCTCAATCAAGAAAAACGTTCTTCAGTACAGAGATTTTGAGTTTGTGGTTTCACAAACTATTCACCTGGTTAATCGAAGGCCTATTGCTTTCTCGGAAGGTCTAAGAGATACCAGTGATGACGTAATTCCAGACCCTATTACCCCAGAGAGGTTAATACATGGCTTGGACCTAATATCTTTGAATCTTATTCCAGCCATGCAGCCGCTTCACACTAGCAATGATCCTAATTGGTTTTTAAACACTGACCCTATTGATACCATAAGAGCAAGTTATGAGAAACTGAAGAAAGTGCGCACACATTTGATAGAAACCTACAATGCAGAATTTTTGAATAATTTGATGACTCAGGCTGTCAATGATAAAAGTAGATATAAGCCGGTTACCCACAAAAAATTACAGGTAGGGGACATTGTACTGATAAAAGAGGAGAATTGTAAACCTACCAATTTCCCATTGGCAGTTGTTAAAGACGTTAAAACTAACGTACTTGATGAAGTAACTGACGCTGTTCTGCTTAAAGGTAAAAACAGGGAGATGGTTCGACGACACGTCACATCTTTAATCCCTATATTAACGCGCAAGGAAATGTCACAATCAAATATTAAAACATTGAAAGATCATATTTCTGTTAATACTACCGATCCCACGGCAATCCTGGGGGAAGATAAGCCTCAGAAAAAAGAGAGGCCCAAGAGGAAAGCTGCTCTGCAAAGCATGCAAAAGACTCGAGGTATGATCAGTGACATTTGAGGAACCTTTCAGGAACATAACTGTACATAGTTGGGTTTATTAATTGTACATAATTTTGCTCATTTCACAATTATATGTATATATATTTATATATAATTTGGGATTAGTCCTACATTTACTAAGGATAGAAATGTAGAACCTTTGGCCTGGAATGTGAAAGAAAAGGCTGAAATTTTTCTAGTTATTCCAGAGTTCTACATTTAACAAAAAATTAAATGTAGAACCCTTGGTGTGGAGTGTAAAGAAATATCTTTATGCTTTCCATATATTTTTGTTTGTATTGAAAAGTACATTATGTCTTTTGTTTACTTTGGTGGTGGTTGGAACTATGGGCATTTGTTTAATGGTAATTTGTTTTATGGCTATAGGATAATTTGCGACTTTGTTTACTATTGAGCCTGAATAGTTCTTTAAACTGACGGTTTGATAGTTAAATATCCACTCACTCTGCCTTTTGAGTATTTATATTCAGCGGTCCAGAATCCAGGGGAGGCAGATTGCAGTAAGACAGATTCCCAGCGGGGTAGAGTCAGAGACCAACACAGAAAGCAGTCCGGAACGGAGATTTTCTGAAATTTTTTACCCTGAAAGTTTCAAGTGTCATGGAGCGATAAACTCCACCTAGGCCGAGCGATAGGAATTCATGTTCGGAGAGGCAACACGAGCAACTGGACTTATCATCTATCCACGAAAGACCAGGATCTAAAGAAACGTAAGTCACTTGATAGACCTTATGCAGGCTCAATAGGATTGATCTGTTTCTTAGATATAATTTACGCTTGTCATAGTTTAAATTATGGTCGCCAACACGTCGAAAAAATTAAAGTAAAGGATTTTAGCATTGTAATTACCATTATACTTGTGCCTTTGGTTTGTAAACCAATAGTGTTTCATTTTGACTAAGATTAGCTACGAACGTAATTTATATATTGTTTTTCTTATTTAGTAACGAGTGTTCATTTACGAAATTTACGTTTTCACGAAGCTAGCTTGCTGAATTTCATTCCCTTCACGTTAAATTTGTCGATTAATTTCTTACGTTAAATTGATTTTTTCAAGAGGTGTAAATTCTTTTTTATTATTATTTTAGGTCCTTTACATGTGGTAGATGAGTTACTGTGGAGAGGAAGTGGTGAATACATCCGAAGACAGCTTTTCGGGTGATTTCCTCTCAAGACGAGAAACGGCAGTTCAACATTTATAATTTCACTTATTAAACTCAATAGTTTTCTTTGTCTTTGGTTTAAATCCTCACTGTCAATTCATAATTTTTACCATAGGACTAGAGAAGGTTCTTCCTGGTTCTGACCCCCGGCCTGAGGACCCGTGGATCAGAACGTGCCCCCCCCCCCTTTTCTTTGACGCGTCCGAAAACAGCATCAAGTCAGGGGGAGGACGAGAAGGACCACTCCCTCTTGTAGGCCCTCGTCAGCTTCCCACCCCTATGGGTTCGTCTGTACCGGTTGTCCCCTAGGGGTCTCGGCGTCTGGGGAGACGCGCCCCCGACTCCTCTGCGCCCTGAGTCGCCACTGAAGAGAACTCAACCTGGGGCGACTGTGGAAACCAGACAGGCCAGGGAGGAGAGACGTAACAACCTTGGGTTGGAGGGTCTTCTCGTGTGAGGAAAGGTCTCGCGACCTTCCTCTGCCTTGGTACCCTGACGTCTGAAGGGAAGGCTACAGGAGATAGGCGCCTAAGAGCGGGCTCGGTATACCAGACTCTGAGAGGGCTGCGGGGAGGACTCCTCGAGGACCACCATGATCTTTAGAACTTGGAAAAGTCCGAGGAGCTTGTCCCGATGACGAAGAAGGGAAGCCTTCGAGACTGCCAGTATCGGCCAGCCACCCAGGAACGGAGTGGCTGGATGCCGATGCTGAGCACCCGTGAAGAGATCCGAGAGGAAGTATCGGAGAACTGTTGAGGTGCCGTGGAGAGGCCGAAGCACAGCCCTTGAACTGGTATACCCGCCTTCCAGGCGGACTCCAAAGTACTTCCTTGAAGATGGGTGAACCAGGACCGGAAGTACGAGACCTACCGGACCAGTGTACCATGAAGACTTGTGGTCTCACAGCAAAGCAGACCGAGTCTGCTGTCGCTATGCTGGACAGAGACTGTTTGACAACCCTGTACAGAGTCGAGGAGGGAAGGAGGCGACTACGGAGGCCTCGAAACCCGTTGGCCACCTCTTGGAGGGGGTGCCTCTCCGACATGGACTGGACTTCGCCCGGAGGACCCGTCCCCTCACCGATCCCTACCAAGGGAGGAGGGAGGGGCTCGAAACCAACCGGGACTGTTGAAGGAGACAAGCCCGGAGAGCTGGCCCTTGGCCTAGTCTCTGGCGCTCTCCATTCCTTAAGACTAGGGCAAGCTGCACTGGCGTAAGGGAGCCCTTGGGTGAGTAGAACTCGGTCCAGGACCGAATCCTTCCCTTACCGAAGAGGAATCTCTGAATCTGGGATCCCCTTGAGGTTTCTCCTGAGGGCCAGAACCTGCCAGAACGCAAGTTCTGACCCACGGAGCTCATCCTCCTGATGGACTGGCAGCAAGGTTTCCCATTCCCGGAGGCTCTTCCTGGGAGACTCGTAGACATGTCCCAAGGGTCCAACTGGATCCTGTCGGATCCTTGCAGAAGACAGGACCTCAGGATCCCTCCTAGGAGGGAAACAGGACCCCAGCGATGAAGGATGCAAGGCTTCGCCCCCTCCGCACGATAGGACACTCAGGAAGAGGCGGAGATTCTCCCTATGGAGTGAAGGGGGAGAGGACCGGGTCTTCCGACCCTCCTGGGATGGGCAAAGCTCATCCGCGGGGGAGGGGAGATGGAGACTGAGGAGGGCTCATCGCCTGCGTAAGGACTCGTGAAGGGACAGGATAGTCCTTGGGGAAGATACCATGCCAGGGATTCCTCTCACCCCCTTCAGGGGGAGAGGAAGCTGCCACTGATTAGTGACCCCAGTCAGAAGGCACAGGCTCATTGCCTGTTTGAGCGCTCTGACTACGGCATCCCACCAGGGATGCCGACCAATCCTCGCGCTGACAGGGAGTCCCTCTGGAGGGAAGAGGATCGTTCGATCCTCTGGGGGAGATGACACATGAGGGTTCACCCGTAGAGAAACTGCAGTGAAGGGAGAAGAGACCTTTGACCTGACTGGAAACCTCCCCTCCCCTCCGGAGAGGGCGCTACTCTGCGCTGCGGGGGAGGGAAACGCGGAGGTGGCCTGACTGCCATAAGCCCTGATGTAAACAGGGCGTGGCCGTGTCGAAGAACGGTGCGCCGATCACGCTGACGATCGCGCGAAAAGCACAGATCTGGGTAGCGCGTGATTAAAGCATGCGTAGCAGATAACCGCGCCCGCATGCCCCGAACCCGCGAGAGCGTGGGCGTATCGGCGACCGCGTGAACAATCCCCGCGTCTCCGCGCATATAAAAATCGCTGGCGCTTGCGCGTGAAAGATCGTGGGCGAGGGAAACCATCCCACGCGTGAACG
This sequence comes from Palaemon carinicauda, assembly GCF_036898095.1. Classification (NCBI taxonomy): domain Eukaryota; kingdom Metazoa; phylum Arthropoda; class Malacostraca; order Decapoda; family Palaemonidae; genus Palaemon; species Palaemon carinicauda. The sequence goes on from NC_090761.1 coordinate 42,754,087, forward strand.
ATCTCGGCGAAAAAAGATCGCCGGTGCTAGCGCTGACGGCGATTGCATGTGGGAAACCATCCCACGCGCGGAAGAATAACGCAGAAGAAACGCTGACGATCTTCGGTGCTTACGCGAGTACGAAGATCGTCAGCGCTAGCGCAAGAAAAACCGTAGGAGACAGTGGGCGGGGACCCATAGTGCCCACATGCGAAAGATCTCCAACTATTTAAGGCGATCGTCGGCGATTTGCGCGAGCCCGGACGATCTCCGACGCTCCCGCGTAAGCGACGATCGTCGGAGCTCGCGCGCAAGAGAAGATAGTCGGCGATCACGAGCAGGAACCTCGGTGCCCGCGCGCGGACGATCTACGACGATCGCGAGCAGGAAAACCGCACGGGGACGATCCGTGCGCCGATTGCGTGAGCCTCAATGGTCGCACGCGGGGAAACTATCCCGCGAACGGAACGATCTTAGGCGCTCACGCGTACCGTGAAGATCGTCGGCGATCACGCACCTAGCGCCGAATCTGAAGATCGGCGGCAAACGGCCGAAGGCGATCACGTGCGGAGAACCGCGCGCGGATGGCCTCATTGTCGTGCGCGGGATAACAATCATAGGAGCCTAAGCGTAATAAGAAGATTGTCGGCGCTTCCGCTTAGCGCCGGATCCGAAGATCGCTGGCTAACGGCCGTTGATGATCGCGTGCGGAAAACCTCGCGCGGGAAACCATACCGCACACAGACCGATTCTCGGCCCTTACGCACACTACGAAGATCGTCAGCGCTTGCACGCCTAGCGCTGGATCCGAAGATCGCCGGCTAACGACCGTTGCCGGGATGACGATCGCGAGCGAAAGGGCCTGAAGGTCGCGCGGGGGAAACGATCATCAACGCTTACGCATTAGCGCGAATAGAAGATAGTCGGCTAACGACCCTCGACGATCGCGAGATCGCGAGCGGGCGATCAGCAACGCTTACGCGTTAGCGCGAATCAGAAGAACGTCAGCTAACGATCGTCGACGATCGCGAGATAGCGCGGGCGATCATCAACGCTTACGCGTTAGCGCAAACAGAAGTTCGTCGGCTAACGATCGTCGACGATCGCTCGTTCCTCGACAATCGCGAGAGAAACCATCCTGCACGCGGGCGATCATCAAAGCTTACGCGTTAGCACGAACAGAAGATCGTCGGCTAGACCGTTGACGACCGCGAGGTCGCGGGCGGGAAATAATCCCGCACGCGGGCAGGCTTATGCGTGAGTGAAGATCGTAGGCTCCTGCACAACAGAAGATCGTCGGAAATGGTTGAAGGATCGCTAACTCGTAGATCAGGAGCTGGAATGTGTCCCTAAAAGGGAGAGCATCTCCTGAAGAGGACCAGGAGGTCTACTTCAGTGCCAACGATCAACTGAAGGACTGCTAAATACTCTGAGGAGTGGTCTCTGTGAGGTACCTTTCCCGCGAACGGGAGAGGTGGCCTTCGTAGAAGAGACTTAGAGACACCGAAGGCTGAACTGCTGGTGAGCGCCAGTGCGCTATCTCAGGAACCCCAACGATGTGCGCAAATGCGCAGGGAACGTTGGTAGCAGCCTAACTGGATACTGGAACAGGGAGTCTCTAAGGCAGTCTCAGGAACAGCAGGAACAGCAGTCGAGCGCTAGCGAGTAAGGGAACGTTGGCGCGCAGGTAATACCTGGCACTTAAGAGACTTACTCAAGGTGTGAGAAAGTCTCTCCTGCCCCGAAGGAAGGAGCCCGTTAGATAACGGGGGCGTGGGCGCCCAAGGCGCGTCTGCAGTCAGGAACGGATACAGCAGGCAACAGGAACACTGAGGGACAAGAGACCAAGGGTCTAACGTAGCCTGAGTAGCGAGGCCTCGAGGGGATAGTTGCAAGACCCCGAAGGGTCAATACAAACGAGAAACTGAAGTTTCTCTGTCACTAAACACCGAAGCGTAGAAGTGACTAAAGTTACGAGAGCCCAACGACTGCGTAACTAAGATCCGAGACCCCGCAGGGTCAGGAGAAAAGAGAAACCGAAGTTTCCCTGACACTAACACCAAAGTGCTAGTGACTGAACAGCAAGCTGTTGATGACAGGAACAATCCTCCAAAGAGGAGTCTCTATGAGTGGTCTCTCTCGCGAACGAGAGAGGTGAGCACTTCGTAGAAGAGACGAGAAGGAGCCCCGAAAGGCCGTGAGATCAGCAGACGTAAACAGGAACAATCCTCCGAAGAGGAGTCTCTGTGAGTGTCCTCTCACGCGAACGAGAGGGGATACTTTGTAGAAGAGACAAAAGGAGCGATCCTCAGAGGAGGAGCCCTTAGTGCGGCCTCCCTCGCGAACGAGAGAGGGCCGGACTGATCCTGCAGCTGCTCAGCCCCTTGAGCGTAGCTACAGAAGCAACCGCTCAGCCCCGAGAGCATAGTCGCTAGTACCATGGTCTAGCCTTGCAAACGCTCAGCCCCTTGAGCAAGTCACAAGGGCGGTCGCTCAGCCCCAAGAGCATAACCGCCAAGGACCAAGGAAAAGTAAAAGGGAGAAGTTAACTAACTACCATGGAGGCGAACCTCCTTATCGTTCTAGGATGCAAAAAAGTGCCGGCAATAATCACGGGGGAACCTCTAAGCGAAGGGAATGCCCCTGACGAAAGCCTGAGAGACGGCGACGAAGCCGACTCCCCAGGATAAACAGGACAGCTCTGTTTCGAAGGCACGCACAACAGGCACGAAGAAACAGCATCGTAAACTGGAAAATAAAAACAGAATAATTATTTAACAGAAAATTCCCCTGGGTGAAACTTCGAAGAGAAACCCCGAGGGAAAGAACATAGGAACGAAATAAGGTATGCGCCCCCCCTCCCCCACCCGGCATGCCCAGGTGAGGGGGGGGAGACGAAAGTTAACAAAACAGAATTATAACATGATAATTATGCAACTGACTTTGAATGTTCCAAGGATCAACGACCCCCAAAGGGACGTGAGCCCTGAGCTGAAAAGTTAAAACACAATTATATTCGTAAAAATAATTGAGACAAAAAAGACGAAATAGCGACTCGGTTCTGAGAAGCTATCGTAGGCGTAGTACGGAGTAAGAGGTGAACGACCTCAAGAGAAGGGCCGTACACCACGAAAGGCATCCATGGTGGCCTAGAAGTGCAAGGCCGTGATCACGGAAACATCGTGGTGGCCAAAGCTGGCGAACTCTAGCAGACGTACACAATACACACCGCACAACACCGAAAGCAAAAGAAACTTACATTTTCTATACACAAAAATATATATAAACATCAGAAATGTTTAAATATATCCAGTATAAGAAAAGTTAAGTTAAAAGACAAAACAAAACAAAACAAAACAAAACAATAATGGCCGTCAAGAGAGCATAGGAGCGGAACCTCCGATCACTATGCGAGCCAAAAGTAAAGTGGAGTATTCTCCGGTGTGTGTGAGGGAGAGGGGTAGCTAGCTACCCCTCCCTACCCCCCCGCTAACTAGCGGTGGGATAGGAAACCCTCATTAAAACTTTATGGCTCGTCATCGGCTGTCGCCAAAATAATTACCCCCATGTAAATAGCATGGTTTGTATTCAGTTACGGAACAAAAGTAAGTTAAAAGACAAAAATTAATGGCAGTCCAAAATAGGCGAGGAGGGAGAGAGGAAATAACCGCTCTCAATCAGAGCCAAAAGTAAAAAGTGACTAAATCACAGGTGTGTGAACGGGAGTGGTAGCAAGCTACCCCCACCCCACCCCCGCTAACTAGCGGTGTGGGTAGTTAACCATCGCTAAATTTTAATGGTTCGTCATTTCAGCTCCGCCGAAAATATAACCCCTAATAAATGGCATGGTTTGTATTCCAGTTACGAAACAAAGTATAACTGGATAAACTTTGGAAGCACCGTTGCAAAGACTATGTCTCATGAAAAAATACGGTAACTAGAACTGCCAACGTGTGATGTAGAGCTGCGGCAATGTTAGCGTAACATGCTAAAATTAGCGGTGTTTTTCATTTATTTTTTGTCATTCTATTGTCGGTTGTAGTCGCTCCTGTTCGTTCGTTTGTACATAGCAGGTTTCGACCTTCTGCACATAATCTCCCCCACCCCCTAAGTATAGGCTCCACCTCCACCAATAGGATTTCTTCTTCTCTAGCCGTCAAATTTAACTATTCGACTTCACCCGTTTATTCAAGTACATGACTTGAACCAGTAAAACTATTACCATCCCTTTTATGTAATACCCTCGTATACATATTACGTTTGACCCCAGTATTACTTGTTTTATTATCCGATACCTTATAAAATCCCCTCATTTTATATTCCCATCAAATATTATTTATCATACACTCCATTTTATCTTTCTATATTACTTTTATACATTTCGTTATTACCTTGTCACTCCCAGATTTCACATAAATACTTGCTCTGGACAAGTTTCCCATTCTGGTTCATTCATGTTTACTCTCTAGACTCTGTTGCTTTTCCGTTAACCATCCACAAACCCATACGAATGGAAAGTTTGCACAGGGGGGGTTAATCTTTCCTTACCCCCACCTTCCAACAAACCCTTTTCCGTGGAAACCTTTGTCCAAGTCAGGTCTTTGTTAGTTCAAGTGACGTCTTTTCGCGTATTTAACGATGGAAGTTTTAGAAAATTGTAACAACTACAGTAATCCATACTTGAAAGAATTTTGGTGAATTCCAATGTTGATAATTTTCTTAAATCTCGTAATGTAATATATCAACGTTTACAGTGTTCCAAGTGTAGTACAGTACTAAACTAAGGCAAAAAAGTTAAGACGTCCCAGACTCACAGTCACAACACCCCCGTGACCCACAAGTTTCGTTGTCACAGTCATAAAAGTAAGTCACTAATTTCTTTAATTTTAATGTGTTAGTTTTACTATATTTTGTTATAGAGTGCGAAGCTCAACATTACCGTTTGCCAGTGCATACGAGCTTGATGTTTTATTAGCCTGCGAACATAAGCGAGCCAGTGGTGGAACAAGAACCGTTATATCTAACGTTGCTAATATTAGTGTAATATTGCTTGTTAGAGTAATATTGCTAATGTTAGCGTGCGCAGCTCAACATTACTGCTTTCCAGTACATACAAGCTTGATGTTTTATTTTCCTGCTAGCGTAAACAAGAACCATTAAATATAGTGTGGCTAATGTTATCGTAACAGTGCTAACGTTATCGCAACGTGAGTGAAGTGACACGGAATTTGAACTAGTCATTATATTTAAACATTTTAACATGATATATATAACAAAAGACATTATAATTGGTTTGTGACCTGGGAACTTCTAGGTTAGGTTAGGTGGGTTTGTTAGGTTCTGTACCCTTTTTGTACCTTTTTATATATTGTGTAAAGGGTATATGGAAAAATTCTTTAAAATACACATGATAATATTACCATAGCATTGCTAACGTTAGCAATGTCACCATAACGTTGGTAACGTTGCTAATGTTATCGTTCGCAGTACATACATGAGTGAAGTGACACGGAATTTGAATAAGTCATTATATTTAAACATTTTAACAAAATATATATAATAAAAGACATTGGTAAAGTTTTACTGTATTACAGATTCTTATTTCGAACAGAAAATATATGTTATCCTGTAGTAAATAACGTGATTTGACTGAATTTGACCTTCATTTCAACCGCAAACCATTAGAACAACCAATTCAACTAACTTTAAGTAGCCATACTGGTTGCTGTCATTACTTTTGAAATGAAGGTGAAAACCGGTTAAATTACGTTATTTTCTACAGGAAAACATATATTTTCTGTTAAAATGTTAAGATATAATGTCTTGGTTTCATTGTAGTGTATTACGGGGCAATGTAACCTAGGAAAAAACAATGAAACATATCTATGACAAATTACATGGCATTTTCGGAGCCTTTGTAGGGTGACGGCCAGATCCCATAGAAAACGGGAATATTCTGAACTGTGGCCGTCGTTCTAAAAACGAATTTGGCGGGAGAAGCTAACTTAAAAAACCCAGCTAACCTATGCTAAAAGCCGTATCCTTACCCAGGGGGCCTTCCCCCCACCCTATACAACAGTTTCCGGTATTTTTGTAGTGAATTACAGGGCAATGTAACCTGGGAAAAAAACTACTGTTTCTTATAGAAAAAAATACGCTCTCTTCAAAAATGACACTCGTTTCCGTCGCAAATGAATAGTTTCAGAAATATATATACATCTATATCCTACGATAATGGGGGACCCCCAGTGGGAACTCGGGGTTTTGGGTGGGGAAAACATACTGGGGAAACGATATGTAATTGTTTTCCTATAAACCGAATTTGATGTTCATTTCAATCGGAAACAAACAGATCAACCAATTCGGATAACTTTGAGTTGCACGGTGTCACTTCTCTTACGAACGAACGATAACATTAGCAACGTTACCAATAATACACAGTGTTACCAACGTTGACGTATGGTACACAGAGTTACCAACGGCACGCTGAGATTACTTAAAGATAGTAATGATAGATATTTCCATATGTATTTTAAATAATTTCTCCATATAAGTTTTACTCAATATATAAAAAGTACAAAAAGGGCACAAAAACTAACAAACCCACCTAACCTAGCCTAGGAGTATGACAGGTCACAAAATAACATTTGATCTACATCGGACGTTGGCAGCACTGGTTACTGTATTTTTTCATGACACAATCTTTGTAACGGCGCCTATAAAGTTTATCCAGATATACTGTTTTGTATTTTCCTCCAGGTTATTATAATTTCAAGAAGGTAATGTATAGAGAAGAAAAGGCTTGTTTTACGTTTACATATAGATTCCCCAGTATGTTTTACCCACCCAAAACCCCGAGTTCCCACTGGGGGTCCCCCATTATTGGAGGATATAGATGTATATATATATTTCTGAAACTATTAATTTGCGACGGGAACGAGTGTCATTTTCGAAGAGAGCGTAATTTTTTCTATAAGAAAAAGTAGTTGTTTTCCTAGGTTACATTGCCCTGTAATACACTACAATGAAACCCAGTTTCCTTACCTACAAGTACAACGGGAGAAGCTAACTTAAAAAACCCACCTAACCTATGCTAAAAGCCGTGTCCTTACCCAGGGGGGCTGCGCCCCCCCGGACCCCCCCTTACACAACATATTTAAGATCCGTAGACCATTTCCAAACGTTTTTATTCTATACAAGATAACAGTCGGAGCAATAATAAGCAAATTAGGACGCTTGGCCGTAGCGCTACAAACTACCCGCATTTTCATATCACCCTCTTACCCACAACACTTTTCCACGATGTGTAAGGAAACCCAAGCACAATACAGTTTTGAGTTGGAACTATTCACCATCCAAATATTGTCATGCATAGTTAGGTGGAGGAGGATTGTCTTGAAATATCTCGTTTTGTTTATATATATAAAATAATAAGCAAGGTCAACAACTTCCTATCGTTCACTTAGGTCAACGGTGTTCTCCAAGTTTTAAGACTTTTGTACCTATCCAGACATATCTACACATACTAAACACACTTCTACAGCGATCCTTGAACTACTTTATGGACTATACAATGCAAAATCCACGAATCAATACTCATAAACCTTACCTTGGTTGATATTACCCAGGACTTTCTCCCATTAAAGTGCGGTGTTTTTCTCCCGTTATGTAAATCTACCTGCTGCTCTTTAGTCGCCAAGAGTTGTTTTGATCACGTGATGTAAACAAACAAGCCCAGTTCTTGTAGTATACTTTACTATTTTTGGTACACTGCTGTTTAATTACAACTGGCCCCCTGGTCGAGAATTTCTTTTGTAAACTACAGCAATTATCCTAAAAACAGAACACCTTAACCAAGTAATATTCAATATAGTTGTAATACAATATATACATATATATATATATATATATATATATATATATATATATATATATATATATATATATATCTCGTATAATAAGTGCCAAGACTTATGTGACTAGCCTACTCTTGTACTGTAGCCTATAATTACAACTAGCACCACTTCATGAATTTCATTTTTAAACCAGCATTATCATCGAAACAGAAAACCTTAGTCAATTAATATTCATTACAGTTATAACACAAGATGATATCACAAGGATGAAGGATTATCAAGAGAGCAAAGAAAATAAAATGTATGGTCGATCCAATGTGAAGAATTTTCTTCACTCTTCTTCTTTCAATCGTACTTTTAACTCTCTTCTACTAATACTATAGCAACCCCTTAAACGTTCTCTCCTACATCTAGTTTTCTTTAACAAAACATAGGGGAGACTATTCTAAACTAAAACTTGTTGACAGTGGCGCACGCCATGCTCGTGACGTCACAGCGTAGATACGCACAACAGAAGGCATTAATAACCCCGGCGTATGTTGGTTCTTTCCTTAACTGCATGGGTCGGGATTAAATTCCTAAACTGAATTTTGATATAAATTTCAATACTGCTGAATTAATACATCTTTCATTTCTCAATACCAATTAAGGTTTGTTAATTTTAAGATGTATGCCCATCGCACCAGCCCATTGCTAATTAATCATTTAAAATATTAATTTTTAGTAAGCCAGAATAGGTAGGATTATTGTATATATAAACTCCCCCAGAGCAGCAAGATTTCTCTGAGTATTTAGTACAAAATCCTGCCCCCTCTGCTCTCCTTGCAACAATACATTGCCCTGTCCTGAAGTCCTGATATGGCACCCCAATGGATCCGTGCGCATCATGCTCCTCACCTGTCTGGAAAGGTGAAGCCAGGTGAACTGATGCCTTCGACCTTAGTGTCGGCCCATTCGTTTAGAAGCCGGCCTGGACGACTGACCTGCCTGGTCAGTGAACCCGTGCACCTCTGGCTCACCCCGACCCCCTCTCTCCCAAAACTCGACTCACAAAAGATTGCTGCCGGTCGGAGAGATTGAGAAGAAGAGGACCCTGGTATACCATAGTTGCAGCCAAAGTGAGAATTTTTGGGGTGAGCCAGGCAAGAGTGCAAAGTGCCAATTAGTGCGACGACCAGGTTAACAGCCATCACGGGCATAGGGCAATCTCAAAGGAGTGCAGGTACTACATCAATGGCCATATATATTCTCCCGTTAGACTAATTTTAACTTGATAGGGAACCTGGCTAATTACAACATTCGGACTGTGTGGGGTGGGATTGTGTGTAAACATTTTTCCGTTATTATTTCTTGCTTGGAGACTAGCACAGTCTCTGGGTCACGTGGGCCACGTGCCTGACCCCATTTTGATTATTAATTATTTGCAGACCACGTGTCTAACTAATCTTTTTTTATTATTTTGTATTTCTTTTAATTTGCATTCCTTTTATGATTCTATTTTTGTGTTGTTAAGATGTCCATTTTGTTTTGATGTAAATTTGTGAATAAATCAATATTAGGTTAATTAAACCTCTTTCGTATTTTTGCTCCCTCATTTATTTTATGTGTGAATTGAATAGTTGATCACGGGACAAAATACCCAACATTTAAAGAGTAAACCTAAGTAAGTCTATAGGTGGTAACAGCGAGGAACTTTGCATTAATATATTTGCTTCGAAGGTAAAGATCCTTATCTTTAAACTTTTAAACTACTTTACATCACTGCTCCCATTTTTTATTTTGTCTAATTACATTAACGTAAAATACCCGTCCAGCATCTCATTGGGGTAGCTGGGACGGAGTCGGAACAGAGCCTAAGAATGAGACGACTATAGACCTGACAAAGCTAGAGTAGGCCATAAATTACTTATATTCTACGTGTGGAGTTCTCCGGCCTCTGGACAGTAAATTTCCCCCTTTTGTATTTATGAGTGAAGGTTAGTAAATTGTAACAGTAAAGTATTAGCAGGGTGTTTGTGCCCCGAGAGTAAGTGCTCATTATCCTCCCCTGTTGAACTTTATGTAACTGTCATAAGGAGACTTTCCCGGACTAAGTTCCCACTCAGAACATAAAAAATTCTCCACATCCAATGCCAATAGCTGAAGTAACTGGGAAAAAAACTTTTCTAGTCTAGCTGATATGATTATGAGCATAGCAAATACAAGTATCGATGAGTGTTTCCCAAATCTGAGAAAACAGCTATAGTCACACCTGTTCTGAAAAGTGTTCTAGATTATCAGGAATTAAGCTCGTACATAAACCTATTTCGAATCTATACTCTATTTCAAATGTGATAGAATGCGGAATTCTTGTAAAACTATTTAGTCATTTAGAAGAAATGGAAGCTTTGCCAGACAACCAGCCTGCTTCCAGAAAATTATCCTTTACGGAGACAGACATCTGTTCTGTTGTAAATGATAAGCTGGAAATGGAGGAAAATAAATGTGGTATTTTAATATTACTCAATCGTAGTGCTGCTCTTGATACAGTTGTGCATGAACTGCTACTAAATTGTCCACGGTGCATCGGTATTGAAGATCAAGCTTTCTAATACCTAAAAGACTAATTGGTTAATAGAAATTACTGAGTACAAATTGGAAAATCTTCTTCATCATATGACGCTTTAAACAGAGGGGTGCCTCGGGAGAGTGTACTGGGCCCAATCTTATTCTGTATGTATAATATTGGTTTATCGAAAATACACCAAAGACATGGTGTGAAGTTTAAACTTTTTGCAGATAATACACAATTTTGCTCCTCGATGGGTGATATAGACGACACTACTGAAACTCTAAAACTAATTATTGTCAGTGTTTGGGAATGGATGGCATTCAAACAATTGAAATGGAATGGAAATAAAACAAAGTTCAAGGGGGTTGGAAAGAAAAACACAGTAATTGGATAATATTCAAATAACATGAATAACGACTCTGTCCCGATATCTAATAAAGTTTGTGATCTAGGCGTATCTCTTGACTGTAACTTGTCTTTCAATGCCTAAATAAATAATGTTGTAAAAGTTCCTGGTTATCATCTTAGAAACATTACTTTTATAGAGAAGTACTTGAATGAATTTTCAGTAGAGAAACTTCTGATAAACTGTGATATTACCAGGACTGACTACTGTAACTACATCTACTTCAATTTACCAAGGTGCAACTTAGGAAAATACAAAAGATAAACAGCGGAGAAAGTCTGATAAAGTGTGTCCCACCCAAGAAAGGATCACTTATATACTAATTGATATACTCTGGCTGCCTATTAAAGTGAGAATTGAGTTCAAAATATGTAAAATAACCCGTCACGTTATCAGAACCGGATTTCTAAAAATATCTAAGAGAATTGCTACATATTGTGCAGCCAACAAGTAACGTTGACACGAGAATAGTTACAGATGGATTAAAATTACTGGCACCTACTATTTCAAGGCCCATAACACCCTCTTTTTTTTAATATAACTAATGAAAGGCCTCTGATTAACGTGAAACCGAAACCACCAGAGTTTGAGCCAACTACCTAATTAAAAAAAACAGATTCAAACACCTACTCAGCATTATTGTCTTACTTTATATCAAGAAATGTCATCTCAATTTTGTGAGCATGGTGCGAACGGAAATTAAGACCTGGCAACTATGTGCAGAATGAATGACCAAAGACACCTGTGCTGTCTGATGAATGACATATGTCGACCACGACGTCCCCGTGACGATTACATCTGCACGTCACTTTTCAGTATGATTATTATTATGATTATTATTATTATTATTATTATTATTAATATGTTGATGTCTCACAGGATGTAGATACAGGAGAGGGGGTTCCCAGCCCCCTCGGCCCGTCCCTTTTAGTCACCTCTTACGACACGCAGGGATAACGTTGGCGCTATTCTAATTTTTATATGCCCCCGCGGCCACAGGGTAGACGAGAATGACCATGAATGGAAGGTAAATCAGTTCTTGTTTGTGGATGATACTGTACTGGTTGCAGACACAGAAGAGAAGCTTGGCCGATTAGTGACAGAATTTGGAAGGGTGTGTGAGAGAAGGAAGTTGAGAGTTAATGTGGGTAAGAGTAAGGTTATGAGATGTACGAGAAGGGAAGGTGGTGCAAGGTTGAATGTCATGTTGAATGGAGAGTTACTTGAGGAAGTGGAACAGTTTAAGTACTTGGGGTCTGTTGTTGCAGCAAATGGTGGAGTGGAAGCAGATGTACGTCAGAGAGTGAATGAAGGTTGCAAAGTGTGGGGGCAGTTAAGGGAGTAGTAAAAAATAGAGGGTTGGGCATGAATGTAAAAAGAGTTCTATATGAGAAAGTGATTGTACCAACTGTGATGTATGGATCGGAGTTGTGGGGAATGAAAGTGACGGAGAGACAGTAATTGAATGTGTTTGAGATGAAGTGTCTAAGGAGTATGGCTGGTGTATCTCGAGTAGATAGGGTTAGGAACGAAGTGGTGAGAGTGAGAATGGGTGTAAGAAATGAGTTAGCAGCTAGAGTGGATATGAATGTGTGGAGGTGGTTTGGCTATGTTGAGAGAATGGGAAATGGCTGTCTGCTAAAGAAGGTGATGAATGCAAGAGTTGATGGGAGAAGTACAAGAGGATGGCCAAGGTTTGGGTGGATGGATGGAGTGAAAAAAGCTCTGGGTGATAGGAGGATAGATGTGAGAGAGGCAAGAGAGCGTGCTAGAAATAGGAATGAATGGCGAGCGATTGTGACGCAGTTCCGGTAGGCCCTGCTGCTTCCTCCGATGCCTTAGATGACCGCGGAGGTAGCAGCAGTAGGGGATTCAGCATCATGAAGCTTCAACTGTGGTGGATAATGTGGGAGGGTGGGCTGTGGCACCCTAGCAGTACCAGCTGAACTCGGTTGAGTCCCTGGTTAGGCTGGAGGAACGTAGAGAGTAGAGGTCCCCTTTTTTGTTTTGTTTCATTTGTTGATGTCGGCTACCCCCCAAAATTGGGGGAAGTGCCTTGGTATATGTATGTATGTATGTATTATTATTATTATTAGTACAAGAAATTACACACACACACACACACACACACACATATATATATATATATATATATATATATATATATATATATATATATATATATATAATATATATATATATATATATATATATATATATATACATACACCTTTGATAGAGATAAGGTTTTTGTTTATTTTTTTTCTATACTGGTGTAATGGTCTATTCCCCCCCCCCCCCCCCCCCCCCGTCCGAAATTCCCCACGAGGAAATATGGCCCAAGATATATATCCCCCCGGGGGAACTTTGTCTCAGGATCTTCTAGGTTAAGTTAGTGGGTTTGTTAGGTTCTGTACATTTTTGTACCTTTTATATTTTGTGTAAAGGGTATATGGAAAAATACTTTAAGTTAAGTTAATCCCTGGTATCGTTATTTGACCACCTTAATTAGGTACCTATGGGTTGACCTCGACCCGAGGTCACAAAAAAAATCATAAAAAATTCACTTACGAAGCAATTCACAATCTTTTACTATTAAAAAAAAACTTCAAAGAATATTCTATTTCTTCAAACAAGTAAATGATAGCTAAATCTAAAACAAATAATTATTACAAATTAATTAAAAAAATAAGTATAAAGAAGAAATGACTTTGCAAAACATTCACCTAAAATCTAAATATGGAAATAAGTTAAAACCATTCCAAGCACTTATTTTATGATAATTAAGCACCATTTGCTGAGATCGGGGGGGGGGGGGGGGGGAACCATAAGGTAATGTTTCCTGACATGAGAAAAAAATTATGTTTTTTTGGCTAAAAAAATCTATCCTCTTTTCAACGTTTTTCTGTGGTAGGTAAATGACATATTTAGTGACTGAAATTTTTACAAGATATTGTATTATTATCGTACAACAAAAATGTGGAAAAGAATCTGCACCTGGATATTATTTAGTGGTTTAAAAATGAGAATTTTTATTGTTTTTTGTTTTGTTTTCTTCAGATTTCTATTTTGAGTTTTTTTTCATAAATAAAATCTTTATATTCATTGCTGAGCATGTTATTTATGCATGAAAATATCAGAAATTTTATAAAAAAAGAGAAATACATGGAGCTATGCCAGCTCGTTTCAGATATGCTCACAAAATGGCCGCCAACAACACCACCTTGGCAGGTCAAATCTGCTACCTGAAATGCCTAAAGCTAGGCTATGTCAATATCAGCGAATCATTTACTTATAAAATTCTTTGAGGATTTGCAGAAAATTATTAAGGTAGCTAGAATGAAGTTTATGCATTATTTTGTAATTAAATATAATAAAATAATAATTATAATTAAGTTATCATAAAGGTACAAACTTACAAAAACTGAAGCTATTTTATAAAAACATACCGGTTAGAAGACATTCACAAACACTACAACAATCCTTTTTCATTTAAGCCTAAACACTACTGCGCATTCGATAATTATATAAAAATTTTATATTACACATCTTACCTTAATTAGGTATTGATGGGTCGAGCTCCACCCGAGGGTATCTCAGAAACAGCACAAGGAAAAGAGCTGGGATGAAATGCGTCCTCACCCGACTGCTGCGCACACTGAACTGAGGTCTCGCAGGTTGATATCACTAACAACTAATACAAAGGAAAAAATTATGGCAAAAAAGCCCATTTTTTTTTAAACCTTGGGTCGTGTACAACCCACCACACCTATCCAGGGATTATACACATGTTAATATTATCGTAGCATAGCTAATGTTAGCAATGGCATTGTAACATTGGTAACGTTGCGTAACATTGTATATAACAGATTTTGAGCAAAGCGAAAAATCTATTTTGGGGTGAGAGTGCCGTGTCGTCCTGATGGAAGGTTCCTTTAGGTAGCTTTCTAAGGGATATTTGCTACAGTGATACTCCCAGAGAATTAAACCGAAGGTCTCCGGGATTCTAACTCATGGCGCGAGTATCCAGTTAGGGATATCGCAAGGGATTGGGGACGTATTTTTTGGATACGACACATAGCAATCTTCACCCCGAATAGATTCAACTCTTTGATGTAAGGGGGAAGAGTGGCGAAAGAAAGGGGGTGCCGTTCTAGGTACCCTGTGGACCTCTTATCCGTACTACTACCGGCCGCCATTCCTTTACTTGTCTTTAAGCAGGAATAGCCGCAGGTAGAGTAGTTTCGGGTGGGGTCAGCAAAAGGGTGGGTCCATCAGGACGACATGACACTCTCATCCAAAAATAGATTTTTCGCTTTGCTCAAAATCCGTTTTTTGGGCTCGGCCAGGTTGTCCTGATGGAAGCATACCAGAGAATTAACTTGAAAGTACTCTATCTGTGGATTTGCGTGTGTGCCCTCTACCTAGAATGGATTCCTTATCTGGTCTCCTAGACCTGTATATGAAATTCCAGTTAACTGTCATTTCCACTAAACCTGGAACTGGTTTAGTGCTTCCTGCCCCCTTCAGGGAAAGTGTCGACATCGACGATAAGGATTCAAGGCTTAAATTTCCGTAGGAATGGAAGGTAAAACTCTAGAGATTACCTTTCACATACCTTGGAAATTTGTATCCTGATTTCAAGTTGAGCCCTTCTAAGGTTTAATTAAAACTCTAGCATGTTTTATTTGTTTGCAACTGAGATAGCAGCAATAAGACGCAAATACGTTTAGTATTTTTACCTTGCAACTAAATTATCAAATGTAGTTACAATAGGGTATAAATATGATCCACCATTGAAAACACATCCGGGTCCATTTTTTTTCTTGTAGAAAAAATATGTAATTTCATTATCGGAATAATGCCACTCAATGGAGATGTGAAACCAAATATGACTGCTGGGTCCGGCAGAGGGAACAGCCTCAGTTTCAGTTCTAAACTAAAGGGAACCAATTGCTTTTGGGCCACTTGGGGGCCACTACTGTTGCTGTCCTTCTGAAGGATCTTAGCTTGTCGAGGACTCTTAGCAGAAGGATGGTTGGTGGAAACAGGTAAATGTGATTCCACCTGTTCCGGTCGAGGGACATGGTGTCCGTCGCCTCTGCTTGAGGGTCCATCTAAGGGGCTATATAACAAGGTAGTTTCTTGTTGTCGCTCATTGTGAAGAGGTCGGTCTGCAGTTCTGGGACTTTTTCTGAGGTGAAGGAGAATGGGTCTGCGTCTAGGGACCATTCTGTCTCTATGGGCTTTCGCCAGTATAGAGCATCCTCTGTCACATTGTGGAACCCTTGTAGGTGAACTGCTGATAGGTGCCATCTCTTCTTCCTTGTCAGGTGGAAGGTGACTAATATCACATGTCCTATGTGAGATGATCTTGAGCCTTGTCAATTTAGACATTTTGCTATCCCTTCGTTGTTCAGGGCCAATCTGATGTGGATTGTTCTGCAAGGGGATAGTCTCTTCAACATCAAGAAAACTACCAGAGCTTCCAAAACGTTGATATGAAAGGTTTTGAACTGGTGCAACCAATTCCTTTGCACTTTTTCTCTCGTGAGAATGGCCACCTTGTCAATTTAGACATTTTGCTATCCATTCGTTGTTCAGGGCCAATCTGATGTGGATTGTTCTGTGAGGGGATAGTCTCTTCAATGTCAGGAAAACTGCCAGAGCTTCCAAAACGTTGATAAGAAAGGTTTTGAACTGGTGCGACCAATTCCTTTGCACGTTTCTCTCGTGAGAATGTTCACCCTATCCTTTCGAGGAGGAGTCCGTGTGTACCTCCACTGATGGTTGTGGGGGTTGCAGGGGAATAGTTCGTGCTAGGCTCTTGGCTGTTGACCCCGGCCTTAACTGTGTGCGCAATAGGGTCAGGGTCAACCTTGGTTGATCTCTTCAAGCGTTTGATGCGTATCTTCTTCAAACTCTTGACGCATCTTTTAGACGTGCTTTTAGCACGGGATCTGTCACTGCCGCAAACTGGAGAGAGTCCAATACTCTTTTTTCCTGTTGGCGTTCTGAAATCCTCTTGTGACGGATTAGTCTCTTGACAGATCCCTCTTTCTCTCTCCTCTTCTTGGATGGAATGGAGAGGTGGTGTGACTTTTAGTCCCATTGGATTCCTAGCCATTGGAACTTCTGAGCTGGAGGAAGGCGAGACTTCTTGCAATTGATGTTGAAGCCCGAGTGTTCCAGAAACTGGATCACCTTGTTGGCTGCCTGCAGACAAGTAGTCTTAGATGCTGCGCATACCAGTCAATTATCTAGATATGCTAGTAATTGAACTCCTTCGGAGCGTAGCTGCTGGACGATTGTGTCTGCCGGCTTCGTGAATATCCGTGGGGATGTATTCAGTCCGAAGGGCATTGCTCTGAAGAATCACTTCTTCTGTAGCATGAATCCTAGGTAGGAGGAGAATGGGCGGCTCAATAGAGGATGCATGTGAGCATCTGTTGGGTCTATTGAGGCTGTATTTGCTCCTTTTGGCAGAAGGGTCTTTATGTGTTGCAAAGTAAGCATCCAGAACTTGTTGTTCTCGATGAACTTGTTGAGTGGAGACAAGTCCAGAATGACTCTGAGTTTGTCTGAGTCTTTCTTGAGAACACAAAACAGCCTTCCCTGGAATTTGATGGACTTCACTTTCCTTCTTACCTTCTTGTTCTAGAGTTCTGAGGTATATTCTTCTAACAAGGGGGTGGAGTGTTGGAAGAATTCTGGAAAACGGGGTGGAGTTCTGCTCCATTTCCACCCGAGTCCATTCATGATTAGGCTGTGGGCCCCAAGATCGAAGGTCCAGCGATCCCGAAAGTGATGCAGTCTGCCCCCTACCTGGAACCCCTCATTGCTTGGGGGGGTCCTGCGGATTTGTTTCCGCGACCACGTCCTTCTCGGCCCCAAGAGGAGTTACCTCCGGGAGAATTTCTCTTAGGGCCTTTTCCTTTCTGACTAGGGTGAAAGGAAGTCGACTGCCTCTCAAAGTTAGGGTTGAACACTGGCGACTGGGCTACCAGTTGTTGAGGGACCATCTGGAAGGTGGTCTGAGGCATTGTGTTCATAGTCACGGCAGGAAGTTGTGCATGTCTGCGTGGTCTCCTTGCCTTTTTATTCTTGATCTGAGGCATCGTGTTCATAGTCATGGCAGGAAGTTATGCATGTCTGCGTGGTCTCCTTGCCTTTTTATTCTTGGTCTGGGGACCTCCATCCAAAGAAGATTTCCTCTTTGAGTTCATGCCCCACTTTTGGAGAAGGTTCCTGTTCTCTGTGGCTGCTCTGGCAATGATCTCTTGGACCAGTTTCTGTGGGAAAAGGTCTTTACCCCAGATGCTCGAGGTAATCAGCTTCCTTGGTTCATGTCTGATGGTTGCTGAGGCCAAAACGAACTCTCTGCAGGCTCTCCTCGCTCTGAGGAAAGCATATGTCTTTCACAAGGGTACCCATGTGAGACTTAGCCAGGAAGATGAACATTTCTGGGGCGTTATGTTGACTAGCACTCATTTCCAGGCAGTTCTGATAAGAAAGAGAGGCCACAAGTCTCTCCTTGGACTCCTGTTCCCTCCTCAGAAGATGGTCTGGCAACTTCAGAAGGTTCTCATTGAACTGCTGGCCTGCTATCTCTAGATCCAGCTTAGCGACGGAGAAGGTTAGGTGGACATCCTTCTACTTCTCCTCGCAGGTAGGCAGTGCTAGAGAGAATGGTTTGCATTCCTCTAGGGTTGGGCAGGGTTTGCCCTCGTCGACTACCTTGACGGCAAAGTCTAGTGCTTTCTCCAAAAAGGGGAAAGAGATGGAGGAAGGAGCAAGAAATGCGGGATGTTTCTTGCTCAGTGCTGAGACTTTGGAGTTGGTGTATCCAGCTGCCTTCAAGGCTTTCAATAGGATGGCTTGCGCGCCTTGTCATGTTCGAAGACAATGACCTCTTTGGGTACCGTTTCCTCTCGGGCTGCATGTTCATCCCGCAGTCTCACTTAACAGTCTGGGTAGGCCAAAAAGTTAGGCCAGGACTCAAGGTCTTCAATCAGCTTGGCCCCCAACTTCTCCGAGACGAATAGTTTCCCATTCATCATGGGCATATGCTCCGCATACCTGCAGGGATTGGTTTCGGAGCAGTGAGGGAGATCCAACACTCTAAGGGGCTTCTTAATGGTGCCCTTGGTGGATCCGGGGCGGTCCACCCTCTCTTGCAACATTATCTGCTGCTGCCTGAGTGATTCCTGCATCGTCTCTTGTTCCTTTTGGAACAATTCCATCATCCATTGAATCGAAGTAAGGATCGCTTCGTTCATGTTAACCTGTGCAACTGGTTGTAGAGTTGCGGCTGAGGAAGTCGACGGCATAGGTTGGTATGCCGTCACGGTGAACTGAGGGTCTTCAGTTGCCGTTAATACTGATCCTTCTTCATCCGCTTGTGGATGTTCCACGTTTTCTTCAGGGCCTCCTTGCAGTAGGTCCTGCTCAGTGTCAGTGGACACTTCTGACATCCTCTCTTGGTGGATGTCCATGCCTTCCATTGCCTTATTTATGTCCATGTCGAGCTTCAGTTGTATGAGGGGGGGCTGGACCTGTTCCTGGGGCACCACCGCATTTGGCAGAGCCTTGGGGAACAGTAGGCACCTTAGGGAGTCATTGGGTAAGGACGGTCCTCGAGAGTTCTTCTGGAACCCTCTTACCCATTTGCGAAGGGTCTCCCTCGCTGTATCCCTAGTCTCTATGGTGACAAGGGGGGCTTCTCCGAAGCCGTTGGCCAGCAGGGTTGAGTAGGTGGTGCAACCCTTTGGGTCCCAATATTTGTTGACTCCTGACACGATGCAGCAGGGGGTACGAGTCCTACACTTCGTGTGGCCACAAAAGTCTTTGCCTTTTTGGTTGCAGAACAACGCTGCACACTTCTCCATCGACTCCTCCTGTAAAGGAAAAAAAGGGCCCAATGAGTATTGATATTTTTTATATCAGTGATATAAAAGCATACAATTTTTATTAACAATAGTAATCACTATTGTTTATGGTAGCTTAGGATAGTAAGCTTGAAAGGAAGTAGAAAAGACATATATTTGTGTTTCCTCTCCCAGGCCATTGCTGAGACCTCCATCAGTAATAATATTTAATTTCCCTGATAGGGAGAATACAAGGTAGAAAAACTCTAGGAACTAGAGTTAGAGTTAGTAAATTTCTTATACTAACATTATCCACCCGTAGTATATATTAATACTGATCGGGTATTTTAGGGTCCTGATGATCGAAAAAACCATCTGGGTGTTGAGGGAGTACTCAACCTCAACATAATATCGTGGTCCCAACAATTGTCTGCGATAGGAAACGCAGAGTATGTTATAAAACGTGTACTACTGTATAATTGTATACTATAGTTTAGCCGGCGGCACTGCCGGTATTAGGTTAGTACCTGGCGTTCTAACTGATAAAGGGAGAAAAGGCATTAAGGAAGGAGAGTTTCCTATTATTATGAGTAAACATAACAGTTGGAAGTGTAGGAGGACTATCAGACCGCCTACTGTCTCCTTGCCAGAATGAGAGTTCCAATGGAAGGGGAAAGAATCTGTCAGATTCTGGCTTCCACCCATGCACAAAAGGCCTGTCGCCGGCAATGAATGTGGATGGCAGCTCAAGGGAGAGCTGAAGACTTCCCAAAGTATGTTAAGTTTCCCACCGGTAGCCGTCAGGAGCAGTCTCAATCTTCCCCCCAATAATATTCACTTCCTGTGAAGAAAGGGAGTAAGGGGGAAGGTGGCAGAGACAGCTGAACTAACTGCTACCGGCAGGGTACCAGCCGGTAATGCAGTCCCCCTAGCAAGCCTGGATGACTGTCAGAATATCGGTGAAGGAGTTTTGTGACGGCTATGACGTCACTAAGGACAGAAGGGGAAGGGTAAAGGGTCTTATAGTTCATTGAAATGAGAGGTGGCAGCAGGTATGCCGCCTACCTTCAACAGTGTACTTAGGAAGCATGGCTTCCTGTGCTGACGACATCGTAGGTGGCAGAGGAAGCATGGTTCCTGTGCTGATGACATCGGCGGCGGCAAGACAAGGGTACCCTGAGTTAGTCACTATCTAAATCAAAGCCGGAGGCAGCAAGAACTTTGTTCTACTTGATGGCGATGAAGAAAGACTGATTGCCGCCTATAGCAGCGGCGGAACTCGGGGAGAGACGAAAGGTTTAGCCTCTTCTCTCTGAGAGAGAGTGGATATTGTAACTTATCTATAGATTCTAGAGAACGTAGATTCTCATATGAATCGAGAAGGAACGATAGGGCGAGGCTAAACGTGGGGAATTACTTTACTAACGTATATATGAGCGAGAGAAGCCCAGCTCTGGTAGGATCCCCGGCCAAGGTAGTTGGTACCACCGGGGTTCCCACCGCATACGATAGGTAAAGTCACATAATAGGAAGAGGAATAATATTCATGTATGCAAAATCTCATCTTGTATAATTTGCCTAAATAGCTAACATTTTAGCTTAATACCGGGAATTGTCACCCTACTGACTAAATAAAATGCAATTGTAACAGGCGACTGCAGTCGTAAAATGGCTGCCTCCAGTTCTCGGCAACGCTCACCCAAATACACTTAAATTATTGAAATTTAACAGTGAAAAGGGAGACTAAAAAAGGAAAGAATTAATACTCAACTTTCCAAAAGATGAAGATGCTGGAGATTGCATGATGAATATTCCCAAAAACTTGTAACAAAACACCGGGTTAATGGGGAGCACAACTCGCTTAGAGAGCTACAAGAAAAGGAATGGCGCTACGGTAGTAGTAGGGATGGAGAGCCACCGGGTACCTAGAACGGCACCCCCTTCTTTTGCCACTCTCCGCCTTACATCAAAGAGTTAAATCTATTCGGGGTGAAGATTGCTATGTGTCGTATGTAGTATACGTCCCCTGATATTATGCGATATCCTTTATTTGATACTTGCGCCAGGAGTTAGAATCCTGGAGACCTTCGGTTTAATTCTCTGGGAGTATCACTGTAGTAAATATCCCTTAGAAAGCTACATAAAGGAACCTTACATCAGGATGACATGGCCCGAGCTCAAAAAAATATATTCTATATAAATTACAAAACTTTGAAAAAGAAATTACATAATAACAAAATAAATCCCATGGAAAATTAAGTCTGAACAAAACGTATATTACGACAAAAAAATGTTACAATCTGAAAGTTATATGTCTTGACTTTAAATGTTAAATCTGAATAACCATAGACCAAGACAAAAATACTGCAATGAAAATTATACAATTATTGAAATTAAATCTGAATACTACAATATTCACAATGCCAGCACTCACCCTAGTACAATGAATTCAAAATCAGTATTTTGTTTTACGTATCTTTCGACACACAATTTGCTTTGGGGCACAGAGTCACTTATCAGAGGACACACTATACGTACTAAACACTTTTAAAACAATACTCTGAGCTGCGTGCAAGAGGGAGAGACGGGAAATTGTCCGTCTTATGGCTGCAATTTCTCTATCTCTCTCTGTATCCTTGGTGTCGCCTTTTATTAAAAACCTAACTGCTTCCAGAAAATTCCCCACAAACTGGGAAGCGAGATGGGACAGGCAAAAGGCGTACCAGAGTTACCAAGTATTGCTCTCCCGAACTCTACTCATGCCACGGCAGACGGCTCTCTCAGCCACCTAGCTCCGGCCACCCTTTGTTACCAAAATAATACAAAGATAACATCCTATCACTAGGTCCTTCGCAAAATTTCCAAAGCACATGTTACAGAGCATTCTCAGTCAAATATGACCCAATACCTCATAAAATATAAAAGAACTTTACCCAAGCCCTTGTCTATATCGTGTATGATCAAATAACACTCTTAAATAAATTACGTAAGACTTTGTAACAAAATTTCGTGAAATAGAAAATTAATTCTTAAAAATATCGTAAATTTTCATATGCAAACTTGAATGAAGGATACAATGAAATCCATGATGAAAGTCTTACGTAATTTACAAAAAAATACTTACATCTACAGCAATTATATCTGCCGTTGCAGGTGTTGAGGTGCCGCTGATGGGAGATGAGAATGAGAGAGATATTACAAGAGAAGAAGTGAGGAGAGTACTAGATGAAATGAGAGTAGGAAAAGCATCTGGTATGGATGGTGTGAGAGTCGTGATGTTGAAGGAAGGGGGTGTGACTGTACTTGAATGGTTGGTGAGATTGTTTAATATGTGTTTTGTGTTGTCAATGGTACCAGTAGATTGGGTTTGTGCGTGTATTGTACCACTATATAAGGTTAGGGGAGATGTGCATGAGTGTTGTAATTCAAGGGGTATTAGTTTGTTGAGTGTCGTGGGAAAAGTGTATGGTAGAGTACTGATTAATAGGATTAAGGATAAAACAGAGAATGCAATCTTAGAAGTACAGGGTGGTTTTAGAAGAGGTAGGGGTTGTATGAATCAAGATTTTTACAGTTAGGCAGATATGCGAGAAATATTTTGCAAAAGGTAAGGTGTATGTTGCGTTTATGGATCTGGAGAAAGCGTATGATAGAGTTGATAGGGAAACAATGTGGAATGTGATGAGGTTATATGGAATTGGTGGAAGGTTGTTGCAAGCAGTGAAAAGTTTCTACAAAGGTAGTAAAGCATGTGTTAGGATAGGAAATGAAGTGAGCGATTGGTTTCCGGTGAGAGTGGGGCTGAGACAGGGATGTGTGATGTCGCCGTGGTTGTTTAACTTGTATGTTGATGGAGTGGTGAGAGAGGTGAATGCTCGAGCGCTTGGACGAGGACTGAAACTGGTAGACGAGAATGACCATAAATGTGAGGTAAATCAGTTGTTGTTTGTGGATGATACTGTACTGGTTGCTGACGCGGAAGAGAAACTTGGCTGATTAGTGACAGAATTTGGAAGGGTGTGTGAGAGAAGGAAGTTGAGAGTTAATGTGGGTAAGAGTAAGGTTATAAGATGTACAAGAAGGGAGGATGGTGCGAGGTTGAATGTCATGTTGAATGGAGAGTTACTTGAGGAGGTGGATCAGTTTAGGTACTTGGGGGTCTGTTGTTGCAGCAAATGGTGGAGTGGAAGCAGATGTACGTCAGAGAGTGAATGAAGGATGCAAAGTGTTGGGGGCAGTTAAGGGAGTAGTAAAAAATAGAGGGTTGGACATGAATGTAAAGAGTGTTCTGTATGAGAAAGTGATTGTACCAACTGTGATGTATGGATCGGAGTTGTGGGAAATGAAAGTGACAGAGAGAGAGAAATTGAATGTGTTTGAGATGAAATGTCTATGGAGTATGGCTGGTGTATCTCGAGTAGACAGGGTTAGGAATGAAGTAGTGAGGGTGAGAACGAGTGTAAGAAATGAGTTAGCAGCTAGAGTGGATATGAATGTGTTGAGAGAATGGAAAATATATGTCTGCTAAAGAAGGTGATGAATGCAAGAGTTGATGGGAGAAGTACAAGAGGAAGGCCAAGGTTTGGGTGGATGGATGGAGTGAAGGAAGCTCTGGGTGATAGGAGGATAGATGTGAGAGAGGCAAGAGAGCGTGCTAGAAATAGGAATGAATGGCGAGCGATTGTGACGCAGTTCCGGTAGGCTCTGCTGCATCCTCCGGTGCCTTGGAAGATCGCGGAGGCAACATCAGTAGGGGATTCAGCATTATGAAGCTTCATCTGTGGTGGATAACGGGGGAAGGTAGGCTGTGGAACCCGTAACAGTACCAGCTGAACTCTGTTGAGTCCTTTGTCAGGCTGGGAGGAACATGGAGAGGAGAGGTCCCCTTTTTTGTTTCATTTATTTGATGACGGCTACCCCCCAAAATTGGGGAAAGTGCCTTGGTATATGTATGTATGCATGTACTTGGATCTACATGAGAGGAGCTCATTTTACATACTGGCTATCATCTCTTCAATGCACACATGAAATATGAATAAAATAAACTATGGTATTTACTCTACACTAGACTAGCTTCATAAGAATACATATACATATATATAATATATATATATCTAAATATATATATAAAATATATGTATGTATATATATATATATATATATATATATATATATATATATATATATGTGTGTGTATATATACATATATACACACACACACACACATATATATATATATATATATATATATATATATATGTATGTATATACATATACATATATACAGTATATATATATATATATATATATATATATATATATATATATATATATATATACTAGCTAAGCTACAACCCTAGTTGGAAGAGCAAGATGCTATAAGCCCAAGGGCTCCAATAGGGAAAAATAGCCCAGTGAGGAATGGAAATAAATAAACAACATAAGAAGTAATGAAAATTAAAATAAAATATTTAAAAAAAAATTAATAACATTAAAACAGATATTTGATTTATAAACTATAAAAGGACTTATGTAAGCCTGTTCAACATATAAACATTTGCTACAAGTTTGAACTTTTGAAGTTCCATCGATTCATTTACCTGATTAAGAAGATTATTCCACAACTTGGTCACAACTGGAATAAAAATTCTAGAGTACTGTGTAGTATTGAGCTTCATGATGGATAAGGCATGACTATTAGAATTAACTGCATACCTAGTAGCCTATTACGAACAGGATGGAGCTGTCCGGGATAATCAGAATGTAAAAGATATTCAGAATTATAAAGAATCTTATGCAACATGCATAATGAACTAATTGAACGACGGTGCCAGAGATTAGTATCTAGATCAGGAATAAGAAATTTAATAGACCCAAGTTTCTGTCCAACAAATTAAGATGAGAATCAGCGGCTGAAGACCAGACGAGAACAATACTCTAAACACGTTAAAATGAGAGTATTAAAACATTTCTTCAGAATAGATTGATCACCAAAAATCTTTTAAAGACTTTTTCAATAAGCCAATTTTTTTGTGCAACTGAAGAAGAGAGAGACCTGTTATGTTTCTCAAAAGAATTTCCTATCGAGAATTACACCTAATATTTTAAAAGTCATACATAGTAAAAGAAACATTATCAATGCTGAGATCAGGATGTTGAGGAGCCACAGTTCTTGACCTACTTACAATCATACTCTAAGTTTTGTTAGGATTCAACTTCGTACCCCATAATTTGCAACATGCACTAATTTTAGCTAGATCTCTATTAAGGGATTCAGCAACCCCAGATCTACATTCAGGAGATGAAATTGACGCAAAGAGAGTAGCATCATCTGCATATGCAACAAGCTTGTTTTCTAGACCAAACCACATGTCATGTGTATATAGTATGAAAAGTAATTGGCCAAAATCACTACCCTGAGGAACCCCAGATATCATATTCCTATACTCACTATGGTTCCCATCAACAACAACTCTTTACGATATATTACTTAAAAATTCAACAATAATGCTAAGAAATGACCCACCCACTCCCAACTGTTTGAGTTTGAAAACAAGGGCCTCATGATTAACACGGTCAAAGGCAGCACTGAAATCAAGGCCAATCATACAAACTTACCAACCACAATCAAGGGATTTCTGTACAGCATTGGAGATTGTAAGAAGGACAGCACATGCTCCAAGGCCTTTACAAAAACCAAATTGCAAACTAGGGAACAGATGATTACCTTCAGCATACCTATTAAGACGTTTTGCCAAAAGACGTTCAAAAACTTTAGATAATGAGGGAGTTATGGAAATTGGGTGGCAATAAGTTGGACTTGAGCTACCACAAACATTTACATAGTGGAGTAACATTACCAATTCTCCAACAAGTTCTAAAAGCTTCTCTTCTTGCTAACTTGCACAAAATAACAGATAACTTTAGAGCTAAGAAATCTGCAGTCTTTATAAAATCAAAGGAAAAATATCATTTGCATCTACACCTTCATAAGCATCAAGGTCCATCAACAGAGCTTTAATTTTATGAGATCGAAAAGCTAAACTTGTTAGTTTAGCCTCAGTATTACAGGAGTGAGGAAGTTCGAGTTTCTCATTACTCTGCTTGCTGTCAAACACATCTGCCAAAAGGGTTGCCTTTTCCTTAGGACAGTGAGTGACAGAGCCATCTAGTTCAAAGTAAAGGGGGAACTGTTGCATCTACACCAAAGAGTGCAAATTTAAGGGTAGTCCACCACTTATGCCCCTAGGTTGTACCAGAAAGTTTATTTTATGGTTAAATTGTATTCTTTTTCCGTTGAAGCATAAACTCTCTGAGCAAAAGCTCTAGGCTGATTATAGTTATTCCAGGTAAAATTTGATCTGTTACCCTTCCATAGATGATAGGCCTCCGGCTTCTCCAAATAAGCACGTCTACAATCATCATTGAACTATGGTTTGACCTTCACTCAGTACTTAGTACATGGGAAGGGATACGCCTATCAATTATGCTGACTAGATTCTCATTTAAATGGACTACAGGATCAACACTACTATACAATTGTAACCAATTCAAGCCTAAAAGATCTTGAAAAATCCCATTCCAGTCTGCTTGAGATTTCATATATATAAATATATATATATATATATATATATATATATATATATATATATGTATATATATATATGTATATATATTATTATTATTACTAGCCAAGCTAAAACCCTAGTTAGAAAAGCAAAATGCTATAAGCCCAAGAGCTCCCAACAGGGAAAAATAGCCCAGTGAGGAAAGGAAATAAGGAAATAAATAAATGATGAGAACAAATTAACAACAAATTATTTTAAAAACAGTAATAACGTCAAAACAGATATGTCATATATAAACTATAAAAAGACTTATGTCAGCATGTTCAACATAAAAAAAAAATATTGCTGCAACTTTGAACTTATATACACACACACACACACATATATATATATATATATATATATATATATATATATATATATATATAGAGAGAGAGAGAGAGAGAGAGAGAGAGAGAGAGAGAGAGAGAATCTGATAATGCATAATATTCAACTATACATGTCTGTGATGGTATGCCATTGAACATAACAACATAATACCAATCTATTCAATCCAATCTTCAGTTTATTGTTGTCTTGTTCCCTCTTGTAGTATGTTAAGAGTCGCAACACAAAAGCATTACGACAACCTTGTGGATAATGGTGAAGCATTCTAGACATGATATAAAATGTCAACAGTAGGCACTAAGTAAGGTGTAAGTCGGAACCCCTGTCAATACCTGTATTTAACAGGCATGTACTTTCCCTAGCACAATCACCTCTCTAACTGCCATCCGAGCTTTTTAATTTATGTCTTCTTTTTCGTAAGAATTGCCTATTAATTAAATAATAAACACAAGTGAAGCTACAAATTACTTTATCCAGACTTAATAACTATTTAGTATCTTTAAGTTCCACCAAAAAAGCAGTATAACTCACTGCAACTTATATATTATTTCATAACCACGCAGAAATGGGGCCATGGCAGGTGTAAACGTCACGGGGACGTCATGGTCGACACTCGTCATTCTGCGCATATAGTTGCCAGGTCTTAATTTCCGTTCTCACCATACCCACAAGATTGCAGTAACATTTCTCGATATAAAGACAATGATGTGGAGTAGATGCTTGAATCCATTTTTTTTGCTCCTGTTGTTTGCTTCCTCTCCCCTTTCACTGTTCTAATAGGGGCCTCTAACTCTTATCTAAATAATTCTTTCTCTTAATCTTGGCACCCAATCTTAGGAGTATATGCAGAAGTTTTATTTACTATCTGATCCCCTATTATCATTGGAATCTTCAAAAGTCTATTATTTACTCCCTTTACTTCTGCTACTTTTT
The DNA here is from genome assembly GCF_036898095.1 of Palaemon carinicauda. NCBI lineage: Eukaryota > Metazoa > Arthropoda > Malacostraca > Decapoda > Palaemonidae > Palaemon > Palaemon carinicauda. Next base: position 42,782,634 of record NC_090761.1, read on the forward strand.
CCTGTTTCCTTCTAGTTATTACCTAATATGACCACAACTGCGTTTGTTCTCTCTTGTGACCAGCTGTAATACATCTTATACCCATTTCACATCTTTCTAAATTCCACTTGCTTTCCATCGGGTTTCAGTATGGTGGACCAAAGGATGTACAGTATGTCATGAAAATAGAACTGTATGGTTAAGTTGGAATAGCTAGTACCTGTAATTTAGTAAAAATAAAAGAAATATTATTAATAGTCATCTATACTGTATTCAAACATTTTTGGTGGTTTCATAATTTGATTAATACAGCAGATAGTGAAGCAAAACGAAACAATGCATATCCCAAATTTGAATTGTATTATACTGTATATAGAAATCCCTCAACTTACAAACTCAATAGGTTCCGAGATGCCATTTCCAAGTTGAATTTTGTTAAATTTTGGCCTAGGGTAGGCTAGGCTTCACCTGAGTCACATGCCTACAATTTCTAGCTGCAAAAGTCAATAAATAGTACATGATAATGTTTTATTACAGTATTTCATTATGAACTTTTCATACAATATCTGATAGTTATGATTTCAGTTGGATCTTCTACATACATATATACACACACACACATATATATATACATACACACACACACACACACACACATATATATATATATATATATATATACATATATATATATAATATATATATATATATATATATATATATATATATATATATATATATTATATATATCTTATATATATATATATATATTATATATATATATATATATATATATATATATATATATATATATATATATATATATATATATATATATATATATATTATATATATACATATATTATATATATATATTATATATATATATATATATATATATATATATATATTTATAAAATAAAGGTGTTTAACAAAAATCATTAACATGGTATATAATGCTTATGCATATGTAATACTTGGTTTTACATAAATAATCCATTATAAAATGATAAAATCATTATTTGGAAATCCACTTATTCACAGCTGATAACATGAAAAAAAAATGAATAAACGACCAGTCCTCCGATTGTTACAAGTCCTTTATAGTAAGCAGCGTCTAGAGTCAATAAATCCGTTGACTGACATATTCAAGAGACCCATATACCTTAGAATTAAATATACTTCTTTTTAAATCATGATTGAATGACAGTTTTGTCTTTTTCGTCTTTTAATGGGTGAATATTCATAATATCAAATAGAGAAATTCAATCTTTACACTTTTAACTTTAAGAGAAAGTGGGAAGAGTTGGATGATAGTTATGGAGCAAGTCAAAGAGATCTCAGAAAAAAACATACTCAAATAACAAAGAGGACAACCAATGACTTCCTATTATTCTTCCAGATGATGGGTAGCTGACTTTTCCAAAAACCCCTAAGTGTCCTAAGATTTTCAGCATGATACAACAGCAGAGGCTTCAGTTTGCAGTTGCCAGGACCATTACCTATAAGAAGCAAGGTCAGTCTCTCCTTGCCAACTTTGTGTCCTGGTACCATCTTTTTCTCCTTAGTGATGTAGGTCCGGTTCGACATAAGTTTCCAGGATAAGCCTGTCTCATCCACATTGAAGATTTGTTCAGCACACAACCCACCTTTCATAGTAATCTCAAACAATGCATCAGGTATTTTTACTTGCTCCTTCATTATCAGCACTTGCAGCTTCACTTTGCACCTTAAGGTTATACAAATTAGCATGAGCCTTAAAATCTCATAAACCACCCCTCATTTTACCTCTCTTCCCCTTTTTGACTTTTCAAGGGCTCAAATAAACACTTAGCCTTCTCTTGAATCAACATACGGCTCACTGAGATATACCACTGATTCTGGTAATCCAAACAAGAGCACCGACAGCCACTCCATCTCAATTATAAGACCACAGCGTCATTCCATAATAATGGTCAACTTCATAGGGATAGATCCTTTCATATGATGAAGGACGCAGTGTTTATCCTTGATGATAGAACAAGGCCTAACGCACCACTTACGTTCAAAGGGGGCCTTCCATTTTTCATTTCGCTTCACTATGTCAACTTTGATTTCCATCATAATGGCTGTCCTTTTCTTTGATGCACTGCCATCAGAAGTCTCCCTTACTCTTTCCAAACATGATGGAAAGCACACACACACACAGAAAAAAAAAGAGCAACATCAAAATCTTGAATGCATATTGTAAGCCAAGATGTAACCGATGCTAATGTGATGAGTAACGCACTACTACGCAACCAGGTGATGGCATTACCTGCTCTTGGTTTCGGTAAGCAATGTGCCGCCTACAGATTGATGAAATGGATGGGGGGAGTGACTAACTACCTGACTCTATCAAACAGTTATTTTTTCATTGTATTAATAACCAAATCACCTCTGAATTCCCCTTAATCCTCATCTTACCTACTCTAACATTTTAACAACTTTCATGTATTTCCAGTCCTCACTTACAATTCTAAAGCTAAGCAAATAGTTAACTTAAAATGCTTCAAATATTTATTTCATGCACATCCAATGATCACTGCACACATTTCTACCTTAGCTTCAATAGATAATTCAGATCTCTTACCCATCTTTTGAACACAACTGTTACTTTTCTTGCCCTTCCCATGCTGTAACTTACTTCTCCTAGCATCTTATCATTATTTGGTACATTTACACCTACTGTACTTACTTATACCATTTAACCGAATTCATTCTTCCACCCATCCAATGAGCATTCATTGCTTAATTTACTCTCATAAAATTATAGTGACATTCATTCTCTACTTCCACTTATTACAAACACCTTTCAAAATGTTTTGCCTATTTCTGTAATTTTCTTAAATTTCACGGATCAAACAGTATTACCTGCAATAATCAATAATTAAAAAATTAATTGGACACATTTTCTTATCACATCTTAACATGTACAGAGGCAAGTTATCTCAGCATTTATCATGTTTCCTCACATCAATACACTGGTAAATATATTGCACAGCCATGGAGACATAAAACACTATTGTCTTAGATCCCTTAGCACTACACCAGTCACTCTCTGACTTATACAATATACATTCTCAGCAGGCTCCACATCAATTCTTCATTGATTTGATAATAACCTTTGTCTAGTTCCCTGTATATCACTTGACTTTTCTATAAGTTACCATATAGTACTTACATAATATTTGTATTGAAATTGTTTCTGTATGAATCTGTCGAAATGTCTTAAGAAATCTGAAGAATACAACCATCTGATCTTTTTGTTCATTTAAGTCACAATATTTTTTACAACAGTACTTTTAAGTTTTGCCCAATTTGTGACTTTTGTCTAACTTTATAATTACAAGCCCACCATTAGACAATATTGAATGGTTTATCAAACCAAGTGTTTAGTCTAACGTGCTCCCCCCTACATTTTGACATATTGAAGGGTTTCTAGAGACTGGTGTAACTCTAATATACAGTACTACTTTTGTCTATCTTCTTTAAAATAGGGACCTTGAAATTAGACAATATTAAATGGATTTTCAGGCTTTTTTGTAGATAATACAATTATATTAATTAGTATTGATGTTTATATGGTTTCAAACTTTACATCTGATTTGTATGTCAGTTTTTCCATAAATCCTATGAGGATGAGGTATCTTGACTTACACAATCTCTCATAGTCTTCTACACCATGGTGCTAACTGTCTTTTCTGTAAACAATGGTATTATAAGGGTAGTCATTAAGAGCCCTGTAGCCCTCAATCTCGTGTAAAAAGGGCCACTTTTAGGGTTACTGTATCATAAATTTTACAGGTATTCTCCAGGATGGCGTCCATCTGCAACCATGACATATCAGATGTCAAAGCTACTGACCCTACAAGTCCTAACACTCCCTAGAAAGGCAGGGTTATATATGTTTGACATGACCCAGCTGCTCTTAGTCTGATAGATCCTAACCCCTTATGTTAGGATGTCCTAGCACCTTATGTTAGGATGTATCCTTGTAAATACCATTGCCCTATATTCTCCTAAAGGCAACCTATAGGGGAATATATGGATAGGGAAGGTATCCAGTCTGGGTATGACCCTATACCCTATGCTAGGCTAGATTAGGTTGAGGAGAGTTACATTAGGAGATTTTACTGGTTAACTGCCTTTTCCACATTTGGGTAACTTGTTTTTTCTCCCAAAAACTAGTTTTCTCGTAAGGGTATGTACCGAGTAAAAAAAAAAAACCCTTTTCAAGACGTGTTAATGTCAAAATCGTTCAAAACATCTAAGACTAAATTTTTTACATAAACACAAATACACACATACAAACATACACACACACATATATATATATATATATATATATATATATATATATATATATATATATATATATATGTGTAATATATATATATATATATATATATATATATATATATATATATATATATATATATATATATATATATATATATATATATATATATATACATATACAGTATATTTGTATATATATACATATTAAATATTCAAGGCAAAAACCTATGAAACAAATGGTGAATTCTGAATTTGACTTAAATAATCAAATGTGATAATGTATTGACATGTGCATAAAAATTGTAGTATCATAATAAGTTAAGACCCTCTTTAATGTAAACAAGATACAAAAATATAAGATTTAACAAATAAATTTGTGAAGTTATAACTCATTTTATCTACTCTATCAATATCCACAAACACACATACACACACACTCCCGAGCTTCAAAATATAAATTGTAAATTTTCCTCTGAAAAAGATATGATTCATATATGACATTTTATTATGATTAATCATTTGATCAGTTAATCTTTCATTCAGTCTTAGTAAATTGGAAACAATGAGTTATTGAGGTATATTTTATTACACAAAAAGAAAAAAGTAAGTCCTTCAAACTTTTGAGAGGAAGAAACAAAATGGCATTATATTAGTTTTGCATTATTTCCTTACATTATATAAAACAAAATAAGATATTTTGAGCCAAGCAAGGACTTGAAGGTACGTATTCTCAATCAAACATAACAAAGGCTTCACTTTACACAAGATAAAACCACTTTCTTTGAAGGCCCTTCAATCTTACGTCCAAATTTGCACTCAAATAAAATTCAGTCGTTCAGCATACTATATACAGTACATTTTTTTACTGATGTCGTGTTTTTATCACTACATTCAAGACATATGCTGTACAACTTAAATGTACTAGAGCAACATAACTACGGTATAAACTATAATAAATCCAAGGCTCATGGTAGATTAACAGTCAAGAATAAATGTCGCAATCAAAAGAACACCTATTTCTCAAAGTGTTGACAAATTTCCGCCACCTTTCTTCCTCGGGGTTGCCTTGGCAAAGAGAGCATTGTCCGCGTTTCTTCAGATTCCTTGCTATACGAATCATTCTCCAAGTCTGTGCTCTGGGTCTTATCAAAATTAGATAGTTCTATATTTAGAGAATTTTCTCCACTAAGACCATTTACAAGCAAAGGATCCTTCCTCTGGCAGCATCCAGAAAGATAGCTCTTATAAATCTGTAAGTAAATTTGGAGAAGATAAATTTCATGCATTAATCCGAGATTAAGCCATCTCATAAAAGTGAATACAAATTGTTTACCATACAAAGTGCTATGGAGGCTTAGGGTACTTGTCATAAATCCCTAAATTATAAGATCTCATTAGAGCCTAATTCAAATAAAAGTATACTATAGTAAAAAGAAGATTATTAATATCTTGAATTATAAAAAATATAAAAACTGGAGTGGGGGAAGTAGGTTGCTAGTTACCTTAAATTTCAGAAGGAAGAAACACACAAATTATGATATCTATTTAAGTGGTTAAAGTTAAGAAAGAAACATTACAATTTATAATCAACAAAAAACTATGACAAATTTTCTGCAGATCAAAATCCAATAACCAATTATTAGTAATGCACAGGGAAAAAATAATAAAACAAATATATCTCGATAACTGTGCAATATCAATTTAGCTATATGTGGGTAAAACTAGAATTTATGTACATCTTTGATGATTTGATACTTTTTTCCAACAAATTCACACATTTAGAAATTTGGTAAGCTGATAACATCAGATATGACTAACTCTACATACGAGAAGTCTCTCATTTGTGTGAAAGATTTAAAAGATAATTTGCCACTCTTTAAACCACGAAGGATTTCAAAGAGCGAAGGAGGGGAATTTCCGTTATATAACTGTACAATAATAGATAGATATCTTGTCTCTCAAAAGGTTTGCTTTGGCCAACTCATTGAATTTTCCCCAGAAGGTAGCTCAGTAGATTCCATGAAACTTTTAGCAATGGTTCCTATATAGTTGGTCACATATATGTGTGTGTGTGTATATATATATATATATATATATATATATATATATATATATATATTTATATATTTATATATATATATATATATATATATATATATATATATTTATATATTTATATATATATATATATATATATATATATATATATATATTTATATATATATATATATATATATATATATATATATATATATATATATATCTATATCTATATCTATATCTTCTATATCTATATCTATATATATACTGTATATATATATATATATATATATATATATATATATATATCTATTTATCTATCTATCTATCTATCTATCTATCTATCTATCTATATATACATATATATATATATATATATATATATAAGGGATTTTGACGTAGGAAAAATCTATTTCTGGGCGAAGGACCTGTGCCGCCCAGTGAATAAGCTCCTATTAGCACTTATTCTTAGGTAATTTACTGCTAAATATACCAGAGAAAAAATGTAAAGGAGTGCTAGGTTAACTAGCTCGCTCACCTATTGGTGTCGGTATAAAATTGGGCATATAATCCAGAGGTCCCGCACTATTTAGATTCATCCACGACAGAAACCCCAATAGAGGAGAGCCGTTCAACCTCACTCGGTACTACTAACAATGCATCCGCTCAGAACCCAACTCCTTAGCACCCAAAGTTTGGGGACTCCAAGGGAGAGGAGCTGGGAGGGTTCACTGGGCGGCACAGGTCCTTCGCCCAGAAATAGATTTTTCCTACGTCAAAATCCCTTTTCTGGGCTCGAACCTGTGCCGCCCAGTGAATCTATACAAGAGAAAATGTCACCAAACTTGCAAAATAAAGGAAAAAACATAAGCGTAAGGGAAATACAGGATGCTTTTAATCAGAGATGAGTACCAAAAAACAATTATAAGGGTATCTTAAATATGAACATAAATCCAATACGGTAGGTATAATAATGCCGTGAGTGATAATATATACAGATACTCAGGAGCATAAAATTTACAAATATAATAACAGTATTCAGGTGCGAGACCAACGAATACAATAGGGTATAAATGAGGCAGGTAAGAGGGAGAGATAAAGAGTCAAGGCATTAACCTGTGAGTTACTTGGGAGTAACTACGCTCCCTGCGGCTACTGTAGAAAATTTTAGGGCTTCCAAATGTTTAAGGTAGTGTTTCTTGAACACTGACGGTGATTTCCACCCTGTATACCTGGAAAGGTCTGTAAAATTCATGTGGTGAAAGAAGTTCACCGAGGTAGCAACCGCCCTGATATCATGTGCAAGAGGAAAAGAGTCAGGGTTAGCTTGTTTAATAAAATACAAGATTTGTTGCCTGATCCCTTTAATAGTAATGGTACCGCCTTGTTCTCTAACGAATAGAGGCCCCGAGGAGTTAGAGGAGGTCCGGGATAAATAAGACCTAAGAGTAGTAACAGGGCACAGAGACGGATCTTGCGTGAGGGGAACAATTTTCCAGGAAGACCATCTGTTTTGAGGGTCTTCGTTCTTAGCCAAAAAGAATTTGTTAGGAGAAAGAAGGACCTCTCCCGAAGGCAGGAAGTCAATATGACCCGGGTCTCTCGACAAGGCTGCCAATTCAGAAATTCTTGCCCCGGAAGCCAAGCTCACCAGGAAAAGTGTTTTCCTGAGAAGGGGAATGTAATCACAAGAACTGTTAATGGTATCAGAAGCCAATCTGAGTACGTCATTAAGGAACCAGGTCACCGGAGTAGGACGAGTAACCGGTTTCAGTCTGGCACAAGCTTTCGGAATTGAAGCTAACAAAGAGTCGGTTAAGTCTATGTTAAAACCCACTAGGAAGATCTTTTTCAGAGCCAATTTAATAGTGGTGATAGTATTGGCTGCCAGACCTGATTCTAATAAAGATCTAAAGAAAGTGACTGTAAGGTTCAAGTTCATACAGTTTACGTCTGAGTCTATTAAAAATTTTGCCAACTTTTTAACTGCAGAGTCATACTGGCGGATGGTGGAATCCCGTTTATCCGATTCTAGGAACAAGGTGTTTTGAGGATCAATATTGGCACCATGCATAGCCGCAAACTTCATAAAGTCCACAAAGTTAGGGCGCTCTGAATGTTTGAGAAAGCGTACACAACGCGTGTTTGTACTATCTGAGACAGAACCGGATTGGGTATCGGGTGAGGGTACAGTCTCAACTCTCGCAGGAGAGGATACCAGTTGCTCTTGGGCCAGTTGGGTGCGACCAAGGCTACCTGTCCCTTGAAGGATCTCAGTTTGTCTAGAACTTTCAGCAAAAGATTCACCGGGGGAAAGAGATAAATCTTTTCCCAGGTGTCCCAATTCTGTGACATGGCGTCTGTGGCGTAAGCCTGAGGGTCTAGATTGGGAGCCACATATACTCTCAATTTGTGGTTGGATTCCGTGGCGAAGAGGTCCACTTGGAGACCGGGAACCTGAGAGAGAATCCACCGAAATAACTTTAGATCGAGTGACCATTCCGATTCTAGAGGGGAGGTCCGGGACAGGGCGTCTGCCACTACATTCCGGACTCCCGCCAGGTGGACAGCTGAAAGATGCCAACGGTTCAAGGCTGCTAGGGAGAATATGGCTACTAGAACATGGTTCAGAGGCCCTGACTTTGACCCGCCTCTGTTGAGGCAGCGGACCACCACTTCGCTGTCGAGGACCAGACGAAGGTGTTGTTTCTTGGGAAGAGCAAGACGTTTCAGGGTTAGAAGAACTGCCATGGCCTCTAGCACATTGATGTGAAATTGGCGGAACAAGGGAGTCCAAAGACCTTGAACTTTCTTGAGCTGAGAATAACCGCCCCAACCTGACAAGGATGCGTCCGTGTGAAATGATTAATTTCGGAGGCGGAAATCGAAGGGGAACTGACTTTGACAGACTGTTTGCTCTTGTCCAAGGAAGAAGTCTTTCCCGTAGAATGGGAGGAAGGCGGACTTTCCTGTCCCGGAGCTTCCGGTTCGCCCTCGAACGCCAGACACGATTGATATCTTTCAATTTTGCCTTCAGAAGAAGATCCGTCACTGAGGCAAACTGAAGGGACCCCAGAATCCTCTCTTGGAGTCGTCTGGAACTTACTTTGTCTTTGAGAAAGCGTTTGGTGTTCCTTGCAATCTCTAACCTCTTGGGTCTGGGAAGACACAGAGTATGAGATATAAGATCCCATTGCAGGCCGAGCCATTGGAACTTCGATTTTGGAAGAAGACGGTACTTCTTGAAGTTGATCTGGAAGCCTAGAGATTGAAGATAATGGATGACTTTGTGAGTGGCTTTTAGGCAATTTTGGGAGGTGTCTGACCAAATGAGCCAGTCGTCCAGATAGGCTACTACTTGAATCCCTTGATTCCTGAGTTCCTGAACAGCGACTTCTGCTAACTTTGTGAAGATCCTTGGGGCGATGTTGAGCCCGAAAGGCATCACCTTGAAGGAGTAACTTTTGTCCCCTAAGCGAAAGCCTAGGTACGGACGGAAGTGTCTCGCTATCGGGACGTGATAATAGGCGTCTGTAAGATCGATAGAGGTGGTGACGGCCCCACGGGGAAGTAAGGTCCGCACCTGCGAGACGGTAAGCATTCGAAACTTGTCGCATTGAATGGACAAGTTGAGAAGGGATAGGTCTAGAATCACTCTTCTCTTGTCTGAATCCTTCTTCGGGACACTGAACAGCCGACCTTGAAACTTCAGGTGTTTCGTTTCTTGTACGGCGTTCTTTTGTAAAAGATCCTGGACAAATTCGACCAGGTCCGGAGTGGAATGTTGACGAAATTTGTTCGGAGGAGGAGGTCCTTGAATCCAACTCCACCCCAGTCCCTTGGAGATGATACTGAATGGAAGTATATGGACGGAGCTTCTTCCTACCCCGGGCTTGGTAAATTGCAGGGTCAGATTTACGTTTAGGAGTCAAACCCCAACGGGCTTTAAGGCTCTGGTTGACTCTAGTGGCCTCCGCCAAGACTTCCTCTACAAGGTCCTCAGGGAAGAGGTTTGAACCCCAACAGGAGGACCGGATCAGCTTATTAGGTTCATGCCTAATAGTCGCCTCTGCCAGGACATGTTTGCGACACTTGCGTTTAGCAGTAGCGAAGTCATACAGGTCGTAGTATAATGACTGCAACGTAGCCTTGTTGAGAGATTTAAAAATACTCTCAGTATCGTAAGTCAAGGCTATCGACTCCGTGGAAGTGGCCAGGTTCAGAGTACGGCCAACGCGTAGGTGAGAATCATACTCCTGTTTAATGAGGGATTCCGGGAGACGGGGAAGCCGCTCACTAAACATTACCGAAGCACAGTCTGCTGCTAGCTTTCCAGAGGTAAATGTGGTATGGACGTTGTCCCAACACTCAATGCCTGAAGGAAGAAGGAGGGAGATTGGATCCACCTCTCGGATGGGAGGCAAGGGCTTCTCCTCCAGAGCATATTGGAAGGCAAGCTCTGCTACCTTATTGACACATGGAGTCACGGAGTTTTTGTCCATTAGGAACATTGTAAAAGAGCTCTTATAAGGCGTCAACATAGTGTTGGTGCAGCCGATGTCATTCAGGAATCTGGCCCACACAGATTGGGCCTGCTCTTTTGGGAAGATGACTGTCTCCTTGGGGACCTTGTCTAACCGAACCAAAGCTTCCTCGGTAAGCCTGGCATAACCATGAAATGGAAATGCCAGACCAGGAGGAAAGAATTCAAAGTCCTCTAGGGGACGAGTGCCAAGGCCCTCCAAAGTTAACATTCCGTCTGAGAACGGGGAATGAAGAGCCATACGCCAAGGGTTGTTTTTGGCAAACTGCGGGAGCTTAGAGGCATCCGGGATGAGAGAGCTTTGGACCCGCTCCGGAGCACCTTGCTCTAATGCCCCAAGTCTCTGACCGATGTTAGAGAACATCGTGTCCATCTTAGACTGTATCTCTGATACAAACTTAGCCTGCATCTCCGACACGATGCGAAGCATGGCTGATTCGGAAAGGCCCGGGCTAGCAGCAGGTGTGGCGGAATGAACTCCCGGGTTGCGAGACTTAGAGGAGGAGCCAGAAGCCTTAGATGACAGGTTTGTATTCTGTTTAGAACCATGAGAAGCCTTATGAGGCTTATGAACTTTAGGTAAGGTTCTAGACTTATTCTTGGGGGGAACCGGGTGTAATCGTTTGGACGAATCACGGTCCCCAGAAAAACCATGGAAGGAAGAGCGATCAGAAGAAGAAGAAAGAGAGGGGCTGAGGATAGGAATCTCAGCGCCAGAAACACCTGCCTCACTTACCACCCTACCTGTATCTGGATCATCCAATAACATGGGTTCCACGTCAAGGTTCATGGAGGCAACATTGTCTTCTAGATCTCCGGGGGCGTCCGACGGATCCTGCTCTGGATCAATAAACCCCGCTATGGTGGCATCAATGTGGGCAATGATGGGAGCTGCAACATGCCTAGCCACAGCGGCTGAAGACTTGGCGTTGGGGTAAATCAGGGAACAGTAGTCCTCGGAGAGGACGTACGGCCGCTTGGACTTCACGTTCCGGGCAAAACCACCAACCCACACTTTCAGTGTGGCCCGAGCCGCAGACTTTTGCTCCGGGGATGCCTGAAATAATAGTGGGAATTATAAAAGGGCAGACTCCCAGTGGTCCTTCAAGACCATAGATATCTTACTAAATAGTGTATGTATGCCAAAAAAGGTAAGATAAATAAGAAGGCAACATAGCCAACGGGACTCACCGAGTCAGATCCAAGGGTGGTAACGAGGTCAAAACAGACCACACAGTTATCCGGGTGCCATACCACGATGTCCTCCAGCTGCACACCGCAGAGGGCGTGAGACCGACAGATAGTATGGCCGCAGGGCTGATGTAGAACAGCTGCACAGGCTGTCGTCTGACAATGCACCATCTATAAAAAGAATAGTATATGAGAAACTGTAATTCTCTTAAGTAGGGGCGGGTCCGGAGGACCCGGCCTAAACATAAGTCTAGCTTAAGACTAAAGTAAATAGTATAAGAGAAACTGTAATTCTCTTAAGTAGGGGCGGGCCCGGAGGACCCGGCCTAAACCTAAGTCTAGCTTAAGACTAAAGTAAATAGTATATGAGAAACTGTAATTCTCTTAAGTAGGGGCGGGTCCGGAGGACCCGGCCTAAACATAAGTCTAGCTTAAGACTAAAGTAAATAGTATATGAGAAACTGTAATTCTCTTAAGTAGGGGCGGGTCCGGAGGACCCGGGCCTAACATAAGCCTAACACAAGATTAGGGCTTAACTGTAATATTCTTAAGTAGGGGCGGGTCCGGAGGACCCGGCCTAAACATAAGTCTAGCTTAAGACTAAAGTAAATAGTATATGAGAAACTGTAATTCTCTTAAGTAGGGGCGGGTCCGGAGGACCCGGCCTAAACATAAGTCTAGCTTAAGACTAAAGTAAATAGTATATGAGAAACTGTAATTCTCTTAAGTAGGGGCGGGTCCGGAGGACCCGGGCCTAACATAAGCCTAACACAAGATTAGGGCTTAACTGTACTATTCTTAAGTAGGGGCGGGTCCGGAGGACCCGGCCTAAACAAAAGTCTAGCTTAGACTAAAGTATAGCCATCCATTCCGGTCGAGCCGGGAGTATAAAAAAGGATGCAACAACAAAAATTTAAGACACAGGGTGTCTGATTTCCCGGGGCGAGGCTAAGCCCCGGGCCGGGAAATAAAAGTATCCAAAACCAAATCGTATAGGAACTCCGGGGTAGTGATCTGTCATATAATCATCATAGGAACTGTTATAAATTAAATAGGGGGGCGGAACTGTAGATAAGAACCGCCAACGGAACCCAGAGGGTTTCATATAACATAAACCAGTGTGATAAGTGAATATAAAATAGGGTGCACCGGGATCCAACTCTGTTGACCGGTGGCCAACCAGACTAGACAGAGCCGAACCCGCCGGGACACCCGGAGGACAAAGTCCATAAACACTGAACTACCCCCTCTACAAGGAGGGAAGGCAACGGTCCCCTAGGGGAGAGGGGGAGAGAAGCCTAGCCACCCACCTAGCGAGAGGGGGAGCATGGGGGAGAATCACGTGATACGGAGCAGCTGGGCTACCAACTGACGATCCCCAACCAGACAGATCAAACGGAGTAATAGCACAATATTCATCATAATAGTAATAGCGTTGATAATATAAAATAAACACATAAAAATTTTTGGGCAAGGCATGCAACATAATAATTAAATCACAAAAGACACACCTGATGGCTTAAAAAATAACATTGCCGCCTAGCACGAAGGTCGGCAGCCATAACGATACGTAAATGATATCGGCCCAAAATTTAAACCACGAGGGTTCTAAACGCTAAATAATGAATATCCATAATAACAAATAAAATTTTTTAATAAAAATAATACATATAGTAACACCGCGAGTGAAACTAAAAGCTCTCAAAACAGGAGTACCAACTATAAATGGAATCAAGCAAGATCGGTATGAACGAAGAGAATAAACTCCTATAATATAAATATTAAACGATCTAGGTTGCTCAAAACACAGTAAAACCCAGCTTGGTACTTAACTTAGACGGTGTCTCCTGGGAAACCGACGAAGAAGCCATAATTCAATGGAAAATAAACCAAAATCGAGAGCACAACAAAAATGCGGGTTACTATACTCGTCGTGCTAAAAGGAGTTTGGTTCTGAGCGGATGCATTGTTAGTAGTACCGAGTGAGGTTGAACGGCTCTCCTCTATTGGGGTTTCTGTCGTGGATGAATCTAAATAGTGCGGGACCTCTGGATTATACGCCCAATTTTATACCGACACCAATAGGTGAGCGAGCTAGTTAACCTAGCACTCCTTTACATTTTTTCTCTGGTATATTTAGCAGTAAATTACCTAAGAATAAGTGCTAATAGGAGCTTATTCACTGGGCGGCACAGGTTCGAGCCCAGAAATATATATATATATACTGTATATACATATATATATAAATTTTTGTTGGGGGGGGGGTCGGGCCATGTCGTCCTGATGGAAGGGTTCCTTTAGGTAGCCTTCTAAGGGATATTTGCTACAGTGATACTCCCAGAGAAATAAACCGAAGGTCTCCAGGATTCTAACTCCTGGCGCGAGTATCCAATTAAGGATATCTCATAATATCGGAGGACGTATTTTTAGATACGACACATAGCAATCTTCACCCCGAATAGATTTAACTCTTTGATGTAAGGGGGAAGAGTGGCAAAAGAAGGGGGTGTCGATCTAGGTACCCTGTGGACCTCCTTCCCTATTACTACTAAGACGCCATTCCTTTTTTTTGTAGCTCTCTGGGCAAGTTGTGCTTCCGTGTTAACCCGGTGTTTTGTTACAAGTTATGGGGAATATTCATCATGCAATCTCCTGCATTTTCATTCTTTGGAAAGTTGAGTATTAATTCTTTCCTGTGTATAATTTTAGTCTCCCTTTCACAGATAAATTTCAATAATTTAAGTGTGTTTGGTTGAGCATTGCCGAGAACCGGAGGCAGCCATTTTACGACTGCAGTTGCCGTTACAATTTCATTTATTTAGTCAGTAGGGCAACACTTCCTCGTATTAAGCTATAATGTTAGCTATTTAGGCAAATTATACAAGTGGTGATTTTGCATACATGAATATTATTCCTCTTCCTATTATGTGACTTTACTGATTGTATGCAGCGGGAATCCCGGCGGTACCAACTACCTTGGCCGGGGATCCTACCAAAGCTAGATTACTCTCGCTCATATATACGTTAGTAAAGTAATTTCCCACATTTAGCCTCACCCTATCGTTCCTTCTCGATTTGTATGAGAATTTACATTCTCTAGAATCTATAGATAAGTTACAATATTCATTCTCTCTCAGAGGGAAGAGGCTAAACTCTTTCTCCCTACCCGAGTGCCACCGCCGATATCGGCAGCAACCACTGTCTTTCTTCATCGCCGTCGAGTAGAACAAAAGTTCTTGCTGCCTCCAGCTTTGATTTAGATAGTGACTAACTCAGGGTGCCTTGTCTTGCCGCCGAAGATGTCATCAGCAAAGGAACCATGCTTCCTCTGCCACCAACGATGTCGTCAGCACAGGAAGCCATGCTTCCTAAGTACACTGTTGAAGGTAGGCGGCATACCTGCTGCCATCTCTCATTTCAATGAACTATAAGACCCTTTACCCTTCCCCTTCTGTCCTTTAGTGACGACATAGCCGGCACAAAACTCCTTCACCGGTTTTCTGACAGTCATCCCGGCTTGCTAGGGTAACTGCATTACCAGCTGGTACCCTGCCGATAGCAGTTAGTTCAGCCGTCTCTGCCACCTTCCCCCTTACTTCCTTCCTTCACAGGAAGGGAATATTATTGGGGGGAAGATTGAGACGGCTCCTGATGGATGCCAGTGGGAAACCTAACAGACTTTGGGAAGTCCTCAGCTTTCCCTTGGGCTGCCATCCACAATTTTTTACCGCCGACGTCATAGCCGGCGACAGGCCCTTTCTGGATGGTTGGAAGCCAGAATCTAACCTAACACCGGCAGTGCTGCCGGCTAAACTACAGTTTACAACTATACAGTAGTACACGTTTTCTAACATACTCTGTGTTTTCTGTCGCAGTCAATTGTTGGGACCACGATATTATGTTGAGGCTGAGTATTCCCTCAACACCCAGATGGTTTTTTCGATCATCAGGACCCTAAAAATATCACCGATCAGTGTTAATACATACTACAGGTGGATAATGTTAGTAAAGACACTTACTAATTCTAACTCTAGTTCCTAGAGTTTTTTCTACCTTGTATTCTCCCTATCAGGGAAACTAAATATTATTACTGACGAAGATCTCAGCAATGGCCTGGGAGAGGAAATACAGATATGTGTCATTTCTACTTCCTTTCAAGCTTACTATCCTAAGCTACCATAAATTATAGTAATTACTATTGTTAAGAATTGTACGCTTTTATATCATTGATATAAAAATTAAATACTCATTGAGCCATTTTTCCTTTATAGGAGGAGCCAATGGAGAAGTGTGCAGCCTTGTTCTGCAACAACAAAGGCAAAGACTTTTGTGGCCACATGAAGTGCAGGACTCATGCCCCCTGCTGCATCGTGTCGGGAGTCCTCAAGTATTGGGACCCAAAGGGTTGCCCCACCTGCTCAACCCAACTGGCCAATGGCTTTGGGGAAGCCGCCCCCCCCCCCCCAGTCAACATAGAGACTAGGGATACAACGAGGGAGACCCTTCAAAAATGGGTAAGAAGGTTCCAGAACTCTCCGGGACCGTACTTACCCAACGACTCCCTAAGGTGCCTACTCTTCCCCAAGGCTCTACCAAACGCGATGGTGCCCCAGGAACAGGTCCAGCCTCCCCTCATACAACTGAAGATTGACACGGACATAGATAAGGCACTGGAAGGCATGGATATCCACCAAGAAAGGATGTCAGAAGTGTCCACTGACACTGAGCAGGACCTACTGCAAGGAGGACCTGAAGAAGACGTGGAACATCCACAAGCGGAAGAAGTTAAACGGCAACTGAAGACCCTCAGTGGATGATGGAATTGTTCCAAAGGGAAGATGAAACGATGAGAGAATCACTCAGGCAGAAGCAGATACTGTTGCAGGAGAGGGTGGACTGCCCTGGACCTACCAAGGGCTCCACTAAGAAGCCCCATAGAGTGTTGAATCTCCCTCACTACTCCGAAACCAACCCCTCCGCATATGCCCATGGTAAATGGGAAACTATTTGTCTCGGAGACGTTGGGGCCAAACTGTTTGAAGACCTTGAGTTCTGGCCTAACTTTTCAGCTTGCCCAGACTGTTACGTGAGACTGCAGGATGAACATGCATCCCATGACGAAACGGTACCCAAAGAGGTCATTGTCTTCGAGCATGACAAAGTGCAAGCCATCCTCCTGAGAATCTTGGAAGGATCCAAGTAAACCAACTCCAAAGTCTCAGCACTGAGCAAGAGACATCCTACCTTTCTTGCTCCTTCCTCCATCTCTTTCCCCTTTTCGGAGAAAGCACTAGATTTTGCCGTCAAGGTAGTCGACGAGAGAAAACCCTGCCCGACCCTAGAGGAATGCAAACCATTCTCTCTAGCACTGCCTACCTGCGAGGAGAATTGGAAGGATGTCCACCTAACATTCTCCGTCTCTAAGTTGGATCCAGAGAAAGCAGGCCAGCAGTTCAATGAGAACCTTCCGAAGTTGCCAGACCATCTTCTGAGTCGGGAACAGGAAACGAAGGAGAGACTTGCGGCCTCCCTTTCTCATCAGAACTGCCTGAAATTGAGTGCAGGTCTACAGAATGCCCCAGAAATGTTCATCTTCCTGGCTAAGTCTCACATGGGTACCCTTGTAAAAGACTTATATGCTTTCCTCAGAGCGAGGAGAGCCTACAGAGAGTTTGTTTTGGCCTCAGCGACCATAAGACACAAACCAAGGAAGCTGATTACCTCGAGCACCTGAGGTAAACACCTTTTCCCACAGGAACGGATCCAAGAGATCATAGCCAGAACAGCCACGGAGAACAGGGACCTTCTCCAAAAGTGGGGCTTGAGCTCTAAGAGGTCCTCAGCCCAAGAATAAAAAGGCATGGACATGACGCAGACCTGCACACCTTCCTGCTTATTGAGAAAGTCTTTCAAGATTTTCGGTGATCAATCTATACTGAAGAAGTTTTTTAATTCTTTCATTCTACCTTGTTTTGAGTATTGTTCTCCTGTCTGGTGTTCAGCTGCTGATTCTCATCTTAATTTGTTGGACAGAAACTTACGGTCTATTAAATTTCTTATTCCTGATCTAGATATTAATCTCTGGCACCGTCGTTCAATTAGTTCATTATGCATGTTGCATAAGATTTTTCATAACTCTGACCATCCTTTACATTCAGATCTCCCAGGACAATTCTATCCTGTTCGTAATACTAGGCAGACAGTTAATTCTAATAGCCAGGCCTTCTCCATCACGAGGCTCAATACTACGCAGTACTCTAGAAGTTTTATTCCAGCTGTGACCAAGTTGTGGAATGATCTTCCTAATCGGGTGGTTGAATCAGTAGAACTTCAAAAGTTCAAAGTTGGAGCAAATGCTTTTTTGTTGACCAGGCGGACATGAGTCTTTTTATAGTTTATTTATGACATATTTGTTTTTGTTGTTGTTAATAGTTTATATATGACATGTCTGTTTTGACGTTGTTACTTATTTTAGAATGATTTATTGTTAATTTGTTCTCTTCATTTATTTATTTCCTTATTTCCTTTCCTCACTGGGCTATTTTTCCCTGTTGGAGCCCCTGGGCTTATAGCATCTTGCTTTTCCAACTAGAGTTGTAGCTTGGATAGTAATAATAATAATAATAATAATAATATGACCACGATGTCTCAGACCACCTTCCAGATGGTCCCTCAACAACTGGTAGCCCAGTCGCCAGTGTTTAACCCTAACTATGAGGGGCAGTCGACTTCCTTTCACCCTAGTCAAAAAGGAAAAGGCCCTAAGAGAAGTTCTCCCGGATGTAACTCCTCTCGGGGCCGAGGAGGACGTGGTCGTGGAAACAAATCAGCAGGACCCCCCAAGCAATGAGTGACTCCAGGTAGGAGGCAGACTGTATTACTTTCGAGATCGCTGGACCTTCGATCCCTGGGCCCACAGCCTAATCACGAATGGACTCGGATGGAAATGGAACAGAACTCCACCCCATTTTCCAGAATTCTTCCAACACTTCACCCCCTTGTTGGATGAATATACCTCAGAACTCTTGAACAAGAAGGTAATAAGGAAAGTGAAGTCCATCAAATTCCAGGGAAGGCTGTTTTGTTTTCCCAAGAAAGACTCAGATAAACTCAGAGTCATTCTAGACTTGTCTCCACTCAAGAAGTTCATTGAGAACAACAAGTTTCGGATGCTTACTTTGCAACACATGAGGACCCTTCTACAAAAAGGGGCGTACACAGTCTCAATAGACCTAGGAGAAGCTTACTGACATCTTCCAATGAGTCGCCCTTTCTCCTCCTACCTAGGATTCAAGCTACAGAAGAAGTTTGTCTTCAGAGCAATGCCCTTCGGACTGAACACAGCCCCAAGGATATTCACGAAGCTAGCACACATAATCGTCCAGCAGCTACGCGCCGAAGGAGTTCAAGTGGTAGCATAACTAGACGATTGGCTGGTATGGGCAGCATTCAAGACTACTTGTCTGCAGGCAGCCAACAAGGTGATCCAGTTCCTGGAACACCAGGCTTCAAGATCAATCGCAAGAAGTCTTGCCTTTCTCCAGCTCAGAAGTTCCACTGGCTAGGAATCCAAAGGGATTTAAAGTCACAACACCTCTCCAATCCATCCAAGAAGAGGAGAGAGATAGTGGGAGCTGTCAAGAGACTAATCCGTCACAAGAGGATTTCAAGATGCCAACAGGAAAGAGTATTGGGCTCTCTCCAGTTCGCAGCAGTGACAGACCCCGTGCTAAAAGCACGTCTAAAAGATGCACCAGGAGTCTGGAGAAGATACGCATCAAACGCTCGAAGAGATCAACTATGGTTGACCCCGACCCTGTTGCGCAAGCAGTTAAGGACGTGGTAAACAGCCAAGAGCCTAGCACGGACAATTCCCCTGCAACCACCACAACCATCAGTGGTGATAGACACCATCGCCTCCTCGGAAGGACGGGGAGGCCATTCTCACGAGAGAAAAGTGTAAGGGAATTGGTCGCACCAGTTCAAAACCTCTCATATCAACATTTTTGAAGCTCTGGTAGTTTTTCTGACATTGAAGAAACTATCCCCTCGCAGAGCAATCTACATCAGATTGGTCCTGGGCAACAAAGTGATAGTAAAATGTCTAAATCGACAAGGCTCGAGATCACCTCACATCAACCATGTGATATTAGTCACCTTCTACCTGGGAAGGAAGAAGGGATGGCACCTATTAGCAGTTCACCTACAAGGGTTCCGCAACGTGACGGCGGACGCTCTTTCCAGGCAAAAGCCCATAGAGACAGAATAGTCGCTAGACGCAGACCCATTTTCCTTCATCTCGGAAAAACTCCCGGAACTGCAGATCGACCTCTTCGCAACGAGTGACAAGAAGCTACCTCGTTATGTAGCCCCTTATATGGACCCTCAACCATAGGCGATGGATGCCATGTCCCTCGACTAGAACAGGTGGAATCGCATTTACCTGTTTTCACCAACCAATCTCCTGCTAAGAGTCCTCGACAAGCTAAGATCCTTCAGAGGGACAGCAGCAGTAGTGGTCCCAAGTGGGCCAAAAGTAACTGGTTCCCTCTAGTTCTAGAGCTGAAACTGAAGCTGGTTCCTCTGCCGGATCCAGTATTATCTCAATTGATTCAGAAGTCGACTGTCTACGCTTCATCCTCGAGAGCCAACAACCTACATCTCATGATTTTCTCGCCCTAATGGCGAACAAAAAGTTTGGTATCTCGAAGGATAAAGTTGACTTCATCGAAACGTATAAGTCAAGTTTGACTAGGATACAACATGAATCATCATGGAAGAAATGGGTTTCCTTTGTTAAAACAAGGAAACCGACAGAAATATCGATAGATTTCTGTCTCACATTCTTCATATACCTACACGAACAAGGCCTGGATTCTACTACGATTACCTCTAGTAAGTCGGCCCTGGCTAGACCACTTCGGTACGCCTTTGAAGTGGACCTCTCTAGAGAAATATTTAATAAGATCCCAAAAGCATGCGCTAGACTCAAGCCACCAACCCCACGAAAGCCCATCACGTGGTCTTTGGAGAAAGTCTAGCACTATTCTTCGAACCTAAACAATGAGGATTGTACGCTAAAGGATCTAACACAGAAAGTAATTTTTCTGTTTGCAATAGTCTCTGGGGTTAGGTTAGTGAAATAGTGGCCTTATCCAGAAACAAAGGCCATATTCAGTTCCTAGACACAGGAGAACTGAACCTCTTTCCTGATCCTGCCTTTCATGCAAAGATTGAGCTACCCACTTAAAGGTGGGGTCCTTGTAGAATCTGTTCACTGAAGGAAGATGCCTCTCTGTGCCCAGTAGAATGTCTTAAGGTCTATCATCGGAGAACTTCAGACTTCAAGAGAGGACAGCTCTTCAGAGGCAAAACTTCAGGATCAAACCTATCCCTAAGACAACTGAGAGCGAAGCTCACCTACTTTATCCGTAGAGCGGATCCTGACAGTACACCCGCAGGTCACGATCCGAGGAAAGTTGCTTCTTTGTTGAACTTTTTTCAAAATATGGACTTTGAAAGACTCCACTCATACACTGGGTGGAGATTATCCAGGGTCTTCTACAAACACTATGCGAAGCAAGTACATGAAATAAAACATTTTGTGGTGGCAGCGAGTAGTGTTATTAAACCTGTCGTCTAGTGCAGCGATGAACAGTGGACTGTTTTGGGACTCATCGTGTGCATAGGTACACTTACCTTCTAGGGCAAATCACAACAATGATTAACATACTGTTCCATATAGGTGCATATCTAACCAATAACACCAGTGCCGAGTGAACGTTTGCGTCACAGTGTTAATGAATTTCCAAAAATCTGTACAAGTCAGACAAATTTGGTTTCACATTTCCATTGAGTGTCATTATTCTGATAATTAAATTACACATTTTTTCTACAGGAGAAAATATGGACCCTGATGTGTTTAAATGCTGGATCTGATTCATACTCTATTGTAACTACATTTGATAATTTAGTTGCAAAATAAAAATACTAAAACGTATTTGCGTCTTATTACTGCTATCTAAGTTAGAGAAAAATAAAACATGCTAGAGTTTTATTTAATCCCTATAAGGGCCTAAAACTTGAAATCAGGATACAGATTTCCATGGTAAGTGAAATGTAAGCTCTAAAGTTTTACTTTCTGTTCCTACGGAAATTCAATCCTTGAATCCTTATTGTTGATGTCGACACTTTCCCTGAAGGGGGCAGGAAGCACTAAACCAACTCCAGGCTTAGTGGAAATGACAGTAACCTGGAATTTCACATATAAGTCTAGTAGACCAGATAAGGAAATCCATTCAAGGTAGAAGGCACATACACAAACCCATAGCTATAGTAATTTCAAGTTAATTCTCTAGTATGCTTCCATCAGAATGACATGGCCAGAGCCCAAAAAATGGATTTTGAGCAAAGTGAAAAATCTATTTTTGGGTGAGAGTGCCATGTCGTCCTGATGGACCCACCCTTTTGCTGACCCCTCCCAAAATTACTTTATCTGCAGTCATTTCTGCTTAACGACAAAAGGAATGGCGTCGCGGTAGTAGTAGGGATGAAGGTCCACCGGGTACCTAGAACGGCACCCCCTTCTTTTGCCACTCTTCCCCCTTACATCAAAGAGTTAAATCTATTCGGGGTGAAGAATGCTATGTGTCGTATCTAGAATACATCCCCTGATATTATGCGATATCCTTTATTGGATACTCGCGCCAGGAGTTAGAATCCTGGAGACCTTCGGTTTAATTCTCTGGGAGTATCACTGTAGCAAATATCATTAGAAAGCTACCTAAGGGAACCTTCCATCAGGACGACATGGCACTCTCACCAAAAAATAGATTTTTCACTTTGCTCAAAATCCGTTATTTATTTATGTATATATATATATATATATATATATATATATATATATATATATATGTATATATATATATATATATATATATATATGTATATATATATATATATATATATATATATATATATATATATATATATATATTATACTGTATGTATATAGTATTATTTCATCATACAGTTATTTCTCTGATTTCTTTGCAATTTGGGAGTTTTTAACTGCTTCTTCAGATCTAGCATTCATATTATATCAGTTGAACATGATATTACTATGTCCTAGTAAATAACTATTGTAATGGTTATCACTGTTTAACAGTAAACAAAGCTCTGCATAACTGAAATACAGTTAACAGTCAAGAGAATTTTATCTTATTTGTAATATCATATACAGTATATACTGTGGCCACTGGGGCAAAACAACAACTACAAAAGCACCAACGTATCCCTGCGTGATGTTAGAGGCAACTAAAAGGGACGGGGCGAGGGGGCTGGGAACCCCCTCTCCTGTATTATAAACTCCTGTGAGACATCGAAGATGTGGAGCTGGGGAGAGAGTGACTGCTCTCCACACTCTAGTTTTGGGGTGTCTGAATGTATGTGGAAGTAGTATGATAGAGAGTAAAAGATATGAGATTGGAAGTATGTTTAGTAATTGAAGGAGGGATATATTGGCTTTGTGTGAGACAAATATAAAAGGAAAAGGTGAAGTGATGTTTAGTGGAATGACTGGTAGTGTCTGGGATGGAAAGGAGAAGAGCAAGAGAGGGTGTGGCTTTATTACTGAGTGAATAGATGACAGGTAAAGTAGTGGAATGGTAGGAGATATAATAAAGGTTAATGTGGGTAAGGGTTAGGTTGGGTAGGGAATGTTGGTCTTTTGTTAGTGTGTATAGGCCAGATTGTGAAAAAAGTGAAGAGCAGAATGAGTTCTGGAATGAATTAACTAGGTATGTAGAAGGACTGGGTAGAAGGAATTATGTAGTTGTCATGGGTGACTTAAATGCTAGAGTGGGCGCTGGAGAGGTAGAAAGTGTCACTGGGAAGTATGGCGTACCAGGTGAAAATGAGAGTGGTGAGAGGCTGGTAGATATGTGTTGAACAAAAGATAGTGATAAGTTCTAGCTTTTTCAAAAAGAAAGATAAAAACAAGTATACATGGGTAAGAGTGGCAAATGAAAGAGTGGTAGAAAGGGCGTTAATGGATTATGTGTTGATAACTAAAAGAATGCTAGGAAGATTGAAAGACGTGCACGTGTTTAGGGGTATGGCTAACGGTATGTCTCATTTTTTGGTGGAAGGAAAATTAGTTGTAGCAAAAGAATGGGGGAATAGAGTAGGTGGATGTAAAAGGGAGCTAGTGAGGGTTGAAGAGCTAATAAAACCGGGGGTGAAAAGTAAATATCAAGAAAGGTTGAAAATGGCATATGACGAAGTGAAAGTAAGAGAAACTGGTAATTTAGAGGAGGAGTGGAAGTTAGTAAAAGAAAATTTTGTTGGGATTGCAAGTGATGTGAGTGGCAAGAAGTTTGTTGGAGGCAGCATGAGGAAGGGCAGTGAATGGTGGAATGAAGAAGCGAAGTTAAAAGTGGAAGAGAAAAAGAGGGCACTTGAAGAATGACTGCAGAGTAATAGTGTAGAGAAGTATGAAAGCTATAGAGAGAAAAATGTGGAAGTAAAGCGCAAGGTAACTGAGGCAAAGAGGGCGGCTGACCTGAGATGGGGTCAAGGATTGGGTCATTCATATGAAGAGAATAAGAAGAAGCTTTGGAAAGAAGTGAACACAGTAAGGAAGGCTGGTTTGAGACTTGAAGAGACAGTGAAAGATGGAAATGGAAGGTTGTTAAAAGGAGAGGAGGCAAGGAAAATGTTGGCTGAATATTTCGAAAGTTTACTGAATGGTAAGGATAAAAGGGAGGCAGATATAATTGCTGTTGCAGGTGTTGAGGTGCCAGTGATGGGAGATGAGAATGAGAGAAAGATCATAAGAGAGGAAGTGAGGAGAGCACTAGATGAAACGAGAGTAGGAAAAGCACCTGGTATGGATAGTGTGAGAACTGAGATGTTAATGGAAGGGGGTGTGACTGTACTTGAATGTTTGGTTTCACTGTTTAATATGTGTTTTGTGTTGTCAATAGTACCAGTGGATTGGGTTTGTGCCTGTATTGTACCACTATATAAGGGTAAGGGAGATGTGCATGAGTGTTGTAATTCAAGGGGTATCAGTTTGTTGAGTTTGGTTGGAGAAGTGTATGGAAGAGTACTAATTAATAGGATTAAGGATAATACAGAGAATGCAATCTTAGAAGTACAGGGTTGTTTTAGAAAAGTTAGGGGATGTACGAATCAGATTTTTACAGTTAGGCAGATATGTGAGAAATATCTAGCAAAAGGTATCGAGGAGTATGTTGCGATTATGGATCTGGAGAAAGTGTATGATAGAGTTGATAGGGAAGCGATGTGGAATCTGATGAGGTTATATGGAATTGGTGGAAGGTTGTTGTAAGCAGTGGAAAGTTTCCACAAAGGTAGTAAAGCAAGTGTTAGGATAGAAAATGAAGTGAGCGATTGGTTTCCAGTGAGAGTGGGGCTGAGACAGGGATGTGTGCTGTCGCCATGGTTGTTTTTAACTTGTCTGTTGATGGAGTGGTGGGAGAGGTGAATGCTCGAGTCCGTAGACGAGGATTGAAACTGATAGACGAGAATGATCATGAATAGGAGGTAAATTAGTTGTTGTTTGCGGATGATACTGTACTGGTTGCCGACTCGGAAGAGAAGCTTGGCCAATTAGTGATAGAATTTGGAATGGTATGTGAGAGAAGGAAGTTGGGAGTTAATGAGGATAAGAGTAAGGTTATGAGATGTACAAAAAGGGAAGGTAGTGCGAGGTTGAATGTCATGTTGAATGGATAGTTACTTGAGGAAGTAGATCAGTTTCAGTACTTGGGGTCTGTTGTTGCAGCAAATGGTGGAGTGGAACCAGATATACGTCAGGGAATGAATGAAGGATGCAAAGTGTTGGGGGCAGTGAAGGGAGTGGTAAAGAATAGAGGGTTAGGGATGAATGTAAAGAGAGTTCTGTATGAGAAAGTGATTGTACCAACTGTGATGTATAGATTGGAGTTGTGGGGAATGAAAGTGACGGGAAGACAGAAAT
Source organism: Palaemon carinicauda (assembly GCF_036898095.1). Classification (NCBI taxonomy): domain Eukaryota; kingdom Metazoa; phylum Arthropoda; class Malacostraca; order Decapoda; family Palaemonidae; genus Palaemon; species Palaemon carinicauda. The sequence continues at coordinate 42,808,712 of NC_090761.1, forward strand.
TGAATGTGTTTGAGATGAAGTATCTGAGGAGTATGGCTGGTGTATCTCGAGTAGATAGGGTTAGGAACGAAGTAGTGAGGGTGAGTGGATATGAATGTGTTGAGGTGGTTTGGCCATGTTAAGAGAATGGAAAATGGCTGTCTGCTAAAGAAGGTGATGAATGCAAGAGTTGATGGGAGAAGTACAAGAGGAAAGCCAAGGTTTGGGTGGATGGATGGAGTAAATAAAGCTCTGGGTGATAGGAAAATAGATGTGAGAGGCAAGAGAGTGTGCTAGAAATAAGAATGAATGGCGAGCAATTTTCCAGTAGGCCCTGCTGCTTCCTCCGATCGCCTTGGATGACCACGGAGGTAGCAGCAGTAGGGGATTTAGAGTTATGAAGCTTCATCTGTAGTGGATAATGGGGGAGGGTAGGCTGTGGCACCCTAACAGTACCAGCCGAACTCGGTTGAGTCCCTCGTCAGGCTGGGAGGTATGTTGAGAAGGTCCCCTTCTTTTCATTTGTTTGATGTCGGCCACCCCCCAAAGTTGGGGAAGTGACTTGGCATATATATAGACAAAAAGTACAAAATAGATGTTATTAATTTGGTTGCTTGGTTGGTAACATAAAATCATTTTGCAACCAATGTATAGGTAGTATCAGACAGAAATAATAATGATGACAATTATATTACTCAAAAGGGTTTTTCTGTTAAAGTATTAATTTGTAATCTTCCTCTACAGAATATAAATACTGCATAGTAAAAGATTGATGCACAATACCGAAACAGATAACTTCTCACTTGATAATATGCAAGACAAATCTGAAAGTTACAGAAAATCGCTGCAAAATATCTTCGAGGGAAATGAGGACAAACTTATCAATCTTATGGGAGACTAGGATTTCTTTGCACAAAGCATATCACACAAAATTTCCTAGAATTTCATTCTCATTTCATGAAGTTGATGTTGGCTTTACAAATATATACATTTCTTGTGCCAATGGCCAAAATAAAAATGGTTATTCATGCCAGTGAAAAGCCTGAAAAACATGTAATATAAATAACAAACTGCTATATCATAATTTTACTGTAATTACATATGCAAATTTTATATCTTACTATATAGTCATGGGTTTAATCACTTACCTTATCCATTATAATTTCCTTAAGTTCACGTCTCACATCTAGATCTAGGATTATTCCAAATAAAAGTAAACTGACCCCTTGGAGAGAATTAAACACAGTGAATACTATTGATAGTTGGCTAAGGGCTGTAAAGAAAGAATGATTGAAATTAATAATCATCTAGTATTGCAAAAGTGTCAGCATCTGCCCTGAGAAAATACAGCTATGCAGGAATACAACAAACAATAAACTTCATAAGGAAAATTCCATAATTTATACTGCGTTGAAACACTGTTAAGGTTTAAAGTCACTCATGAATGGCAGAGACAAGGGACAGTGACAGTGCCCCAGAGACTGACCCTATCTACAAGCGATCAATGCCTAAGGCTCCTCTCCACCCAATTTAGAACCATTGAGGTCCCGGCAATGGGTGCTGATGACTCAGCAGGTAAACCTATAGGCTCCCTTAAAACGCCCATCCTTAGCTCACATGGATGGTGTGGTTGCAGATACTACAAGAAACTATCAAGCTTGTAAGGGTTTTGAACACCAGTCCAGCAGATTGTCAGGCATGGATGTTTCCAATAGACTACCCACAACCCAGTGGAATCATGCAAAACACTTCCCTGACTAATCCAAAGGTACAAGTAAAGGATTTAGATGATGGAAGTCACAAACTCTTGTAAATAAAAGAAAACTAGAGTAAATATTTTGCTAAGGGAGTCCAAGTCCAAAATGTCTAGTGAATATATCAAAAGACTTCTTAGTTCTTTAATTTGGAGCCATTCAAGCATTTTTCATTGACTATCATGCACAAGTTCATATGTAACAAAGTGCAAAGCAATATCGTTTAATATGTGGATGTACACTTCAAATGGCAATCATATGCTAGAAAAAATTTATTCTGGCCTTAACATATTCAAGAGCGCAAACAAACTATATATATCATGGGCTACCTACCATTTTGCTTACATATCAGTAACACTTACTATGTATGCATCAATGCATATACATCATAAACAAAGATATAAACGCACATATATAAAACAATATACCTGCGGTCATATATAAGAAGCCAAAACTCCATGTGAGTCCAAGGATGATGAATATGGTGATAGATCCAATGAATTTATAGCAGGTAGGTCTGTTGCTGTTTGCTCGAGAATCCCCAACTGCACGGCTTTTGCAAACGATGTGCATGACCATGGCGAAAGCTACCGTATTAATCTGTAAATGATACAGATTGTTAATATTTCTATTTGCTGTATTACCTAACCTCTCTCTCTCTCTCTCTCTCTCTCTCTCTCTCTCTCTCTCTCTCTCTCTCTCTCTCTCTCTCTCTCTCTCTCTCTCTCCTCTCTCTTATATATATATATATATATATAAAATATGTATGTATATATATATATATATATATATATATATATATATATATATATATATAAATATATGAACATATAAACATTATACATATCTATAAACAGTCAGCCCTCAGTATTAGCTGGTTCCATAATTGAGCACTTGATCTTTTGGGATACAGAAAACAGTATAAACTATGAATTAAAAAAAAATCACGTTTTCGTGGTTTCACGATTAGTACTCTCATGCCCCGATGTTTTAAAAACCAACCGCACTCCTTTGCACCAGGCCTTCTTAGTGCCAGCCCATCTCTCGCTGACAAATATGCATGAAAGCTTTATGGCTAATACTATACATGTTAAGTTTTTATAGTTTATAAAGTGATATTTATTTCAATATTGTTGTTCTTCTTAAAATATTTTATTTTTCCTTGTTCCCTTTCCTGACTGAGCTATTTTCCCCATTGGTGCCCCTGGGCTTATAGCATTCTGCTTTTCAAACTAGGGTTGTAGCTTAGCAAGTAATAATAATAATAATAATGTAAACTAATCAGTGATAAACTCTGCATAGTAATTCTTATATAAAAAATGATTAAAAGTTGGTATATACATTATGTTTAAGTAATATTTGCATAATGCTGATGAAAAATATAAATTTTCATTACAGTTAAAAGAAAAGATTCTCTCTCTCTCTCTCTCTCTCTCTCTCTCTCTCTCTCTCTCTCTCTCTCTCTCTCTCTCTCTCTCTCTCTCTCTCTCTCTCTCTCTCTCTCTCTGAATAATTTTCTATTAGAAGAATTGTTATATTAATGAAGAAAAATACGGAAATTAAAATCTATATAGAATATACAGTAACCAGCAACTTCCTCATTTGTTAATAAAAGAATTCGAACTATTCTCAAAAGAAAGGTTTCTAAAATTACAATCACGTGATATGATTTCTTTTTCAGTTAAATTAAACTCAAATTTTGATAAGTTAGTCTAACGCACCAGATTAAACAGAAAATGAAATGCAATTACTATCAACCAGTTCCTTAAAATCAATAAAAGCTGTAATCCTTCGTTATTCATTCAGACTGCAGTTAGTTTCTAATAAATTGAAGGGGACAGGAAATTAGGGCGGGAGATATTTACTCTTCTTTATCTTATGCTATGTTTAAAAAGACCTCTTTTTGAAAAAAAAACAAAATTTTATATTAAGAAATAAGAAAGACAGAGGAAACATATTTACTTTATAAAACAAACAATTTGATGTAACCTTCCAGAGGGGGGTGTTGAATACTGGCTGCGTCGGAATACGACGACAAAGTGAGAATATCGACGTTTAATGAAGTAAATTTTCAGTTTTTTCCATAAAATTTTGTCTGTTAATTTAATTTAATATCAAAAGAGACTTAACCTACTGGGAAATATTGAGAACAGTAAATAAGGATAATAACCAATAAGAAAGGCTATAAAACGGATTTTGAGCGAAGCAAAAAATCTATTTTTGGGTGAGGTAGCCATGTCGTCCTGATGGAAGTTCCTTCGTTAGTAGTTTCCTAGGTTATATTTGAGTCAAATATAACCTAGGAAGCTACTAACGAAGGAAATTCCATCAGGACGACATGGCCTGAGCCCAAAAATGAAAATAAAAATGTGTGAATAACAGGAATGAAAGCAATAACGGATTTTGAGCGAAGCGAAAAATCTATTTTTGGGTGATATCGCCATGTCGTTCTGATGGAAGGTTCCTAATAGTAGCTTCCTAAGGGATATATGGACTACAGTGATATTCCCAGAGAATTTACCTTTAGGTCTCCAGAATTCTAACTCCTTGCACGAATATCCTTAAAATTTCTCTCAAGGATATCGCATAATATCAGGGGACGTATTCTTGACACGCCACATAGCAATCTTCACCCCGATTATGAAGGTGGACAAAGAAGGACAGACAGAAGTTCATTGAAATTTCTTTTGGTCCTTTTGCTTTTACAAAAGCAACCCACTTTTTCCAAGATGACTCATATTGTCTTCTAGTTGACTTAGACTTGTATTCTTCTAAGAATTCTATATTGCCTTCTGAGATCCCAAATCTTTTCCTAGCTGCTAGGGCAAGAAAATCATGAAATGAAGGGTTTGGGCTCTCTGTGATAAATTGAAGGCAATTAACTTCTGAACCTTCTGAGATAGTACTGGGTTCAGTACTAGGGCCAGCCTCAGCCTCAGTTCCTTCACTAAAGGGAACCAGTTGCTCTTGGGCTACTTGGGAGCCAACATAGCCACTCCTCCCTGCAAGGATCTCAGCATGTTGAGGACCTTCAGCAGGAGATTGGATGGTATGAACAGGAATTCCTGAGTCCATCCCTTCCATACTAGAGACATTGTGTCTTATCTCCACTAGAGGATACTCGTATGGGGCTACATATCCAGGTAGTTTCTTGATGACACTCGTGACGAAGAGGTCGAACTGCAGCTCGGGGACTTGTTCCCATCTGGGAGAGAATAGGTCTGCATCTGTGGACCATTCTAACTCTATCAGCTTGAGCCCGAGTAGAGCATCCGCTGTCACATTGTGGATCGATTGTACATGAACTGCTGATAGGTGCCATCCTTTTAGGCAAGGGATGGCTAACATCACTTAAACTATATGAGACGCTCTCTAGCCTTGTCGGTTCCGACGTCTCATTATCGCTTCGATCTGCGTGGAGAGATTCCCCACCCACGACAGGATTAACATGGCCTTGGATAGAAATGACCGAATCCCTTGGATTTTCCTCTGATGGGAGTGAACACCCCATTCTTCAAACTAGGCATCCATGCGGATGATCTTCAATAGTCGGGGTAGTTGCAAGGGCACGGTCTTCAATAAGCTTTTGGCCTTTGACCATCGTTAGGGAAGGGATTAAGGAAAGACCGATATCGGTCTTTTTAGATCTCTTAGAGCATTTGATGCGTATCTTCTCCAGAGCCTTAACGCATCTTTCAGCTGTGCTCTTAGCACTAGGTCTGTCACTATTGCAAACTGGAGAGAGTTCAGAACTCCTCCTTGTTAGCGTCTTGGAATCCTAACTGATTACCATAGTCTCTTGACCGACCTTGCGATCTCCTTTTACATCCCCAAGGGAAAGGAGAGCTGGTGTGACCACAGGTTTCAATGGTTTTTTAACCATTGTAGCCTTTGAGCTGGAGAGAATCGAGACTTCTTGAAGCTGATATTGCATCCCCGATGTTCCAGGAACCGGATCACTTTCTTGGATGCTCATAGACCAGCCACTTCGGGTGCTATCCACCGCAGCCTTTCGCCCAGGTACTTTGTTGCCTGAACCATTCCTAGGCTTGGTTTTTGCGTGACTGTGTCCACCAATCCCGTGAAGATACTTAGGACTGTGTTTAGTCTGACAAGTATCTTTCCTAGGACATACGTTATCCTCTGTAACTTGAATCCTAGGTAGGAGGAGAGGGGCGACTGACTGGAAGCTGCCAACAGACATCTTTCAGGTCTGACGAGACTGTGAACACCTCTTTTTGAAATAGGGTCCTTATGTTCAGAAGGATTAACACTATGAACTTGCTGTTTTGTTTGAACTTGTTGAGTGGCGACAAATCCAGAATGACTTAGTTTTCTTGAGTCCTTCTTGTGAACACCAAACAGCCTTCCCTGGAATTCGATGGAGTATACTTTCCTTACCACCTGTATGCTCTAGAGCTCTAAGGTATACTCTTCCAGGATGTGGTTGGAGTGTAGGAAGAGTTAAGGAAATGATGGTGGAAGCATGTCTATTTTTCAACCTAGTCCCATCTTGATTAGGCCTTGGACCCAAGGATCGAAGGTCCAGCGATTCTGAAGGAACCTCCATCCTACCAGAAGTGTCTCTTTGCTTCGACTGATCAGAAGTTTTACATCTTCGACCACCTGCCTGTGGTACCGCGGTCATCAAAACTGTGGGATGTTGTTGAACAGCCCGTGGAAAATTTCAACACTTTTCCGTCTTCCTTTTAGGCCGGGGACCCACATCCGTGGAAGACTTTCTCTTTGAAAAGATGCTCCACTTCTGGAGAAGTCCTATGTTATCCGTGGTGGCTTTCTTAATCACCTCTCTAACCACCTCATTTGGAAAGAGGTCTCTACCCCAGATGCTGGAAGATATTAGCTTCCCGGTTTCGTGTTTCACTGTTGCGGCAGTGAACACAAACTCCCTACAGGCTCTCCTAGCCTTCATAAAGGCATAAAGGTCTTTTACTAAGGTGGCCATATGCATTTTGGCCAAGACCATGAGCATGTCTAGGGTACTTTGATGGGCTGAACACAACTCTATGCAGTTCTGTAGGGATAGGGAGGCTGCAAGTCTCTCCTTTGTCACTTGTTCCTTACCCAAAAGAAACTCAGAAAGTTTAGGGAGATTCTCGCTAAACTGTCGTCTAGCGACATCCGCGTCTAGTTTTCCTACTGAAAAGATTAAGTGGACTTCCTTCCAATCCTTCTCCTGCATGGGAAAGGCTGGTGACAGAGGCTTGCAATCCTTGACTGCAGGACATGGTTTACCTGCCTTCACTGCCTTGGCAACAGATTTAAATGCCTTCCACGTAAAGGGGAATGATATTGAAGCAGGAGCAAGAAAGGAAGGAAGTCTCTTACTTAGTGTGAACACTTTCGACACCGTGTAACCCACCTTTCTCAGGCTACTTGACAAGATAGCCTGTGCCTTATCATGGTCGAGAATCATGACCTTCAGTTCCGTTTCTTTGCTTGACGTTGGTTCATGCTTCAGTCGAGTGAAGCAATTAGGTTTCATGCTTCAGTCGAGTGAAGCAATTAGGGAAAGAGTCAAAGCTTGGCCAAAACTGGATTTCGTCTAAAGGAACAGCACCCAACTTCTCCGAGATGTAGAGTTTGCCGTCTAAAATCGGCATAAGCTCCGCAAACCTCCAGAGATTGGTTTTGGAGCATGTCGGAAGGTCTTGGTCTCTGGGTCGTTTGTATGACCCTTGGGGAGCGACAAGTGGAGCTTCACAGAGCTCTATCTTGAATTTCGCTTCCTCCTTTTTGCCTTGTTTGCGAAAGTTTTCTATTAGACCTTTCATATGGGCCAGTAATTGGTCCATTTTGTCTAATAGAGGGGTAGAGGGTGAAGATGTCGATGTTAACGGCTCTAGAGCCGGCACAGACGGAAGCAATTCCGACACGACATTGTCCACCTCTTCCCGTGGCAGCTCCCTGCCCTCCGTCCCAAGGGCTATCTGGCCACAGGGAGGTGCAAATCGTGCATGGGGCACCACTATTTCCCTACTTGCTTTCGGGAATAGTAGGCTACGTATCCTATCATTAGGTAGGTATGGTCCCGGAGAGATTTTCTGGAATCCTCTTACCCAGTTGCGTAGTTTCTTACGAGCTGCATCCCTAGACTCCATCAACTTGGGATTATCGAAACCCTCAGACATTAAGGTTCGACATACATTACAAACTTGAGGGTTCCAATAATGCAGGGATTCAGAAATAATATTGCAGGGGGCATGAAACCTGCATGTATTATGACCGTAAAAGTACTTACTCTTGATATTGCAGAAGACTGCAACACATGTCATCTGGGGTTCCTCCTGTAAAGAAAGGAAAGCAGAATGAGTATATAATTGAATATCTCACTGATAAGCAATATGTAAAAGTCATCTTTTAACTAAAATAGCTTAGGATAGTAAGCTAGAAAGGGATAGTGGGAGACACATACTTGTGTATCCCTTGCAAGCAAATACTGTTACCTCCCCTCAGTATTAACTATAAGGAGATTCCTTTATCAAGGAACTCTAACGAAAGGGTTCTAACCCCTAGGGGTAGAAAAGTGTACAAGTCACTGCCCCATTTTATTATTTAACACTGTGGGGTAAGGATGACTGATTTCTAATCAGAGTATTGAAGGAATTCTTTTCTTTCAATATAGGAATGGTCTCAGCAGAAGCCCGCACAAGGGTACCAAAGATATGTTAGAAATTAACTACTGTATAATCATACTATAGTTTTCTGCTTGCAGTATATACTATATTGCAAAATACCGACTACTGTATAATTATATATAATGTAGTTCAGCCAGTGTGCTTCCATTATGGCTAGCATCTGACGGCACAGTCCAGCCGGCATGATGCCGACTGGACTACGAAATGTAAAAGACATATATTTGTGTATCATACCCAGCCCATTTGCTGTGACCTTCCCTTCCAATATTAAAATCATAGAGTTTCCTGATCAGGGAAACTCAAGGATAAGGGTTCTAACCTTTTAAGGATAGACGTGTAATACCACCAGCCCTTTAATCTATTTAATATTGTAGGGTAATATGAAAACTGATTTCTAATCAGAATATTGAAGAAATTCTATTCTTTCAATATAGGATTGGTCTCAATAAACACCTGGGCAAGGATACCCAAGATATATTGGAAAATAACTACTAGTATAATATATACAATAGTTTTCTATCTGCAGTATATCCTATACTGCAAATATACTGACTACCTGTATAAACATATACTGTAATTCAGCCGGCATATAGCCGGCATAGCTAGTCCCTGCCAGTGCAGCCAGCATGCTAGCTAAAAGAGAGAGAGACAGCATGGAGTGAAGGCTGCCTCATTACTGTGTATGTATACACTAATTAAGGATGTAAATATCTAATTTACTGCCTTTCTCCAGAAAGAAGGTTCAAATGGAAGGGGAGAATGTAACATTCAGGCTTCCATCCAGCCACCAGTACCATCGCCGGCAAGGTCCGGCCGGCACATGGCCGGCAGGCTAGCACCCAGCAGCACTGGTACAGTCGGCATACTTCCAGCTGAGTCAGCACCTAACTGTGCCGGTCTGGCCGGCATACCGCCGACCAGGCTAATACCCCAGCAATAGAACTTGTGGCCGGCAGTCCAAGGGAGGACTGATGAACCTTGGTGACAGAAGAGACTTCCCACCAACAGCCATCATGGCCGCCAACAGCCATCATGGCCGCCAGCCGTCATGGCCGCCGACAGATGACATGGCTGCCAGCAGCCTACATAGCCGCCAACAGTTTGTGTAAAACATGGCCACCGGCAGTTGTCGTGTCTGCCAGCAGCCAGCATAGCCGCAGGCAGTCGGACAACAGCTGTTGAGTAGGAGTCTGGCCAACCCCACAATCCACCGGCAAACGGTGAGATTGCAGGATGACGGCTCAAAGAGATACGATGGCTAGGCCATCACAAAAGAACAGAGTGAGAGGGAAAAGGGTCCTGTATGAGGTGTGGAAGGAACCGGCAAGGTTGCCGGTCCTACACACCCTTAAGAAACTCTGTTTCTGTATCGGCGCCATCCTAGGCGGCAGGAGAATTTCTATTCTCCAACCTAGGGTCTGCCAATACAGTTAAGGGAACGGCAGCAGTGCCGCCTCTTCTCAACAAGGCAGAAACAGAGTTCCAGTACCGGCGCCATCCTAGGCCTCAGAAGAATGACTATTCTTCAGCCTAGGGTCTGCGAGCACAGGACTAGTCTACTAGACCAACAGGAGAAGGTGGCGGCATCATATAACCACTTCAAGTGCGGCCTAGGGAGGTCTAGACTCCTAGCCGGCAGGGGAATGACTATTCACCCTGCTGGCCGGCTGTTGGCACAAGACTAAACTCTCTGAGGTTCTGACTGAATCCCAAAACCTGCTATCTGCGGTTAAGGGAAGGGACAGAGAACCCTAGGCTAGTCATGTCTGAATAAAAGCTCGAGGCACGACCCACTAGGGTTGTAGCCTAAGGCTACACTCAGAGGGAAGGAGAGATTACACATAAATCTCCACTAGAGACGAATATTGGTTTATATAATAATTCTAGGAGATATCTATCTCCGTCTGAATTGATAAACCAATACACGAGGGTAACTGGGGAAATGTCGAAAATATACTGTATCGCCTAGGTTAGGTTACCTAGGCAAGATGAGATCTCGGTTACCTAAATCACCGAAACTCTGACTTATACGATCGACATAAAAAAAGGAAAATTATGCACATTATAAATATCTTTACAAGTATAATTATGCCTAAATAGCTTTCATAATTAATTAATTAATGCTATTTCAACCGGGAATGTCGTTCTACTAACTAAATAACACATGCCTAACGAACGACAGCGCTCATGGCACCTCCGGTAACAGGCCTAGCTCCTAATCATAATAAATTACTCTAATTTCACTGTGAGACAGGAGCTAAAATACACACATTGTAAAGAATCAATACTCAACTTTCCAGAGGCGAAAGAAGCTGGAGATTGCATAATAATCCTTGAAAATCGATCGAAAAAGTTAGATCAACAGGGAACACCACCGTGCGAATTTGCTACAAAATTAGGAATGACCGCCATATTGGATATGGCGCTGTCTTGATACTCAATAGTAGTATGGGAAGTAGGATAACCTTGATACGGTTCCGCTTCTAATTTTGCCACTTTCCCCCTCGAAGCGTAAACGCTATTCGGGGTGAAGATTGCTATGTGGCGAGTCAAGAATACGTCCCCTGATATTATGCGATATCCTTGAGAGAAATTTTAAGGATATTCGCGCCAGGAGTTAGAATTCTGGAGACCTAAAGGTAAATTCTCTGGGAATATCACTGCAGTACATATATCCCTTAGGAAGCTACTATTAGGAACCTTTCATCAGGACGACATGGCTTGAGCCCAAAAAGTATTTTACCGAATCTGAACTAAAGTCTTGTTTTGTTCCTTCTAGTCATTTAAATTGAAATGTTTGCAATTTATTATACAGGAAGATATCAAATATTATTAAAGGGAAATAATAGGCTGAAAATCAGATAAAACCAATGAAAGAAAAGAACATAAATTTAAGGGATAACAGAATTGAATTTAATGTAAAAGAGAGAGAGAGAGAGAGAGAGAGAGAGAGAGAGAGAGAGAGAGAGAGAGAGAGAGAGAGAGACTTTATTCATGACTGTCTATACAAGCTCCTGATTGTCTCTAGACAGGATCTCTTACACTACATTTCATATACACTACTGTATGTGTAGTTCACTTAACGTTCAATGACGCAATCCTTAAGGCGTAGTAACTGAGGGATTGCATCATGCATCACAGATTTCATTGCATAGAACTTTGTGATGTTCTTAAGTCATTTTTCAACTAATTTTTCTTTCATTTGTGGTAGGATAAATATTCATACATTCGTTGAAAAAAACTACTATTAGTATATTCACAGTACTGTACCTGTACTGTATAGGAAACTGTAGCTAAATATTAAAATACAGCATTAGATTTCATAAGCTGGCCGATTAGTGTAAGCACACAGTGTTAGCATATTCTACAAAATTATGATTCTTAAAAAGACAATTATGTTTCATTAAGGGGCGCGACTCTCAACCTCTGCTTGGGATTGTAGAAATTCAGATTATTGCATTTTCGGCTGGGAGAATGTCTATATTTCATGTTTCAAATGTTATTTTTAATGAAAACAATTTGTTTTATGCCTAAAATGCCCTTTTCTATATTTACATGAGCACATCCGGTCGCTTATACAACCCTTTTCCTATCAGTGTATGTGAATAATCATATTTCACATTTTAATCGACCGATACTCAAGTTATTATGCCCCAGCCACTATTTAACATACAGAGAAAAATCAAACTATTTCTTAGAGCGAATTCCAGTTTCGCTAGTAATTAAAGTATCCTATATTTACCAAATTCTAATGTTTTAGTTGTACTGAATGATGCAAAAAGTGTCAGAGAAGGTAACTGAATAAACCTAAAGCATAAAATTTGTCCAGAAAATAAGCAGACATGAATATATTATGCTAGCACTGTCTTACTCATGTGTGGGCATTTGGTAAATAAAGTGTACATATTTCGAGATTTGAGGGAAGGGGCTCACCACTGCTTAGTAAATATGATGAATATGATCATATAATACTCAGTGTTGAGGGATACTACCACTAAAAGCCCATACTTATACATACTAAAGTATATTCAGCTGATTGCAAAAAAAAAAAAAAAAAAAAAAAATGGAAACCAGTAATTCTTTGTCTGCTCGTTTATATAATTACAATTTTTATGTTACATTTATGCTGAAGGATGTATTAAGTATTGGAAATGACAGCTATAAAGGCCTGAGGAGTAAAGTTTGCCCAAAAAAGTAAGCAGACAAGAATGAATAATGTTAGCAATGTCTTACTAATGTGTAAGTATTTGGTATATGTAGCATATACATTTCTGAATTTGAGGGGTGGTGCTCTCCACTGCCTAATAAATAACCTTGAGCTATAATGTTTATGTCCTCATGATCCCTAGTGATGAGTGAGGAATAATTACCCTTAATACCCCAAACTAACCCCTAATTAAGTTAATCATACGATTTCTATATAAAAAAAAACTTGACGGCTGAGAGCAGGTGTAAGAAATTATGGATATGGATGGTTTGAGTCGTTCCGGGGTTTAGAACCCCATGATACCTGGCGGTAATTCTCTTGTAATATCATTCACAGAAATATTTTACAGTAGGAAGCTGCTGATAGGAACTTCCATCAGGATGACATGGCTATCTCACCAGAAAATAGATTTTTCCTACGTCAAAATCCGTTTTGTGGTGGATAACAGGGGAGGGTGGGCTGTGGATATGGAGGGCTGACTTTATATATATACATATACATATTGTACAGTATCTAAATAAATGAGTGTGAATCAATACCGTTGAATGCTGACTTACAGTACTTCAAAAGTCTATCAAAATAAAATAGTGTATTATCTCACCAGTAAAATGGTAGCAACTGTTCCAGCAAAACTCCAGAGAAGGCCATTAGGTTCCAGCCAGCAACTGAAATGAGAAATAAAAAAATTATCAAAGGAACCTTAGTTATTCTTAATGATTTTGTTCAAGTAACCTCTACACACAACCTGATGAGGTATGAGCTTATAATATTCCTGTAATCATAAATTTTTAAAATTTAACATCCTTAGGTAAATTCACATATTTTATTTGTTGTAAAATAGGATTGTTAAAGGTTTTCACGTGCTTTGGTCTAAACACCGTTTTCAAAGTATCAACCCTTCATCTACATTACTTCGAGGAGCAATTTCCAAACCTCCTACAGTAGGCCTATCAACAACTTGTTATGTGCAGAATTGCAAGTAAAAAGTTTTCATATATTTCCTATTTGCTAATATATAACAGGTGAAAATGACCAATACTGTATTAAGTTATACAAATATATTACATTTGAGTATCATAAATAGAAATAAACTTGCAAACCTTAAAGGTAGGTTGACATTTACAAACTTTTTTGTTGCGACGTGTTACAACGTGGGGTCGTGCCACCTCGCAGAACACCTTGCGGCAGCTCGTGGCAGATTGTGACAAGAAATCGCAAGAAAACTGTAATATGTAACAAAGTCACCAGGTTTTTAAAACCTGTTTAAATCTTTTTGCAGCTCTGTGCGAGGTAGATGACCTCGCGCCACCTCGCAAACTTGGTTTCTTGACGTCGTACAAATACTTCGTATGATGTCACCCGTGTTTGTGACATGTTGTGCCACCTAGCGCTGGTTGTAAATTCACTTATAAGGGACGGCAGATGTTTCCATCTATATTCTGGCCATTCATGTAATCCTATGTATGTAATTAAATAGCCAAGAAAATACTGTTTGCTATTCTGGGTTTTTGTCATACCTTCGTTTATACATATAAGTATATTTATGTAGATGAGAATGTAAATGTATGTATGTATATATGTATGTATATATGTATATATATATATATATATATATATATATATATATATATATATATATATATATATCTGTTTGTGTGTATATATACATGTGAGTATGTATATATATATATATATATATATATATATATATATATATATATATATATATATATATGTATATATATACATGTATATATATATATATATATATATATATATATATAAATATATATATATATATATATATATATATATATAGTATATATATACACACACATTATATATATATATATACACACACACACACATATATATATATATATATATATATGTATATATATATATATATATATATATATATATATATATATATATATATATATATATAATATATTATATAAACATATAAATATAACCGATTTTGAGCAAAGCAAAAAATCTATTTTTATTTTTTTGAGCTCTGCCATGTCGTCCTGAGGGAAGGTTCTTTTAGGTAGCTTTCTAAGGGATATTTGCTACAGTGATACTCCCAGAGAAATAAACTGAAGGTCTCCAGGATTCTAACTCCTGGCACGAGCATCCACTTAAGGATATCGCAAGGGATCGGGGATGTATTTTTTAGATACGACACATAGCAATCTTCACCCTGAATAGATTTAACTCTTTGATGTAAGGGGGAAGAGTGGCGAAAGAAAGGGGGTGCCGTTCTAGGTACTCGGTGGACCTCCTATCCATACTACTACCGGCTGCCATGCCTTTTCTTGTCTTTAGGCAAGAATAGCCACAGATAGAGTAGTTTCAGGTGGGTTCAGCAAAAGGGTGGGTCAATCAGGACGACATGGCATTCTCACCCAAGAATAGATTTTTCGCTTTGCCCAAAATCCGTTTTTTGGGCTCTGCCATGTCATCCTGATGGAAGCATACCAGAGAAATTACTTGAAAGTACTATATCTGTGGGTTTGTGTGTGTGCCATCTTCCTTGAATGGATTCCTTATCTGGTCTCCTAGACCTAGATATGAAATTCCAGTTAACTGTCATTTCCACTAAGCTTGGAACAGGCTCAGTGCTTCCTGGCCCCCTACAGGGAAACTGTCGAATTCAACAATAAGGATTCAAGGTTTGCATTTCAGTAGGAACGAAAGGGAAACTTTTTAGAGGTTACCTTTAATCACCTTGGAAATCTGCACTGGTTCAAGTTTTTTCTATCTATAAGGATAAATAAAACACTAGCATGCTTTATTTAAAAGCAACTGAGGAATACAAAATAAGACGCGGATGTATTTTTTTACCTTTATTTTGCAAATAAATTATTAAATCTAGTTGCAACGAAGTAAGAATCTGATCTAGCAATAATTCACATCAGGGTTCATATATTGACCTGTAAAGGAAGAATATATATATAATTTCATTATCGGAATAATGATACTCAATGGAGATGTGAAGCAAAATCTGACTGACTTGCTTTAGAAAAGTCTGTCAATCATCGTAATAATTTCCACTAGAGGGTACAAATACCCATTCACCCAATACACTGTTGAGTCACAAAACAGTCCACTGTTCATCGCAGCACTAGACGATGGGTATTATGACACTACCCGCCGCCACCACAAAGTGTTTTATTTCATGTACTTGCTTCGCATAATGTTTATAGAAGACCGTGGATGATTTCCACCCAGTATATAAGCGGAATTATGTAGTTGTCATGGATGACTTAAATGATAGAGTGGGCGCTGGAGAGGTAGAAGGTGTCATTGGGAAGTATGGTGTACCAGGTGAAAATGAGAGTGGTGAGAGACTGGTAGATATGTGTGTTGAGCAAGAGATGGTGATAAGTTCTAGCTTTTTCAAAAAGAAAGATAAAAACAAGTATACATGGGTAAGAGTGGCAAATGGAAGAGTGGTAGAAAGGGCATTAATGAATTATGAATTGATAACTAATAGAATGTTTGGAAGATTGAAAGATGTGCACGTGTTTAGGGGTATGGCTAACGATATGTCTGATCATTTTTTGGTGGAAGGAAAATTAGTTGTAGCAAAAGAGTGGGGGAATAGAGTAGGTGGATGTAAAAGGGAGCTGGTGAGGATTGAAGAGCTAATAAAACCCGGGGTAAAAAGTAAATATCAAGAAAAGTTACAAATGGCATATGACGAAGTGAAAGTAAGAGAAACTGGTAATTTAGAGGAGTGGAAGTTAGTAAGATAAAATTTTGTTGGGATTGTAAATGATGTGTGTGGCAAGAAGTTTGTTGGAGGCAGCATGAGGAAGGGCAGTGAATGGTGGAATGAAGGAGTGAAGGTAAAAGTGGAAGAGAAAAAGAGGGCTTTTGAAGAATGGCTGCAGAGTAATAGTGTAGAGAAGTATGAAAGATATAGAGAAAAAATGTGGAAGTAAATCACAAGGTAAATGAGGCAAAGAGTGCAGCTGACCTGAGGTGTGGTCAGAGATTGAGTCATTCATATGAAGAGAATAAGAAGAAGCTTTGGAAAGAAGTGAACACAGTAAGGAAGGCTGGTTTAAGAATTGAAGAGACAGTGAAAGATGGAAATGGAAGGTTGTTAAAAGAAGCGGAGGCAAGGAAGAGGTGGGCAGAGTATTTTGAAAGTTTACTGAATGTTGAGGATAATAGGGAGGCAGATATAATTGCTGTTGCAGGTGTTGAGGTGCCGGTGATGGGAGATGAGAATGTGAAGTTAGGAGAGCACTAGATGAAACGAGAGTAGGAAAAGCATCTGGTATGGATGGTGTGAGAGCTGAGATGTTAATGGAAGGGGTGTGACTGTACTTGAATGGTTGGTGAGATTGTTTAATATGTGTTTTGTGTTGTCAATGGTACCAGTAGATTGGGTTTGTGCCTGTATTGTACCACTATACAAGGGTAAGATGTGCATGAGTGTTGTAATTCAAGGGGTATTAGTTTGTTGAGTGTAGTTGGAAAAGTGTATGCTAGAGTACTGATTAATATGATTAAAGATAAAACAGAGAATGCAATCTTAGAAGTACAGGGTGGTTTTAGAAGAGGTAGGGGTTGTATGAATCAGAATTTTACAGTTAGGCAGATATGCGAGAAATATTTAGCAAAAGGTAAGGTGTATGTTGCATTTATGGATCTGGAGAAAGCGTATGATAGAGTTGATAGGGAAGCAATGTGGAATGTGATGAGGTTGTATAGAGTTGGTGGAAGGTTGTTGCAAGCAGTGAAAAGTTTCTACAAAGGTAGAAAAGCAAGTGTTAGGATAGGAAATGAAGTGAGCGATTGGTTTCCGGTGAGAGTGGGGCTGAGACAGGGATGTGTGATGTCACCGTGGTTGTTCAACTTGTATGTTGATGGAGTGGTGAGAGAGGTGAATGCTTGAGTGCTTGGACGATGATTGAAACTGGTAGACGAGAATGACCATGAATAGGAGGTAAATCAGTTGTTGTTTGCGGATGATACTGTACTGGTTGCCGACTCGGAAGAGAAGCTTGGCCAATTAGTGACAGAATTTGGAAGGGTGTGTGAGAGAAGGAAGTTGAGAGTTAATATGGGTAAGAGATGTACGAGAAGGGAAGGTGGTGCGAGGTTGAATGTCATGTTGAATGGAGACTTACTTGAGGAGGTGGATCAGTTTAAGTACTAGGGGTCTGTTGTTGCAGCAAATGGTGGAGTGGAAGCAGATGTATGTCAGAGTGAATAAAGGATGCAAAGTGTTGGGGGCAGTTAAGGGAGTAGTAAAAAATAGAGGGTTGGGCATGAATGTAAAGAGAGTTCTGTATGAGAAAGTGATTGTACCAACTGTGATGTATGGATCGGAGATGTGGGGAATGAAAGTGACTGAGAGACAGAAATTGAATGTGTTTGAGATGAAGTGTCTACGGAGTATGGCTGGTGTATCTCGAGTAGATAGGGTTAGGAACAAAGTAGTGAGGGTGAGAACGGTTATAAGAAATGAGTTAGCAGCTAGAGTGGATATGAATGTGTTCAGGTGGTTTGGCCATGTTGAAAGAATGGAAAATGGCTGTCTGCTAAAGAAGGTGATGAATGCAAGAGTTGATGGGAGAAGTACAAGTGGAAGCCCAAGGTTTGGATGGATGGATGGAGTGAAGGAAGCTCTGGGTGATAAGAGGATAGATGTGAGAGAGGCAAGAGAGCGTGCTAGAAATAGGAATGAATGGTGAACGATTGTGACGCAGTTCCGGTAGGCCCTGCTGTTTCCTGCGGTGCCATGGATGACAGCGGAGGTAGCAGCAGTAGGGGATTTAGCATTATGAAGCTTCATCTGTGGTGAATAACGGGGGAGGGTGGGCTGTGCCAGCCTAGTAGTACCAGCCGAAGACAGCTGAGTCCCTTGTCAGGCTGGGAGGAACGTAGAGAGGAGAGGTCCCCTTTTTTATTTCATTTGTTTGATGTCGGCTACCCCCAAAAATTGAGGGAAGTGCCTTGGGATATGTATGTATGTATATGAGCGGAGCCTCTCAAAGTCCATGTGTTGAAAGAAATTCAACGAAGCAACTTTCCTTGGATCGTGACATGCAGGTGTGCTGTCAGGATCCGCTCTGCGAATAAAGTAGGTGAGCTTCTCTCTCAGTTCTCTAAGGATAGGTTTGATCCTGAAGTTTCGCCTCTGAAGAGCTATCCTCCCTTGAAGTCTGAAGTTCTTCGAAGATAGACCTCAAGACACTCTACTGGGCATAGAGAGACATCTTCCTTCAGTGGGCAGATTTTCCAAGGAACCCACCTTTTAGTGGGTAGCTCATTCTTGGCAAGAAAGGCAGGATCAGGAAAAAGGTTCAGTTCTCCTGTGTCTAGGAACTGAATATGGCCTTTGTTTCTGGATAAGGCCACTATTTCACTAACTCTAGCCCCTGAGGCTATTGCGAACAGAAAGATGACTTTCTGTGTTAAATCCTTTAGAGTAAAATCGTTATTGTTTAGGTTCGAAATATAGTGCAAGACTTTGTCCAAAGACCACGTAATGGGCTTTGAAGGGGTTGGCGGCTTGAGTCTAGCGCATACTTTTGGGATCTTATTGAGGATTTCACTAGTGAGGTCCACCTCAAAAGCATACAGAAGTGGTCTAGTCAGGGCCAACTTACACGCGGTAATCGTGGTGGAAGCCAGGCCTTGTTCATGTAGGTGTATGAAGAAAGCGAGACAGAAATCTATCGATATTTCTGTCGGTTTCCTTGTTTTCACAAAGGACACCCATTTCTTCCAACATGATTCACATTGTCTCCTAGTCGAATTTGATTTATACTCTTCAATGAAGTCGACTTTATCCTTCGAGATTCCAAACTTTTTTTTCACTGCTAGGGTGAGAAAATCATGAGATGTAGGTTGTTGGTTCTCGAGGATGAAGTGTAGATAGTCGACTTCTGAACCAGTTGGGATATAACTGGGTTTGGCGGAGGAAACAGGTTCAGTTTCAATTCTAGAACTACAGGGAACCAATTGCTCTTGGGCCATTTGGGGGCCACTACTGCTGCTGTCCCTCTGAAGGATCTTACCTTGTCGAGGACTCTTACCAGGAGATTGGTTGGTGGAAACAGGTAAATGCGATTCCACCTATTC
Organism: Palaemon carinicauda; assembly: GCF_036898095.1. NCBI lineage: Eukaryota > Metazoa > Arthropoda > Malacostraca > Decapoda > Palaemonidae > Palaemon > Palaemon carinicauda. The sequence continues at coordinate 42,828,421 of NC_090761.1, forward strand.
CAGTCGAGAGACATGGCGTCTATCGCTTCTGCTTGAGGGTCCGTATAAGGGGCTACGTAACGAGGTAGCTTCTTGTTGTCGCTCGTTACGAAAAGGTTGATCTGCAGTTCCGGGACTTTTTCCCAGATGCAGGAGAATGAGTCTTTGTCTAGGGACCATTCTGTCTCTATGGGCTTTCGCCTGGATAGAGCGTCCGCCGTCACATTGCGGAACCCTTGTAGGTGAACTGCTGATAAGTGCCATCCCTTCTTCCTTGCCAGGTAGAAGATGGCTAATATCACATGGTTGATGTGAGGTGATCTCGAGCCTTGTCGATTTAGGCATTTTACTATCACTTCGTTGTCAAGGACCAATCTGATGTGGATTGCCCTGCGGGGGGATAGTTTCTTCAACGTCAGGAAAACTGCCATAGCTTCCAAGATGTTGGTGTGAAAGGTTTTGAACTGGCGCGACAAGTTCCCTTGTACTTTTCTCTCGTGAGAATGGCCTCCCCATCCTTCTAAGGAGGCATACGTGTGTATCACCACCGATGGTTGTGGTGGCTGCAGGGAAATTGTCCGTACTAGGCTCTTGGCTGCTGGGTCGGGGTCAACCTTAGTTGATCTCTTCGAGCGTTTGATGCGTATCTTCTCCAGACTCCTGACGCATCCTTTACACGTGCTTTTAGCACCGGGTCTGTCACTGTTGCAAACTGGAGAGCCTAATACTCTTTCCTGTTGGCATCTTGAAATCCTCTAGTGACTGATTAGTCTCTTGACAGCTCCTGCTACCTCTCTCCTCTTCTTGGATGGAATGGAGAGGTGGTGTGACTTTTAAGTTCCTTTGGATTCCTAACCATTGGATCTTTTGAGCTGGAGAAAGGCAAGACTTTTTGAGATTGATCTATAAGCCCAGGTGTTCCAGGAACTGAATGACCTTTTTGGCTGCTCTCAGACAAGTACTCTTGAATGCTGCCCACACCAGCTAATCGTCTAGATATGCTACCACTTGAAGAACTCCTTCGGAGCATAGCTGCTGGACGATTGTGTCTGCTAGTTTCGTGAATATCCTTGGGGCTGTGTTCAGTCCAAAAGGCATTGCTCTGAAGACAAATTTCTTCTTCTGTAGCTAGGAGGAGAAGGGGCTGCTGACTGGCAGATGCCAGTAAGCGTCTGCCAGGTCTATAGAGATTGTGTGCACCCCTTTGGGTAGAAGGGTCCTTATACGTTGCAAAGTAAGCATTCTGAACTTGTTGAGTGGAGACAAGTCTAGAATGACTCTGAGTTTGTCTGAGTCTTTCTTGGGAACACAAAACAGCCTCCCCTGGAATTTGATGGACTTTGCTTTCTTATTACCTTCTTGTTCAAGAGTTCTGAGGTATATTCTTATAACAAGGGGGTGGAGTGTTGGAAGAATTCTGGAAAACTGGGTGTTCTGTTCCATCTCCACCCGAGTCCATTCGTGATTAGGCTGTGGGCCCAGGGATTGAAGGTCCAGCAATCCCAAAAGTGGAATAATCTGCCCCCTACCTGGAACCCCTCATTACCTGGGGGTTCCTGAGGACTTGTTTCCGTGACCAAGTCCTCCTCTGCCCCGTCAGGGGTTTCCGTAGGAACCTCTTCTTGGGCCTTTTCCTTTGTAAGGCTGAAAAGTGGTCGATTGCCTCTCAAAGCCAGGATTAAATGCTGGCGACTGGGCTACCAGCTGTTGAGGGACCCTCTGGAAGGTGGTTTGAGGTTGTGCTACCAGTTGAGGCACCGAGCCATGGTAACGGCTGGAAGTTGCGCAGGTTTACGTGGTCTCCTTATCTTTTTGTTCTTAGGCTGGGGACCTCCGTCTGAGAAAGATTTCCTCTTTGATGTCATGCCCTACTTTTGGTTCTTATTCTCCGTGGCTGCTCAGGCTATGACTTCATGGACCACTTCCTGTGGGAAAAGGTCCTTGCCCTAGATGCACGATGAAATCAGCTTCCTGGGTTCATGTTTCACTGTTGCTGAGGCAAACACGTGCTCTCTGCAGGTTCTCCTCGACCTGATGAAAGCGTATAAGTCCTTCACAAGGGTACCCATGTGAGACTTAGCTAGGAAAACATACATTTCCGGGGCGTTATGTAGGCTTGCACACATTTCCAGGCAGTTCTGATGAGAAAGGGAGGCCGCACGTCTTTCTTTCATCTCCTGTTCCCTCCTCAGAAGATGGTCTGGCAACTTCGGAAGGTTTTCATTGAACTGCTATCTCTGGATCCAATTTTGAGATGGAGAAGGTTAGATGGACGTCTTTCCACTTCTCCTCGCAGGTAAGCATTGCTAGAGAGAATGGTTTGCATTCCTCTAGAGTTGGGCAGGGTTTGCCCTCTTCGATTGCCTTCATGACAAAGTCTAGAGCTTTCTCCGAAAAGGGGAAAGAGATGGAGGAAGGAGCAATAAAGGTGGGATGCCTCTTGAGCAATGCTGAGACTTTGGATTTGGTGTATCCGGCTCCTTCCAAGGACTTTACAAGCATGGCTTGTGCCTTGTCATGTTCGAAGACAATAACTTCCTTCGGTACCGTTTCCTCACGGGATGCAAGGTCATCCCGCAGTCTCACGTAACAGTCTGGGTAGGCTGAAAAGCTGGGCCAGAGCTCAAGATCTTCAAATAATTTGGCCCCCAACTTCGAGATAAATAGCTTCCCTTTCATCATGGGCATGTGCTCCTTGTACCTCCAGGGGTTGGTTTCGGAGCAGTGAGGGAGATCTAATACTCCAAGGGGCTTAGTAGAGCCTCTGGAAGTTCCAGGGTTACCCCTTTCCTGTATCTGTCTCCTGTTCTGTTGGATGGATGGCTTCATCTCTTCCTGTTCCTTCTGGAACACTTCCAACATCTGTTGGATCGACGTGAGAAGCGCTTCACTCTTGTCGACCTGTGTAGTTGGTTGAGGGGTTGGGTTGAAGAGGTTAACGGCATAGGTTGGTATGCCATCACGGTGAACTGAGGGTCTTCAGTTACCAGTCAAAACGGATCCTTCTTCCCCCGTCCGTGGTTGATCCACGTCTTCTTCAGGGCCTTCTTGCAGTAGGCCCTGTTCTGTGTCGGTGGACACTTCTGACATCCGTTCTTGGTGGATGTCCATGCCTTCTAGTGTCTTGTGGATGTCCGCGTCGATGTTCAGCTGAATGAGAGGAGGCTGGACCTATTCCTGGGGCACTACCGTGTTAGCTAGAGCCTTAGGGAACAGAAGGCACCTTAGAAATTCATTAGGTAGGTAAGGTCCCGGAGAGTTCTTCTGGAACCCTCTTACCCACTCACGAAGGGTTTCCCTTGCTGTGTCTCTAGTCTCCACGGTGACTGGGATGGCTTCTCCGAAGCCGTTGGTCAGCAGGGTTGAGCATTTGGAACATCCATTCGGGTCCCAATACTTTAGGGATCCGGATTTGATACAGCAGGGAGCATGAGTCCTGCACATCGTATGCCCACAAAATTCCTTACCCTTGTGGTTGCAGAATATAGCTGCACACTTCACCACTGGCTCCGCCTGTAAAGGAAATGGTTTCAATGAGCATACGGTTTTTATATCATTGATATAAGAATAGTAATTACTATTGTAAATAATAGCTTAGGATAGTAAGCTGGAAAGGAAATAGGAAAGACACATCTGTGTTTCCTCTCACAGCCAATTGCTGAGACCTCTGTCAATAATAATATTTAGATTCCCTGTTAGGGAGAATACAGGGTGGAAGAAACTCTAGTACTTAGAGTTAGTGTTAGTAAGTGTTTATACTAACTTATCATCCAGTAATATATTAATATTGATCGGTGATTTATTAGGGTCCCGATGATCAAAGGAATCATCTGGGTGTTGAGGGATTACTCAACCTCAACATGATATTGCGGTCCCAACAATAGACTGTGATAGAAGACACTGAGTAGGTAAGAAAATAAATGTACTACTGTATTTTTTTTTTTTTTTGTATACTGTAGTTCAGCCGGTACACTACCAGGGTTAGCTTAGTACCTGGCAGCACTTACTGATAGCGAGAGAGAGAAAGCATTAGGGAAGGAGGGTTTCCTATCATTATGGTTTAGCACAACAATTGGAAGTCTAGGAGGACTATCAGGCCGCCTTCTGTCTCCTTGCCAGAATGAGAGTTCCAATGGAAGGGGTAAGAATCCAAGTGATTCTAGCTTCTATCCATCCACAAAAGGCCTGCCGCCGGCTGTACTGCCGACTGCAAAACTTGTGGATGGCAGACCAAGAGAGGGCTGAAGACTTCTCAAAAGTATGTTGGGTTTCCCACCGGCAGCCGTCAGGGCCGGCTCAATCTTCCCCCCATGACATTCACTTCCGGTGAAGGAAGGACATAAGGGGGAAGGTGACTGAGGCGGCTGAACTAACTGCCGCCGGTAGGGTCCCGGCCGGCAACGCAGACAACCTGGCAAGCCAGGATGACTGTCAGCATACCGGTGAAAGAATCTTGTGACAGCTATGCTGACACTAAAGGACAGAAGGGGGAAGGGAAAGGGTCTTATAGTTCACTAGGGAGAGAGGTGGTGGTAGGTATGCCGCCTACCTTTGACAGTGAACTGGGGAAGCATGGCTATGTCGTAGGCGGCAGAGGAACCATGATTCCTTTGCTGGCGACATCGTCGGCGGCAAGACAAGGGCACCCTGAGTTAATTACTATCTAACCCAAAGCCAGAGTTCTACTCAACGGCAATGAAGAAAGACAGTGTTTAATTACTATCTAACGCAAAGCCGGAGTTCTACTCGATGGAGATGACGAAAGACAGTGGTTGCCGCCTGTAATGGCAGCGGTAGTCAGAGAGGGAGGAAGGGTTTAGCCTCTCTTCTCTTAAAGAGAATGTATATCGAACCTTATCCATAAATTCTAGGGGATGTAAGTCCCCCTCCGAATTAATAGAGAACGATAGGGTGAGGCTAAACGTGGGGAATTACTTTACTGATGTATATATATGAGAGAGGCTAGCCTAGCTCCAGTAGGAACCATGGCCATGGTTGGTACCGCCGGGGCTCCGGCCATATATGAAAAGTAAATTTACACAATCGGAATAGGAATAATAATAATTCTGTATACACAATCTTCAATTCTATAATTTGCCTAACTAGCTAATACTATAGCTAAATACCGGGAAATGTCGCCCTACTGACTAAATAAAATGCAATGATAATCGGCGACAGCGGTGGTAAAATGGCCCCCTCCAGTTATGGCAACGCTCAACCAAACACATTTAAATTATTAGAATTTAACTATTAGAAGGGAGGGTAAAATTATACACAGGAAAGAATTAATACTCAACTTTCCAAAGGATGAAGATGCTGGAAATTGCATGATTAATATTCCGATAACTTGTAACTAACATCGGGAAAACATTGGGAGAACACCTAGCTTAAATGCTACAAGGAAAGGAATGGCGGCCGGTAGTAATACGGATAGGAGGTCCACCGAGTACCTAGAACGGCACCCCCTTTCTTTCGCCACTCTTCCCCCTTACATCAAAGAGTTAAATCTATTCGGGGTGAAGATTGCTATGTGTCGTTTCTAAAAAATACATCCCTGATCCCTTGCGATATCCTTAAGTGGATACTCACGCCAGGAGTTAGAATCCTGGAGACCTTCGGTTTATTTCTCTGGGAGTATCACTGTAGGAAATATCCCTTAGAAAGCTACCTAAAAGAACCTTCCATCAGGACGACATGGCAGAGCTCAAAAAAAAAAATTGATATATATATATATATATATATATATATATATATATATATGTACACACACACACACACACACACACACACACACACATATATATATATATATATATATATATATAAAACGGATTTTTAAGCGAAGCGAAAAATCTATTTTTGGGTGAGGTAGCCATATCGTCTTGATGGAAGTTCCTTCATTAGTAGCTTCCTAGGTTATATTTGACTACAGTGATATATCACAGAGAATTTACCAAAGGTATCCAGAATCCTAACTCCTGGAGCGAATATCCTGTAAAGTTGGATATCGCGTAATCAGAGGACGTATTCTTGACACGTCTCATAGCTATCTACACCCCTAATAGCATTTCCCCTTCGAGGGGATAGAGTGGCAAGAATATAGGAGAGTCGTTAAAGAGACAACGCTCTCGACACTCCTATTGTACTGTAAACAGTGCGCCGAATCGCCACCGCGAGGCGCCACCAAGCCATTCTTTGTAGCTTTGTAGGTGTTCCAGATACAGTACCATGGGGAGGGATTCATTATCCTTTTGTCAAAAAGAGGGTGGGTCCATCAGGACGACAGGGCTACCTCACCCAAAAATAGATTTTTCGCTTCACTTCAAAATCCGTTTTTTGGGCTCAGGCCATGTCGTCCTGATGGAAGTTTACCAGAGCATAAATGTATCTGTGGATTTTCAATAGTGCCGTTATCTCGAGATAAATATTTCCTATTTGGTCTTCTAGACCTAGAGACACTTGAGGTTACCATTATACATCAATTAACTGATCATAAACTATTTCAGCTCTTCCTGCCCCCTACAGGGAAGAGTCTGGGTAGACTCTAGGAAAAAACCCGAGGATTGTGAGTTCAAGGAACAATCTAGCGAACAGTTTGTATATTAGTGTCATCATATACATAAAGTATAGTTTGTACTTATGGTATATCTCTGTATAGGTTACTGATACCTTCCAAGTCTGGCTGAAAAGAGACAGACAGGTTTATATACGTGTAGGAAACCTTAGTTCAGTAAAATAAACAGTTTAGTACAATCAGTTCTTACCTGTTTGCTTGGAACAGTCTTAACCTTAGTTCCCCAATATTTTCTTAAATATTAAAAGAATCAAGGATGCTCTGACTTTATTCTTAATCTAGAATGTTTGAGGCGAAAGAGACGCAAAGATTCCTTCTATTGTTTATTACAAAAATAGAAATCATGGTTGTATTCAATTACATCTTATGCAGAACAATTCTGCATAAAAGCATAAATAGTAATAACAGAATTAAAATAAGTTTCACCTGAAAAGGAAAACATTAGCCACTCTTAGGGAAATATAAAATTTTACTATGTATTCTGTTGTTACTGGGAACACAGTGCATATAAGTATGCCTGGCACTTGTGTCAGTCTATTATGCTTAATGTCACCTGTGTTATCACTAAACACAATACTCAACATGATATGTCTTACAAGTCTATCATGTACACCCTTCACTAAAAGTCCCAATTAGTGCACTGTTCTCCGCAGTGATCAAGCGGCAGGTTTTATATCACTGCCTGCCGCTACCACATGAAATTTTATTTTCTGTAATTGCTTCGCATAGTGTTTGAAGAAAACTCAGGATGACTTCCATCCAGTATAAGCACAAAGGCTTTCAAACGACATCGTCTGAAAGAAATTCAGAGACGAGACAACTTTTCTCGGATCATGACCTGCGGGTGTACTGTCTAGATCCGCTCTGCGTATAAAATAGGTGATTTTCGCCCTTAACTGTTTCAAGGATAATGTTGAACCAGACGTCTCTCCCCTGAAAAGCTGACCTCCCTTAAAGTCATAAGTTCTACAAAGATAGACCTTTAGGCATTCCACTGGGCAGAGGGATGCTTCTTCCTTCAGAGGGCAGATTCTCCAGGGACCCCATCTCTTAGTGGGCAGCTCGTTCTTGGCGAGAAACGTTGGGTCCGGAAAGAGGTTCAGTTCTCTGCAGTCTGTGAACTGAGTGTGGCCATCATCCCTGGAGAGGGCCACTATTTCGCTAACTCTGGCTCCTGAGGCTAGTGCAAATAAGAACATCACCTTTTGAGTCAAGTCTTTCAGCGAGCAATCCTCATTGTTCAGAGTTGATGCCAAGTGAAGAACCTTATCCAAAGATCATGAAATGGGCTTTGGAGGAGCTGCGGGCCGAAGTTTAGCGCAGGCTTTTGGAATCTTGTTGAAGATTTCATTAGATAAGTCTACCTGGAAGGCATATAGTATTGGTCTGGCTAGGGCAGATTTACATGTAGTAATCGTGTTGGCTGCTAAACCTTGTTCATGAAGATGGATGAAGAAGGACAAGCAGAAATCCATAGAAATCTCCTTAGGTTTCTTCGCCTTGACAAAGGCCACCCATTTCTTCCAGGAAGACTCATATTGTCTTCTTGTTGACTTTGAATTGTATTCTTCTAAGAAGTTAATACTGTCCCTAGAAATCTCGAACCGTTTCTTGACCGCTAGGGCGAGAAAATCATGGGATGAAGGTTCTGGGTTTTCTCTGATGAAGCTGAGACAGTCAATTTCTGCACTTGCTGAGTCAGAACTGGGTCCAGCAACGGGATAAGCTTCAGGCGTAGTTCCGTTATCAAAGGGAACCAAACACTGTTGGGCCACTTGTGGGCCACTATTGCTGCTATCCCTCGAAAGGATCTCAGTTTGTCGAGGACTTTCAGCAGAAGGTTGGTTGGAGGGAACAGGTAGATCTTGGACCACCTGTTCCAATCTATGGATATTGCGTCTGTCGCTTCCGCTAGAGGATCCTCGTACGGGGCTACATACCGGGGTAGCTTCTTGTTGTCGCTTGTTGCGAAGAGATCTATCTGCAGTCCTGGGACTTTGCGTAATATGAAGGAGAATGATTTTGCGTCTAGGGACAATTCTGAATCTATCGGGTTGACCCTGGATAGAGCGTCCGCTGTCACATTGCGGAACCCTTGAAGGTGGACTGCTGACAAGTGCCATCTCTTCTTCTTCGCTAGACGGAGGATGGCCAGTATCACTTGATTTATGTGAGGCAATCTCGAGCCTTGTCGATTTAGGCATCTTATTACAACTTCGCTGTCTAGAACCAGACGGATGTGGATTGAGCAGCGAAGTTCCAGTTTCTTCAGAGAGAGAAGAACCGCCATGGCTTCCAGAAAATTGATGTGGAAGGTCTTGAAGAGGGGAGACCAGGTTCCCTGGACTCTCTGATGATGAGAGTGACCTCCCCACCCCTCTTTCGAGGCATCCGTGTGAACGGTGACTGCCGGTGGAGGTGGTTTCAGAGGTGCCTTGCTCTTCAGGTTCTTGGCTTCCGACCATGGTTTGAGTAGTGATCGCAGACGATTTGGAATCGGTCTTTGTAGATCTCTTCGAGCGTTTGATGCGTAGTTTCTCCAAACTCCTGATGTATCTTTTAATTGTGCTTTCAATATTGGATCTGTCACTGAGGCAAACTGGAGGGACCCCAACACTCTCTCCTGTTGCCTTCTTGGTATCCTGTCGGATTGAAGAAGTCTCTTGACAGATCCTGCTATCTCTTTCCTCTTCTTTGATGGAATGGAAAGGCAGTGTGACTGTAAGTCCCAGTGGACGCCCAGCCACTGGAACTTTTGAGCTGGAGATAGACGAGACTTTTCCAAGTTGATCTTGAATCCTAAGTGTTCCAGGAACTGGATCACTTGCTTGGAGGCTTGCCTGCACTCTTCCTCGGATGCTGCCCACACCAGCCAGTCGTCCAGGTAGGCTACTACCTGGATCCCCTTTAGGCGTAGTTGATGAATGACTGCATTCGCAAGCTTGGTGAATACCCTTGGAGCTATGTTTAGACCGAAGGGCATGGCTCTGAAAACATACTTTCTTTTCTGTAGTTTGAACCCTAGGTAGGGGTAAACTTGACGGTTGATTGGAACATGCCAGTACGCATCCGTCATGTCTATGGAGACTGTGTATGCCCGTTTGGACAAAAGGGTCCTTATGTGTTGTAGCGTCAGCATCCTGAATTTGTGGTTCACTATGAACTTGTTGAGTGATGATAAATCCAGAATGACTCTGAGCTTTTCCGAATCCTTCTTCGGAACACAAAATAGCCTTCCTTGGAATCCGATGGACTTTGCCTTCCGTATAACTCTTTTGTTCAGGAGTTCCTGAACATATTCTTCCAGAATGGGGATTGAGTGCTGGAAGAATTGAGGAAAGTTTGGTGGAGTTGAGCTCCAACTCCACCCTAGTCCGTTCTTGATTAGGCTGTGGGCCCAGGGATTGAAGGTCCAATGATCCCAGAAGAGGAGAAGTCTCCCTCCTACTGGTAGCATCTCACTTGGACTTGCCTCCTTGGCCACGTCCACCTTTGTTACCCCTACCTCTGAAGGGGCGTCTAGAGGACCCTCGAAAGGAACCTCAAGACTTTGGCCTAAAAGTCGCCGATTGGCTTTCAAAAACTGGGGTGAACACCGGCGATTGGGTAGCCAGCGTTTGGGGCACCAGTTGGAAGGTGGTGGTTGGATGTGCCACTGTCTGGGGCACCGTGGCCACGGGAAGCTGTTGCTGTTTTCTAGGCCGAGACGGCACTCTTGGTCGTTTTGATTTATTCTTCGGCTGGGGACCCTCGTCAGCGGAAAATTTTGTTTTTGAGGACAAGCCCCACTTGGAGAGAAGATTCCTGTTCTCCGTAGCGGCTTTGTCCACGACCTCTTTGACCCCTTCGCTTGGGAAGAGGTCTTTTCCCCAGATATTGGAGGCTATGAGCTTCCTTGGTTCGTGTCTCACTGCAGCCGAGGCGAACACGAACTCTCTACAAGTCCTTCGGGCTTTGATAAAGTTGTACAAGTCCTTGGTGACTGTCGCCAAATGAGATTTGGCGAAGACCATGTACATATCTGGGGTGTTCGGGATGCTTGCCATAGTCTCTAAGCCAGTCTGCAGAGACATGGAAGCAGCAAGACGTTCTTTAGTCTCTTGTTCCCTGCGCAGGAGAGACTCTGACAGCTTCGGGAGGTTTTTGCCGAACTGTCGTCCAGCAAAATCTGCCTCCAGCTTCCCCACTGTGAAGGTGTTATGAACATCCTTCCAGTCTTTATCATCTGATGGAAAAGCAAGGGAAAAGGGTCTATACTCCTCCAGTGTAGGGTAAGGTTTCCCTGCTTCAACTGCCTTTAAGGCTGCCTTAAACCCTTTGACCATAAAGGGGAAGGCACGTTTGGGGTCAGCAAAAAGGACGGGTACTTTTTGCTAAGAGCCGGCACCTTGGAACTAGTAAAGGCCCTCTCTTTCAAGGTGGTTGTATATAAGGCCTGAGCCTTAGAGAGTTCGAGGACAATCATCTCCTTCGGCTCTGTTTCCTCCTTGGATGCAGGTTCTGTCCTTAGAGGGGCATAGCAGTCCGGGTAGGCCCCTTTGCTGGGCAAAAACTCAATTTCCTCTACTGGAACAGTGCCCAGTTTCTCCGAGAGGAAGATCCCCCCCCCCCCGACATTGGCATATGCTCTGCGTATCTCCAAGGGTTAACGTCAGAAAAAGCGGGGAGATCCTTGACGTTTAGTTTCTTCGGGGCTAAACGTGTTGCAACCAGCTGATGCATTTCCTTTCGAAGAGAAGCTTCTTTCTCGGACGATTTATTCTGATTGTCCTGCACCATAGACAGCAGCCAGTGCAACGTACTCGTGATGGAATCTAGCTGGGGTGCAGTAGAAGAGGTCGAAGGCACCGGCTCAGTCACCGTGGCTGATGATACCGAAATCATTTCGGTCTTATTGACTTCAGCCTCAGGAGGTACGTCATCCTCCTGCTCCATTTGTTCCAGTAGGAGATTGTTCTCAGTCTCCTCTGAGACAATCGACATGTTGTCATCTAATTGGATGCCCTTCAAGGCATCCGAAACAACAGGAATCTGTACTAGGGGAATCTCAGGTTGAGCCTGGGGAATGATTGCATCCGCAGATGCCCTAGGGAAAAGACAGTCCCTCATCGTCTCATTATTATTATTATTATTACTATCCAAGCTACAACCCTAGTTGGAAAAGCAAGATGCTATAAGCCCAGGGGCTCCAACAGGGAAAAATAGCCCAGTGAGGAAAGGAAATAAGGAAATAAATAAATGAAGAGAACAAATTAACAATAAATCATTCTAAAAACAGTAACAACGTCAAAACAGACATGTCATATATAAACTATTAACAGCATCAAAAACAAATATGTCATAAATAAACTATAAAAAGACTCATGTCCGCCTGGTCAACAAAAAAGCATTTGCTCCAACTTTGAACTTTTGAAGTTCTACTGATTCAACCACCCGATTAGGAAGATCATTCCACAACTTGGTCACAGCTGGAATAAAACTTCTAGAGTACTGCGTAGTATTGAGTCTCGTGATGGAGAAGGCCTGGCTATTAGAATTAACTGCCTGCCTAGTATTACGAACAGGATAGAATTGTCCAGGGAGATCTGAATGTAAAGGATGGTCAGAGTTATGAAAAATCTTATGCAACATGCATAATGAACTAATTGAACGATGGTGCCAGAGATTAATATCTAGATCAGGAATAAGAAATTTAATAGGAAGGTATGGGCCAGATGTGTTCTTCTGAAAACCCCTGACCCATTTTCGCAGCGTGTCCCTTGCTGCATCCCTTAACTCAGTAGACTTTTGATCATCAAAAGCCTCTTTTACCAGTTTGTCACAAACAGTACATACCTGTGGGTCCCAGTATTTGAGAGCCCCCTTGGTGACTGCGCAGCGAGCATGGTCCCTGCACACGTCATGGCCGTAGAAGTTCTTGCTACGGACCCTGCAAAAGCTGTTCTCGCATTCGGGATGCTCCTCCTGTAAAGAAAGAAAGCATATAAGTATTCGGTGAAATTCTCAGATTTCAGCATACATATTTTTTAAAAATATTAGCTTGGATAGAGTAAGCTAGAAAATAGGAAAGACACCTACTTGTGTTTCCTGTCCAGCCCATTGCTATGACCTCTTCCAATATTGAACAATAAATTCTTAATGAATTTTGTATGGGAAGATAATATCCTTTGATATAAAGTGTCTTCTTAACACAATGTCCCATCTCTTATATGTGATGGTCTCACAATAGGCTGCCCATGAAGCACCTTGTAGGTTGGAAAAAACTGTTTGGGCTACAGCACTGACTGGCGGCGGTATGCTGCCAGACCTGCCGGGCCTGCCGACATATGCCGGCCTATTCTGGGCTATTAAAGGCAGTTACTGTCTTCAGATCTATACTTTGGGTGGCTGACTTCCGGCACACACCGGGCCTGCCGACATATGCTGGCCTATTCTGGGCTATTAAAGGCAGTTACTGTCTTCAGATCTATACTTTGGGTGGCCGACTGCCGGCCGACAACTTAGTTGCCAGCCACTGGTCATAGTATGTTTATTGTCGTTGGGTTATCGCTCAGCAACACCCCCGGCAAGTGGCGGCAGAGTAACTGCCGGCCGACAGACAACCAACATGGCCGCCGGCAGCTTATCGGTGGCCGGCCCAGTATAAGGAAAGGTAGAGAAAAACAGAGAGGATGGAGGAAGGCAAAGGCTCAGCCTTGCCGGCCTACATCCCGAATGAGGGTTCAAGTGGAAGGGGGAATTATATTCAGGCTTCCACCCAACCATATCCCATCCATATGGGCTATGGAAGGCAGTCCAAGGGAGGACTGAAGAACACTCTAATGATTATGAGGGTACCTGCCGGCAGCAGACAGGGAACCTCAGGCCAGTTCTATAGATTACCCTTAGGATCAAATGTAGAATGACGGCCAGGAAGGGTGATGGTTCATCCAACATAAAAGAGACAGCAGGGAAGGGGGAAAAGTCCTATAAGTAAGGTAATACCCGAAGGCATTACCCAACTTAAAGGATTCTGATCTTATAAGGTAACCTCAAGTAGGGGAAATCATTTCCCCTGGTTGGGTTAGTCAAGTGAGAAAGCGGCCATAGGACACAATCTCGCAAGAGAACAGAATCTCGTACCAGGTATCTTAGACAATGAAGAAATAATTTCTTCGGTCTAAGATCCACTAGCACAGGACTGTCTGCTAGACCGAGGAAGGAGGAATTGTAAAACAAAGACCTCCACGTATGGTCTAGGGAGGCCTAGCCTCCTTCATAGACAACTTAACCTGACTGGGGAAATCATTTCACTGAGACAGTAAGATGCCTAACAGAGACTTTACTCTGATGTCCCGTTCTAACTCAAAAACCGATTCAGTGGTTAAGAGAAAGAAACGAAACACCCCAGTAAACTTTGCCAGAACTCAGTTCACAGCAAAGCTAACTGAGGGTAGCCTAGGCTTATCAGAGGGAAGGGGAATTGCTCTTAAATCTTGCCAATAGATTGGTATCGACTTAGAAGGTATAGGAGGCATCAACCTCACCTTAGAAGACAATACAAGAGCAATTGGGGATATGTATGAAAGTATACTAAAGCCACTAGGCTAGTAAGTCTAGGAGCATAGAGAATCGTTCACTGAAACTCTCTTGTATACTATCTTGGAAGAGGAAAATTTATGCAGTAATATCTTAATTGTATAAAATATTGCCTGAGCTTCAATAAAAATGTACCAGGAAGGTTATATCATGCATGAAGTGTGTAGGTGCCTAGGCTAGGAAGCCTAGCACTCGTGAGGCTCGAATATAAATACTGTAGCCAAATCCACGAATACAATGACATGATATAAAAATCCCTAGCTAAAATACTAAATAGCTAAAGTTATTAAAGCAAATAATGCCGGGAAAGTCGTTCTGGCTAACTAGATGTACAGGAAGAACGACCGCGTTCATGACGCCATCCGGCTGGCAACAGCTCTTGTTACGTTAATTACGATCTCAATCGAAGAGTAAAACTGGCAAGAGCTTACATTTACACAATTCAAAGATATTACTTAACTTTCCAGAAGCTGATGAGGCTGGTGAAGACATCATAGCGACAAATAACTCAACAATAGACTGCGCCTGGACACACAGAGTATATTGGAAATTCAACTACGGTATACTTTTATACCATAGTTTTCTGTTTGCAGTATGATCTATACTGCAAATATACTGGCTACTGTATAGTCATAAACTGTAGTTCTAGCCAGCATGTTGTCGGCAAGGCTAGCACCTGGGGCACAGTTCAGCCGGCGCATCGCCGACTGGGATGGTGGCTGGCGGCCCGCTGGTTGCCGGTTGCCATCAGGTCGCCGACTGTCGGCGCACTAGTCCAGTCGGTGTCTTGCCAGACAGGGTAGTGGCCGGTAATCAGAACTCGGCCGGCAAGAGCCGGACAAGTTGGTTGTGCCGGCGCACGAGTCCATCCAGCACCTTGGCGGCTAGGGTAGCGGCCGGCAGCTGCCGGTTAGGTTAGTACCTGGCGGCACTAGCCGATAGAAAGAGGAAAAGCAAGGAGTGAAGGATGATGTAAGAGCTCTGTCTCACCTCCTTCCTCCGGAATGAGGGTTCAAATTGAACGGGAGAATATAAGTTGTTCAGCCTTCCACCCATCCACCACCATTGTCGGTCTCTGCCAGACACAGGTATGTGAATGGCAGTCCAAGAGAGGACTGAAGAACACTCTAGAGCAAAGGGATCCTCTGCTGACAGCTGGTCCAGCCGGCACAGCTCTCCCGGAGCCTTGGTCAATAAGGGAAAGCTGAGCGACTAGGCCACTACAAGCAGAAGCCCGAGCCGGCCCTACAACCTGCCGGCAAGCAGTGAGATTGTAGGTCGAGGGCCAAAGGGTTGCGATGGTTAGGCCATCACTAAAGCACAGAGGGGGGAGGAAAAAGGGTCCTGTATAAGGTATGAAAGGAGCTGGCAGGTTGCCGATCCTACCACACCCTAAGGAAACTCAGTTTCAGTATCGGCGCCATCCTAGGCGGCAGGAGAAAATCTATTCTCCAGCCTAGGGTCTGCCAATACAATTAAGGGGCTGGCAGCCATCTAGCCCCCACCCCTAAACATGAGAAAAACAGAGTTCCAGTGCCGGCGCCATCCTAGGCGGCAGAAGAATATCCATTCTTCAGCCTAGGGTCTGCAAGCACAGGGCTAGTCTACTAGACCACAGGGAGAAGGTGGTAAAATCATATAACTCCTTCAAGTGCGGTCTAGGGAGGTCTAGCATCCTATGCCGGCAGCGTAACCGACGGGAATGACTATTCACCCTGCAGCCCGCTGCCGGCACAAGACTAAGTACTCTGAGGTTCTGACCTAAATCTAAAGCTTGCCATCTGCAGTTAAGGGAAGGGGCAGAAAACCCTAGCCTAGTCCTGCCTGAATGACAACTCGAGGCATGACCAACTAGGATTGTAACCTAAGGCTACACCCAGAGGGAAGGAGGGATTACCCTTAAATTTCCACTGGAGGCAAGTATCGCTTTATATAATAATTCTAAGAGATATCTATCCCCGCCTGAATTGATAAAACGATACACAAGGGTAACCGGGGAACATGTATGAAAATATACTAAAGCCACTAGGCTAGTAGCCCAGTGGCAGCGAGAATCGACTACTGTACCTAAATCATCGAAGCTCTCTCGTATACCATCTTAGAAGAGGAAATATTTATATGCAATCAATACATCTTACATGTATAAATTGCCTAATAGCTTCATTTAAATTTAATAACACTAGGAATGCTTATTATATCATGCATGAAAGTAAACTGAAACGCCTAGGCTAGGAAGCCTAGCATAAGCAAGGTTCGGTGACCTAAATCGCCGAAACTAAAACGAATACTATCGGCATTATATAATTAACTCCTAGCAATGAAGACTAAATAGCTAATTTTATTTATGCTATTTATACAGGGGAAAGTCGTTCTGGCTAACTATATAACTCATGCGTTACGAACGACAGCGCCCAAGATGCCTCTGGTTCAAGCAATAGCTCTGCCACTAAATTAACTTAATTTTGACTTAATTTTCACTGTGAGGCAAGAGCTAAATTTTATACAATGTAAAGATCAAATTCTCAACTTTCAAGAGGCAGAAGAGGCTGGAGATTGCATGATAAATCCAAAATATCAAGAGAGCTACCGGGAAAATCACCGAACGAGATCTCTACAGATAAAGGAATAAAGATGGCGGTGATGATGGCACCATCTAGATACTCAAATAGTAACGAAGGAAGGGAACCTTAATAACGGCTCCTCTTTTATTTTTGCCATTTTCCCCCTCGAAGCATAAACGCTTTGTGGGGTGAAGATTGCTATGTGGCGTGTCAAGAATACATCCCTTGATATTATGTGATATCCTTAAAGGAAACTTTAAGGATATTCGCTCCCCCCCACCAGGAGTTAGAATTCTGGAGACCTTAAGTTAAATTCTCTGGGAATATCACTGTAGTCAAATATATCCTAGAGAGCTACTTAAAGGAACCTCCCATCAGGACGACATGGCCTGAGCCCAAAAATAATCCACACCTTTCATGCTGGAATTTTCCACCCACTCAAAGTAATCCATACGAAGCCATTTACCTCTTATACAGCATTCTCCCTAAGATTAGCTTTTTGTCCGATTCTTCCTTAAAAACCTTGATACCATTTTAATATAAATAAAGAATTTAACTTATGCACCCTTATATAGATACACACATATCTATCAATATAACCCCTTTACACATATGTTATTGAACTCAGATTAAACACCCTTAATCCAGTAACCAGCCGACTCAGTTTCCTAATCTTCTCTACCCGACTGTAGAAATACATGGTTGATGTGACCACTTGCAAACACTTGCTAACAGTACGCACTATTAAGTAGCATTATCCTAATATTTATTAAATAAAGCATGACATTACTGATAAAAAATATAAATATTTCAGCTCTACCATGATATTATGCCAATATCAACCCATTGACACAAAATGAATTCTTAAGCAAGCAAAATAAATAATGAACACTGCAGGTGAATTGTCTTTTCAAATTGAAAATAAGCTCTAAAACAAAAAAGTTCTCTAAACAAAGAACATGAAAAATAAAATTCAAATATGACAAATTCGTAGATAATTCGTATTTTTCCTAACTATACAAACCTTAGCTATCTAATAGGGGTTATTACTTTTGGCGTAGCTGAAATGACGAGCCATTAGAATTTTAACGAAGGTTTACTACCCCACCGCTAGTTAGCGGGCGGTAGGGAGGGTAGCTTGCTATCGCCCCCCCCCCCTCCCTCACACACACCTGTGCTTGAGCTTACTTTGCTTAGAGGTAGGACTTCAAGGGGGATAGAGCTGGCGGGCAAGTTTGATTAAATAGCTAAGGTTTGTGTAGTTAGGAAAAATTCAAATTATCTACGAATTTGTCATTTGTTCCGTAACTAACATATATACCATGCTATTTAATAGGGGTGACTCACCCATTAGGAAGGGTGGAAAGTCCCAGCCAGTACTGGCTTTTGGCTTTGCCCGGGGACTCCGTATCTGAGTGTCAGCACTCAACAAAAAGGAGTCTCTGCACCTCGCTAGAACCTTGCTACGCAAGGGCTGCGGCCTACGTAAGCTGTGTGTGAAGGTATAAAGTGTGACTTGTCCTAGGAAGTTGACCTGTAGTCCTCTAGATGGAAACTTTAGGCTAGGACTCTCCCAATACCAACTCATCAGGGTATGGGGATGTGACAGTATTAGCTTAATACTAGGAACACAAGGAAACATGGTTTACCTGCAGTAGTTCGAGGTCAGCTGTGCAGAGAACCCAGGATGCTGCTTTCCCCAAGAGAGGGGAGGATGAAGAAAAGAATAAGGGCCAGACATACCTTTTCATTCATGCAGACTAAGACCAGGTAACAATGCCCTCAACCTTCTGCTACTTATCCATTAAAGAGCCTGAGGTTTTAAACCAGCTGTTGTGCAGCCACCACAGGGCCGAAAACGTATCGAGCCTCCTGTGGGTCACGGCTTGCAGGTAGTGGGCTGTGAAGGTCGTCTGAAGCTTCCACACCCCAGCTTGGAGCACCTGCGTCACTGAGAAGTTTTTCTTGAAGGCCAGGGATGTAGCTATGCCCCTGACGTCATGTGCTCTAGGGCGACGTGACGGAGGAGGGTCTGGATTCAGGGACAGATGGATCACCCTACGAATCCATGCCGAGATGGTGTTCTTGGTAACCCTCCTCTTAGTCCTCCCAGTGCTCACAAACAATGCCTGCACTTGGGAATGTACTGCAGCTGTTCTTTTGAGATATAGCCCCAGACTCCTTACTAGACACATTAGGAGATGGTCTGGGTCATCTGTTACAGAACGAAGACTCGAAATCTGGAAGGAGTCGAACCGAGGGTCCGGCACCCCTGGATTCTGAGTCTTAGCATTAAACTCAGGGACGAATTTGAACGTTACCTCCCCCCATCCCCTTGAATGGGCGATGTCATAAGAGAGACCATGAAGTTCACTGACTCGCTTGGCCGAGGCCAAAGCTAGTAGGAACACCGTCTTCCAAGTTAGGTAGCGATCTGAAGCCTGGCGTAATGGTTCGTAGGGAGGTCTAGAACTCGAACCACGTTCCATGGAGGAGGTCTCACTTCCGACTGAGGGCAGGTAAGTTCATAACTCCGTATGAGTAGGGAAAGTTCCAGCGAGGAAGAAATGTCCACTCCTTTGAGCCTGAAGGCTAGACTTAAGGCTGAGCGATAGTCTTTCACCGCCGAGACTGAAAGGCGCATTTCTTCCCGCAAATACTCGAAGAACTCCGCTATTGCTGGAATGGTGGCATCGAGTGGAGAGATACCCCATCCACGACACCAACCACAGAAGACTCTCCACTTTTCCTGGTAGACAGATGCGGATGACTTTCGCAGATGTCCAGACATCCTGACTGCAACTTGTTGCGAAAATCTCTCTCAGCGAGGAGATGCTGGATAGTCTTCAGGCGTGAAGTCATAGCGAAGCTACGGCTTTGTGGAAGATGTTGGCATGTGGTTGTTTGAGTAGCTCGTGTCGCGGAGGGAGTTCTCTCGTAAGTTCCGTTAGGAGTTGCAGAAAGTCCAGAAACCATTCCAAGTGATGCCATAGCGGAGCTATAAGGGTCATCGAAAGATTGACCAATATTCTGGTCTTGTTGAGCACCCTCCTCATCAGACAGAACGGGGGAAAGGCGTACATATCGATGTTGTCCCACCGTTGTTGGAAAGCATCTTGCCAACAGTGCCTTGGGATCCGGGACTGGGGAGCAGTACAGCGGAAGCTTGAAGTTCAGCGCTTTAGCTAACAGATCCACAGTCGGGGAACCCCACAAAGTCAGGACTTTGTTGGCTACTAGATGATCCAAAGACCACTCGGTACTCACAATCTGAGACGCTCTGCTCAGACTGTCGGCGAGCACATTCCTCTTGCCTGGAATGAAACGTGCCGATAGTGGGATCGAGTGGATTTCGGTCCATCTCAGTATCTCTACTGTGAGATGGGATAGCTGTTTTGAAAAGGTACCTCCTTGCTTGTTGATGTAAGCCACTACTGTGGTGTTGTCGCTCATCACCACCACAGAGTGACCCGCCAGGTATTGTTGGAACTGTTAAAGGGCTAGGAATACGACCTTCATTTCTAGCAGATTTATATGGAGACACTTTTCTGATTCTGACCACAGGCCTGAGGTCCTGTGTTGCAGAACGTGGGCCCCCCACTCTTTCTTTGAGGCGTCCGAAAACAGCATCAAATCCAGGGGGGAGGACGAGAAGATCCAATCCTCTTCGTAGGTTCTCGTCTGTCACCCACCACTGGAGGTCCGTCCGTTCCGCAGGACCCATAGGGATCAAGACGTCCGGGGAATCGTAACCCTGATTCCACCGAGACTTGAGTCGCCATTGGAGGGATCTCATCCTGAGGCGACCGTTGGGAACTAGACGGGCCAAAGATGAGATGTGACCGAGGAGACGTAACCACGATTGGGCTGGAAGTTCTTCTCGTCTGAGGAAAAGGCTTGCGACCCTCCTCAGCCTTGCTATCCTGTCATCTGATGGGAAGGCTTTGTGGAGATTGGCGTCTATGATCATGCCTAGACATACCAGTCTTTGAGTGGGAAGCAGAGAGGACGTCTCGAGATTTACCATGATCCCCAGATCTTAGCAAAGTCCCAGAAGTTTGTCTCGGTGTCGAAGAAGGGTCGACTCCGAGTATGCTAGGATCAGCCAGTCGACCAGATAACGGAGGAGACGGATGCCGATCCTGTGTGCCCACGACGATATTAGGGTGAACACTCTGGTGAAAACCTGTGGTGCTGTGGAGAGACTGAAACACAGCACCTTGAACTGGTAAACCTTGTTGTCTAGGCTGAATCTTAAGTACTTCCTTGAAGACCGATGGACTGGGATCTAGAAGTACGCGTCCTTCAGGTCCGGTATACATATGAAGTCTTGCGGTCTCACTGCAAGTTTGACCGTGTCTGCGGTCTCCACCCTGAACGGAGTTTGCTTGACATACTTGTTCAAAGCTGAGAGGTCGATGACTGGTCTCCAGCTCCAGACGCACGCCTTCTTTACAAGAAAGAGTCGACTGAAGAAGTCTGGAGACCCGTCGACGACCTCTTGGAGAGCGCCGTTCTTCAACATGGTCTCGACTTCTGCCCGAAGGGCTTGCCCCCTTGCCGATCCCATGGCAAGGGAGGCCAACGACACTGAATCCGCTGTCAGGGGAGGTAGAGATGTTGTGAACGGGACGTGATATCCCTGACTAATTACGGAAATCGTCCAGGAATCGGCCCCAAGTTGCTGCCACCTGTTCGCGCAATTTTGTAGGCGTCCCCCCACTGGTGGACATGCAAGGGGACTGTCAATCCTAGCGTTTGCGACCTCGGCCGCTCCCTCTACGATTCTTTCCTCCCCAGGAGGACTTTTTGCCTTTCTTGTCCATGACAGGAAAGGGCTTAGACACCGTCGTCTTCTCTGCAGCTGCCGGTTTCGTGGTCTTGGTAGGACGTGGCAGCTGTGGTGCTGGCGGTTTATAGGGCTTCGATGTTAAGAGCCCTATGTAGGAGAGAATCCTGGTTGGACTTCCTCCACCTCTCAGCGGCCTGCTCCACGTCCTTAGGCTAAAACAAGCTCTTCCCCATAACGGAAGAATGCCTGAGCCTGCTGATCTCGGTATTAGGGACCTTTTGATGGAACCTCTCGGACACCGCATCTCAACGTTTCAAGATGGTGTTAGCCCACAAGTTTGAGACTTGGTGGGCTAGAAACTCTATCGTGCGAGTGCCCGAGAGTAAAAAGGTCTCCATAGCCTTCCTGGTACAGAAACTGCTTCGTATGTTAAAACGATCGTATGTTGGAACAAATATTCCCATAAGAATACATGGTAATTCATTTAATTCGTTCCTCAGCCTAAAAACCCATAATAAATCCTTAATAAATGGCTACACATAATTACACATAACAATAACATAACTGCATAATATGAAAGAAGCATGTAAAAAAGATAATTATAAAGAAATAATAAATAAAAAATGTGTTTTATTGCCACTTTACCTTAGAGACAGGCCAACGCAGGTGTAGGATTTGCTACGCCAGGAGGAGACGGACGATCTGCGAGAAGGTAGACATGGTGTTAACATGTTCTTTAAATAAATACACTCTCTCTCTCTCTCTCTCTCTCTCTCTCTCTCTCTCTCTCTCTCTCTCTCTCTCTCTTGGTCTTCTTCACTGTTAGTGTTAGAGACGTTTATTAATTTTTTTTTTTGAGAGAGAGAGAGAGAGAGAGAGAGAGAGAGAGAGAGAGAGAGAGAGAGAGAGAGAGAGAGAGAGATTAAACAAAAATGTGTTGTCCTGCAGCCTCGCGTGTGGAGGGGGGCTGATGATTGCGCTAGGGAGCGTGCTGGCGCTCGCGCGAGGGCGGTGACGAGGGTGCGCACGGGCATGCGGGTGAGCAATGGCGCGCAGAGGCGTGAGCTGGAGAAAGCAGATGGTGCGCAGAAGGAAGGTTGCCACTCGCGCGCGTGAAGGTGAGTGTTCGCGCGTGAAGGTGAATGTTCGCGCGCGCGCGGGCGCGCAGGCGCGCAGGATCCGGCTGAAGAGCCAGTTCGGGCGATGATACCATTGGGCGCGCGTGCGCAACCTGGTGGGCGCGAGTGGGAGACTGCGCGCGAAGGCGTGCTGGCGAGGGATGGCGCGCAGGTGGAGAACAATGGCGCGCTGGCGAGCGCTGACGAGCAGGGGAAGAAATTAACTTTCCTACAGCGCTCAGATCAGAAGATCGTGGGCGCGCAGGAGGTCATTGGCGTGGAGAGTGTTGACGCGCAGGAGAGCATTGGCACGTAGGAGAGCGCTGGCGCGTAGGTGAGCGCTGAAGTGCAGGAGAACGATGGCGCGCATGGCGTGCAGCAGGTTGAAGGAGCGCAGTAGCGCGCTGGCGATCAGGAGAGCACTAGCGCGCAGGTGAGCGCTGACGTGCAGGTGAGCACTGGCGCACAGGTGAGCGCTGGCGCGCTTTAACAGGAACCTCCTCCGTATTTGAGTGCTTGCGCACAGGAAAGCGCTGGCACGAAGGTGAGCGTTGGCGCGGAGGTTGAGTGCTGGCACGTAAGGGACGTATGTGCCAACTTGCACATACGCCCTTGTTGCCCCGAAGGGAACATTGCCTGTTTCACAACAGGATGTGTTGGCGCCCACAGCGCGTCAGCAGCCAGGAACGGCGACGGCAGGTCAGCAGGTCTGACGGGTGGAAGGTCGACGTGTCCTTTGTAAGGACGACCTTCCACCGAAGGGGATCGCGAACGATCTGCAGAGAGGTCCAGGGTTGTAGCTGGGAGAGTCGGAGAACGATGGCAAGGTTCCTCTGCGGAGGACTGCGGAGACGATGAACCGAAGAGGCGCCTCCTCACACCCTTGTGAGCTGAAGGAAAGCCTCTACGGCGAAAAAGAAGGCGGGCTTTATGCCTTATGCGCCCTCTGGGGGCCGTGGGGTCAGCGAGCTGACCATCAGCAGTCCTCCGAAGAGGAGTCTCTGTGAAGAATCACCGGCAGGAGAGACCGTTGGACTTAGTTTCTCCCTCGAAGGATGAGCAGGGGGAGGAACTAAGCCTTCAGCTACAACAGGTTGATCAGGAGCAGAGGTCTGAGATACCGCATCGGAAGCCTCTGCCACCACAACGTCGACGATAGACAGAGGATCAACCTCGGCCAATGTCAGCGATTGTTTGACATCGGCCCCCAACCGGATCATGTCAAACAAGGCTTCCTTGGAGGGCAAACCCTCAAGCCCCAAGGAAGACCAAAGCTGAAATAAATCATTATTAGACATATAAAGATTTAAATCCTCCCCCGGGGGAGGAGGAGGAGCTGCCTCGCTATTGGAGGCAACTCCCTCTCCCGAACCCCGAGATCGGGCAACAGAACTATGGCCTACGCTACCACTCGACAGTTTCTCGGAAGAAACCGATCGAGCGGGAGTTTCAGAGGAGGTTTGGGCAACGGAAGAAGAGCCCTTGGGATTTTCTTCTTTCAAAGAAACCTTCGAAGGAGAAATATCCCGTTTGGACTTCTTCCGTCGCCGAGAAAACCTCTCCCACTGGGAGGTAGACCACTCCCTACACTCACCAAACTAGTACCCCTTTCTCTCGTTTTCTTTCTTAGCTCCGGTGGGTGAGCGGATTTCCCGTTTTCCGTTTTGTGCGTTCAACGGGTTCTCCCTCCCTCACCTCTCCCCCTACGGATGTATGATAACTTACGAGTTATTTATTTTTGGTTACTTTTCAATAGTTAGCGTTATTTTAGGTCCGTGTTTCGTCCTCTCCCCATTACGGCTCGGGAGTAGTTATGAACGTTTTTCCACTCCGCCTTGTGTTCTACTCCGCCATGAGGGATTCTCAATGACTTTCGTTTTATTGTTATATTTATATATTGTTTACTACATGGGACGGGCTTCATATTGTTTAGATACGACCCTCCGGTGGCCCTTACTGCGGTCTCAGGCCACGGCCATATCCACAATAGCAATTGTTATTACAATTGTGTTATTATTCACAATAATTATTCAGGACCTTTCTTCTCCCTCCGGCTTCACCGGAGATCGTAAATACGCTTTACTATGATCTAAGCCTTAGCCTTTAGCTGCGTCTTGGCTTTTATATCTTTCACAATTGAATTATTAGCCACAATTGAATTATTCAGGACATCTCATTACCCTCCGGCTTCACCGGGGGTCGCCCATACACTTCACACTTATATTTGCCTTGCCTTTAGCTAAGGCTGAATTATTCAGGACATCTCATTACCCTCCGGCTTCACCGGAGGTCGCCCATACACTTCACACTTATATTTGCCTTGCCTTTAGCTAAGGCTGGTGTTTATATTTATTTTAAGGGCATGTCACTGCTTCCCCAACCCTCGAAGGTCGGCAGATTGCTTTAAGTTATTTATCCTTCTGTCATTAATAGACATTAGGTAAATTACAATTATACAAACAATTGAATATTATAGTGCCAACAATGGTATGGGGCGGTATCATCCTAAAAGTGATATTCAGATATTAGTTAAATGCAATATTGGAGCTTAGGGAATTCAGTGAGTGCCGGAGCTCTATAATAATAGGGTTTTTTAACCCCTTATCAGAGTTTCAAGAAACACCAGACTCATGTCTCCTTTCTTTTACAGAAGGTCCGTTGTACTGCCGAAGGATGCCCTGCCTCGTTCAACGACCCCGTTGGGCATGACCTCTGTCGGTCTCATGCGCACTGCTCCCTCCCCTTTATCCGGGAACCGGGCCAGGCCCAATACATGGTCTGGTTCCCGGATTTGTGCTCGCTCTGTTACGAGCTGTCGTCAATTCTACTGAACGATGATGTAAGTGGGTTTTCCTTTTGTTCCTTATTTCTCGTTGGCAGACACTAATTTAGCCATGAATATGATATACACAGTATATTTTGGAGAGCAAACCCCCTCCTGCATCACTAATCACTGCAAATCTTACAGGCCGATGATGTCTCTCTTCGTTCAGCAAGGGCTACTCTTCGTCCGTGGGTGTCGGGCTTCGGCAGGAATGCCCCGTCTGGCGCACCCTATCTCCTCGATGGAGACATGGCCTCTCGTCTCTTCCCAGGCTCGACTACTGCTGCAGTCTCCTCTGACCTTGCTGCCCCCTTAATTGAAGAAGTCAGGGCCACCATTCCCGCGGAGGACGAACCCCTTGTACCGCTGGACGTGGTAGATCTGGATATAGACGTAGAACCCGGGGACGAGCAGGTAAGTGGTGCCGAGTTGGTGGAAACCCTTTTCTCTCCTACTCCCTCTTCTACCTCTTCCTTTCTAGGTTTTGATAACTCTAAGGCTTCTCCTCGGGATCCCTCTGCCTCCGTACGACCCAAGGTGAAGCCACTTCGAACTTATAAGACTTCAGCTTTGCCAGTATCAACGTCACCGGTCCCCGGACCCTCGACAGCTCCTGATATTCATATTGCTCCTCGTAAAACCACGACTCCTAAGAAGTCTAAGTCTACCAAATCCAAGACAAAACCAACGGGTGGCTTTCAGGTACCCTGGGGCGATCTCGTCCCCATCGAACTGGTCAGAGATTTGGTCAGAGAACAAATTCAACATCACTCTGGGGCAATGACAGAGATTAAGGATATGATGGCTACTCTGATCCCCGCCGGAACTCAGTTTCCTCCCCCTTCTGCCCCAGACGCATCGAAGCTACCGCCCTTCGATAAAAACAATCCTTGGCGGTTTGCCTTGCATGTCCCATTCTTAGATGGTTCCCTAACTCTGGAGGGCATAGGCATCCGCCCTCTAGAGGACCTGGAGTTCTACCCCCCGGGCCTAGAATTCCCGTTCAATGGTTTCGTACGTTTAAAGGAACATGCATTGGTCCGTATGGACAAGGTACCGAAGGAAACGGTGATATTTCCAAAAGAGCAGGCCCAGGCTATCTGGGCCAGAACACTATCAGAGTGGGGGTGTATTAACTCCAAGCTCACCCCACACAAAGGTGCCTACACTATTTTTACGACAGCGGCCTCCATCTCTTTGCCGCTCATAGACAAAGTCACAGAGCTGACTATACAGGCCATCAAGGAAGGCTCTTCCATGCCGGCTCTCAAAGAGACGGACCCCACCTCTTTGCTTATTACGGGTACCTCTGCAACCTGGAATGCCGCGGCTTCTACCTTCACAGTGGGGAAGCTAGACCCGGACTGTGCCTCTACTCTTTTCTCTGAGAAGCTTCCCAGATTAATAGAGAGTCTTCTCAAAACTGAGTTCGAGACCCGTACTAGACTAGCTAGGTCCCTACGATCCATCACCTCCATGGAGTCCCTAGCATCTCTTTACCCAGAGGAAACGCTGTTCAGAGTCGCCACAAAGAACCAGCTGCTGTCCTACCAAATAGACCTCCATGACTTCTGGTCAGCTCGAGTTAGTTGCAGGAAGTTCGTTCTGTCTGAGGCCTCCATCAGACATGAACCAAACAGGCTGATAGCCTCCTCCTGCTGGGGTAAGACCCTCTTCCCTCAGACCGAGGTGGATAAGGTTCTTCAGGACGCGGCGAGGGCAAACCAAAATTTGCAGGTAAGGTGGGGTCTCTCAGCCAAAAAGAGATTCGAACCCCAGAGACACACGTTCTTCAAAAAGAAACAGAGGTTTAGTCCTTACAAGACTGCCCGGGGTACCTCGTCCCCACAGTCTTCCGCTGCCTCGACTTCTCGACAACAGGCGCCCCCTCAGCAGGTAGTCTACCTCGCTGCTCCCCCTGGTACACAGCCCAACCCCTCTTGGATGTCCTCTCCTGCATACAACCTTGCCTACGAATCCTCCGGTTCCTTTCGTGGATACCAAAGAGGGAGTTTCAGAGGTAGAGGACAGTCCCGCCAACGCGGCGGGCCTAGAGCAAGGGGTGCCCGTGGAGGGAGGGGCCCTAAGTTCACTCCCTCCCAATGATGTGATGCCAGTAGGAGGGAGACTTTATCACTTCCGAGACCATTGGACCTTCAGTCCATGGGCTCACAGCATAATATCCAGGGGCTTGGGTTGGAAATGGTCACAGGGATCCCCTCCTCCACCAATGACCTTCTTCCAGAGACCCACTCCCATCCTGGAAGAGTACACCGCGGAGTTACTCAAGAAGAAAGCAATCAAACGGGTTCGATCCCTGAAATTCCAAGGCCGCCTGTTTACAGTCCCGAAAAAAGACTCGTTGGCGTTGAGGGTAGTTCTGGACTTGTCGAAGCTCAACTCTTACATCCTTTGCGACAAGTTCCGTATGCTGACTATCTCTCAGGTACGGACCTTACTTCCCCGTGGGGCCGTCACCACCTCTATCGATCTTACCGACGCCTATTATCCTGTCCCAGTAGCTCGAAATTTCTCTCCTTACCTAGGCTTCCGTCTCGGCAAGAGAGCCTTTGCATTCAAAGTCATGCCCTTCGGTCTCAGCATTGCCCCCAGGATATTCACGAAACTGGGGGAGACGGTGCTCGAGCAACTCAGACAACAAGGGATACAGATCATCGCCTATCTGGACGATTGGCTCATTTGGGCCCAGTCGCACCAGGAATGCAACAGAGCTACGTCGAAGGTACTCCATTTTCTCGCCAAACTGGGCTTCCAAGTCAACCTCCGGAAGTCCCGCCTACAACCATCAAGCCACTTCGAATGGTTAGGCATCCATTGGGACCTTTCAAAGCACAGGCTCTCCCTTCCTCCCAAGAAGGTAAGGAACTTTCTCAAACACAAACAGGTGTCCAGAAGAGCTTTAGAACGAATCCTCGGCCTTCTCCAATTTGCCTCACTGACCGATCTCCTATTAAAAGCCAAACTCAAAGACATCAATCGAGTTTGGAGAAAGAGAGCGACAATACCTTTAAGAGACAAGACCTCGAAGATCCCCTCCGTCTTGAAAATGAGACTACAATCATGGTCCGAACGAAGGAACCTCTCCAAATCGGTTCCTCTACAGTTCCCCTCTCCACAAGTGACAATTCATACCGACGCGTCTCTGAGTGGATGGGGGGGTTACTCCCAACATCAGATGTTTCAGGGCTCTTGGTCACCCGCCATGAGGCAGTTCCATATCAATGTT
This sequence comes from Palaemon carinicauda, assembly GCF_036898095.1. Taxonomy (NCBI): domain Eukaryota; kingdom Metazoa; phylum Arthropoda; class Malacostraca; order Decapoda; family Palaemonidae; genus Palaemon; species Palaemon carinicauda. The sequence goes on from NC_090761.1 coordinate 42,857,094, forward strand.
CTCGAAGCCATGGCGGTGTTCTTGACCCTGAAGAGAATCTCTCCTCCGAGGTCGACCCACATCAGAGTAGTCTCAGACAGCACGGCCGTAGTCCACTGCCTCAACAGAGGGGGGTCCAAATCACCCAACCTGAATCAGATCCTGGTCACTATCTTCGCCTTGGCAGCCGACAAAGACTGGTTCCTGTCAGTAACTCACCTAGCAGGAGTCCAGAATGTGATAGCAGACTCATTATCCAGGACGAGCCCACTGGAATCGGAGTGGTCCCTGGACATGCACTCCTTCCGGTGGATACTCAGGCTGGTTCCAGGTCTCCAGGTAGATCTATTCGCGACCCGACTCAATCACAAACTCCCATGTTATGTGACACCGAACCTGGACCCTCAGGCTTATGCCATGGACGCATTAACCCTGGATTGGAACCAGTGGCAGAAGATCTACTTATTCCCTCCAGTGAATCTTCTACTGAAAGTCTTGCACAAACTCCGCTCCTTCAACGGGGCAGTGGCTTTAGTGGCACCTCACTGGCCAAAGAGCAGTTGGTTTCCTCTCCTCCTCGAGTTGAAACTCCGTCCCTTCCGGATCCCATTCCCCAAACTGACCCAAGTGGTCCAAACTCGGACTGTGTCAGATTCCTCAAGGATAGCCAAAACCCTAACTTTGTGGATTTCATGAAGTTTGCGGCTCGTAGGGATGCAAACATCGACCCAGATAATGTCCTCTTTATAGAATCAGACAAAAGGGACTCTACGATTCACCAATATGATTCGGCAGTTAAGAAACTAGCAGATTTCTTAAAGAATTCAGACCATTCGGTTATGACTCCTAATTTAGCCATCTCCTTCTTTAGGTCCATATTTGACAAAGGCCTAGCAGCTAGCACTATAACCACCATTAAGTCAGCTCTGAGGAAAGTCTTCCTGGTTGGGTTTAACATTAACCTGGCGGAGTCTTATTTCTCGTCTATTCCAAAAGCATGTGCTAGGCTTCGACCTTCGGTTCGTCCACAAAAGGTCTCTTGGTCTCTAAATGATGTCCTCAAACTGGCCTCCGACACGGACAACGAATCCTGCTTCTATATCACTCTTCTTAGGAAGACTTTATTTCTAACAGCTTTGGCCTCGGGTTCTAGAATCTCAGAACTAGCAGCTCTCTCACGAAACTCAGAAAACATGGATTTCCTCCCTTCAGGTGAAGTACTTCTTTCTCCAGACAGGGCGTTCCTAGCTAAAAACGAAGACCCCCAAAATAGGTGGTCCCCTTGGAAGATTATTCCTCTTCTCCAAGATACTTCTCTATGTCCGGTCACCACTCTCAGGGCCTTTTTAGCCAGGACTGCTACCCGATCGTCTGGCCCCTTGTTTATCAGAGAACAAAGAGGCACCATTTCCATACGTGGTATTAGGCAACAGATCCTATACTTCATTAAACAAGCCAATCCGGGATCATTTCCCCATGCTCATGATATCCGTGTCAGTAGCTACCTCCATCAATTATTTCCAAAATATGGACTTTGATAACCTTAAAAAGTACACGGGTTGGAAATCTCCTATGGTCTTCAAACGCCACTATCTAAAGAACTTACAGGCTCTTAAATACCCAACGGTTGCAGCTGGGAGCCTTATCTCTCCCCAGTGATCTTTTGTTCTTCCTTTCATCCATCTCTTTTCTTCTCCCTCCTACCCGCCACTCGCACCACGACGCCGCTTCCTTGGTGGTTCGTTAGCCCTAAGTTTATTACATATTAGGTTAATATGGTTGTAACTATTATTGTTTACCGTAGTTATAGGGTTGGGATATTCTTAGCCATGTCAGTTTTGTTGCATGTTTACTCTGATACTCGGAGGCTTCCCTGTTATCATGTTTGTTTAACCTTACTCTCACTATGCCCTGTGGCTAGTTTATGTTTTATGCTTACTTACCTTAATTATATGTGATTTTCTTTACATGGTGTTGTTTCTCTCCCCTCAGTAAATTAGTAGTTATTGTTGGGCTTGGAAGGCATTCTCTGGTACATTTTCACCGGCCGCCACAGGTCGACCCAGAAAAGGGATTTTGACGAAGGAAAAATCTATTTCTGGGGAGAGACCTGTGGCGCCCGGTGAAACCCTTCCCCTTTATTTTACACGATCCCACCCTTTCCTTTCCAAGCCACCATGGCCAATACAGAAGGATGTTGTTCAGATGGCGCTCGCGTCGGGCGTGGGTGGTGTGGCGCTGGTGGGTTGGCTAGGGCCTTTGTATCGGCCCATCCCTTTGACGAAGGAATTAACTAAATGGAAGACAACCTGTGAATAGTGGATTTCACGCGCCTTTGCTTTATACACGACACCCAAAAGGTGCTCGCGCGAGGGTTGTAACCTCACCATTCCATGCTTTTATCTTTCTCTGGTATAATTGGAAGGTTTTATCAGAAAAGGTATATAAGAAGGACTCTTTTCACCGGGCACCACAGGTCTCTCCCCAGAAATAGATCTTTCCTTCGTCAAAATCCCTTATTTCTATCACACCCCTGGCCCCTACAATAAGGACAAAAGGTGTGATGGTCCGTATCGACCGCCGACATAAACGTGCCACAAGGGCGGTCGAGTAATCCAGGACACTTTCACATGATAGCAGAGGCCAACTTCAAACACACCTGTAAAAGGAAAAGCAAAAAGCATTAAATGGCTGTCAGAAAGGCGAGGGTGAAAGCGGACATGTCCAACTACCACCCGAGCCAAGAGCAAAGTGAGCTCAAGCACAGGTGTGTGTGTGTGGGGGGGGGGGGGGGGTAGCAAGCTACCCTCCCTACCCCTCGCTAACTAGCGGTAGGGTAATAAACCCTCGTTAAAATTCTAATGGCTCGTCATTTCAGCTACGTCGAAAGTAATAACCCCTATTAAATAGCGTGGTTTGTAGGTCAGTTACGGAACAAAGTGTATTTACACGAGGCAGCCATAAAAAATCTACACAGTTCCACACAAAGAGGTAAATAACTATTGTGTTGAAAATGTTAACAACTAATATCAGACAAAACCACAAAACAGACCCTGAACAATCCTAGCACTAAAAGAATCTAAAATATACCCCAATAGTAAACATTTAACATGACAAATTCGGAGATAATTTGTATTTTTCCTAACCATACAAACCTTAGCTATTTACATAGGATTTACTTTCGGCGTAGCTGAAATTGACGAGCCATTAGATTTTAACGAGGGTTTACTACCCCCGTGCTAGTTAGCAGAGGTAGGGGAGGGGTAGCTTGCTACCCCTCCCCCCTCACACACCGGTGAAATGTCTCACTTCACTTAGAGGTAGGACTTGACTTGGGGGACAGGGCTGGCGGGTAAATATGTGTAAATAGCTAAGGTTTGTATGGTTAGGAAAAATACAAATTATCTCCGAATTTGTCATTTGTTCCGTAACCGAAATACAAACCACGCTATTTACATAGGGTGACTTACCCCTTAGGAAGGGTGGAAAGTCCCCAGCCTGACTGGCTTTGGCTTACCCGGGGACTCAGACTCTGAGTGAGACACACTCGAGAAAAGGAGTCCCTACACCTCACAAGTTCCTTGTTCTGCAAGGAACGTGTGGCCTACATAAGCTTGTGTGTGAAGGAATAAAGTGTGACTTGTCCTAAGCAGTTGACCTGGAGTTCTGAGATGGAACTCTAGGTTAGGACGTTACCAATACCACCTCGTCAGGGTATGGGGGACGCGACAGTATTATCTTAATACTCGGAACACAAGGAAGCATGGTTTACCTGCAGAGGTTTGAGGTCAGCTATGCAGAGACCAGGATGCTGCTTTCCCCAGGAGAGGGGAGGATGAAGAAAGAAGTAAGGGCCAGACATACTTCTTCCATTCATGCAGTCTAAAACCCAGTAACAATGCCCTCAACCTTCTGCTACCTGTCCAAAAAGGAGCCTGAGGTTAGACCAGCTGTTGTGTAGCCACCACAGGGCGATAGAAACGTATCGATACTCCTGTGGGTCACGTCCTGCAGGAAGTGAGCTGCGAAGGTCGCCAGACGCTTCCAGACTCCAGCTTGTAGCACCTGCGTCACAGAGTAGCCCCCTCTTGAAGGCTAGAGACGTTGCGATGTATCTGACATCGTGGGCTGTAGGGCGACGTGACAGGGGAGGGTCTAGCTTCAGGTCGAGATGAATGCCCTTGAATCCGGGCTGAAGAGGCATACTTGGTGACCCTCCCCTGCGTCCTTCCTGTGCTCCCAAACTGGGCTTGCACGTGAAGACGAACTGCAGCTGTTCTCAAAGATAACCCCTCCGGTTCCTTACTGGCAAGTAGAAGAAGGTCTGGGTCATCTGTTACAGAACGGGGACTCAAAATCTTGAAGGAGTCGAACCGACGGTCCGGGACTCCAAGATTCTGAGTCTAGTAACCAACTCAGGAACGAACCTGAAAGTTACCTCCCCGTATCCTCTTGAACGGTCGAAGTTGTACGAGAGACCATGAAGATCCTTACACTCTTGGCCGAGGCCAGAGCGAGCCGGAGCACCGTCTCCCAAGACGGGCGACGATTAGAGGCCTGACGTAATGGTTCGCAAGAAGATCTCTTAAGGGTCTTAAGAGCCCGAACCATGTTCCATGGAGGAGGTCTCACTCCGACTGGGGGCAGGTAAGATCGTAACTTCGCATGAGCGAAGAAAGATCCAACGGGGAGGAAATGTCTATTCCCTTTCAGCCTGAAGACCAGGGTAAGGCTGAGCGATAGGCTTCACTGCCGAGAGCGGAAATCGAATTTCCTCCCGCCGATAAACAATAACTCCGTAATTGCTGGAGTAGAGGCATCAAGAGGAGAGGTATCTCTACCACGACACCAACCACAGAAGACTCTCCACTTCGCCTGGTAGACCCCTGCGGATGACTTTCGCAGGTGACGCGACCTCCGCTCCGCGACTGTTGCGGGGTGCCCCTTTGCGAGGAGGTGTCGTATAGTCTCCAGGAGTGAAGCCGAAGCGATGCTACGGCTTGAGATAGATGCTGCAGTGTGATTGTTTGAGTAGCCTGTGGCGTGGAAGAAGCTCTCCTGGGAGTCCCGCCAGGGGATGCAGAAGGTCCGAAAACCGTACTGCGTAAAGTCGCAGCGGAGCTCTCAGGGTCACCGATAGGTTGACCGAGAACCTGGTCTCGTTGAGCCCCCTTCTCAACAGACACAATGGTGGGAAAACGTAGGCGTCGATGCTGTCCCACCGTTATAGGAAAGGCATCTTGCCAAAGAGTCTTGGGGTCTGAGACCGGGGGGAGTACCGCGACAGCTCGAAGTTCCAGGCTGTCATGAGCAGGTCCCCCAGGTCAGGACTTTGCTGGTTACCAAGGGCCAAAGACCCCCAGGTACTTTCTATCTGTGAGTCTCTGCTCAGATTGCCGGAGAGAACATTCTTCTGCCCGGAATGAGCAAGCCGATAGTGGTATTGAGAGGAACTCTGTTCATCTCAGTATCTCTACTGCAAGATGCGAATGTATGAAAATGTACCTCCCTGCTAGTTAAAACACGCCAGAACCGTAGAGTTGTCGCTCACGGAGCGACTCGGCAGGATCTGCTGGATCTGTTGAAGGGCCAGACAACGGCCTTTAATCCTAGCTGAATGAAGTGGAGGTACCTTTCAGGTGCTGACCATCGGTCTGAACCAGAACATGCCCCTCCCCCTTTTTGACGAGCCCGAGAACAGCATCAAATGCGGAGGAAGGACGAGACGATCCACTCCCTTGAAAGAGGTTTCCGTTGGCCAACCCCTATGCAAGTCTAGTCGTTCCGCTGGTCCCATAGGGACCAGAAAGTCCGGTTAATCGTTGCCTTGATTCCACCGGAACTTTGGCCGCCTAACAGGGAACCTATCCTGAGGAGACCGTTCGGAACCTAGACGGGGCAAACAGGAAAGGGGACCTAGGAAACATAACCAAGATAGGGTTGAGAGCTCTCCTTATCTGAGGAAAGGTACTGCGACTCTCCTGATGGGAAGGCTTGGAGAAGGAGTCAATATCATGGCTAGATATCCCTGATGTTGAGGTAGCAGCAGAGAAGGCTTCTCGCGACTTACCATGATCCCTCGATCTTGGTAAAGTCCCGGAAGCTTGTCTCGGTGTCGAAGAAGGACGATTCCGAGACTACCGGAGTATACCGGTCTTCCAGAAAGCGAAGGAGGCAGAAGCCTGCTCCTGAGTGGCCGTGAGGATATCAGGGTGAGTCCTCTGAGGAAAACCTGCAATGCTGTAGCGGGAACGCAACAGAGCAACTTGACCTGGTACACCTGTTGTCTAGGCTGAGTTCCAAGTGCTTCCTGGAGACGGATGGAATGGGACCTGGAAGTACCCGTCCTTCCGATCCAGGGCATATGGAGTATTGTGGTCTCGCCACAAGCCTGATCGATTCAGCTGTTCCACACTGAACGATTTGTTCGACAAACTTGATCAGAGCTGAGTGGTCGATGACGGGAGACTCCCGTCTCAGATGCCTTCCTTAAAAGAAAGGAGCGACTGAAGAAGCCGGGGAAAAGCCGATGACGACTCTTTGGAGGGCATTCTTCTAGAGAAAGGGCCCTTCTGCCCGAAGGGCTAACCCCTTGCCGATCCCATGGCATAAAAGCTCAGTGGAGGTAGAGATGTTAAGAGCGAGGAGCGACATCCTTGACTGATCACGGAGATCGTGCAGGAATCGGCACCAGGATGCTGCTATCTGAAAGAGTAACCTCAGGCATCTCCCCAGCGGGAAACCTGCAGGGGGCTGCGAACCCTAGAGTTTGCGAACTCGGCCGCTCCCTCTAGGATTATTGCCTCCCCAGGAGGACTTCCCGTCCTACCTGTCCCTAACAGGAGGGGGCTGCTATTGTACACCTTGTCTTAGCTGCCGAAGCCGGTGCCGATGACATAGGCTGACGAGGTTGTATGATGAGGCGTCGGAGGCTTGCCGGGTCTGGAAGTAAGCGCCTTTGGAGGAGTGAATCGAGCTTCGACCTCCTCCACACCAGCTGTCCAATTCCCCCTCCTTAGGCTCAAACAAGCTCTTCCCAAGGATGGAAGAGTGTCTGAGTTGCCGACATCCTCGGATGGGACTTCCGAGAGGAAGCCCTCGATCACTGCATCTAGATGCTATAACATCGAGTTTGTCCGCAAGTTCAAAACTTGGCGACGGAACGCAATGGAGCCTATGCCCGAGAGAAGGAAGGTTCCCATGAACTTCCTGGAGCTTCTTTGAACACAACCTTGGGTCGCAGTCGGAGAGAGAAATGACTGGTAAGTCCCTTCCATGGAATGGTGAAGAGAAAGGGCTAGACCAGTCACCCCCTGCCGGGCAGAGAATTTCTTGAAAGAAAACTCCCTGGTAAGCCTCTTCCACGGAATGGTGGAGAGGAAAGGAAAACCAGGTTCTGAAAAGAAGGAGAAGAATGTAGCTCAGACCTCCCTGAAGATTCTTCCTGCTCTCGCACGTGCCATGCTCTGCGTTTACGAGGCGAAGATCGTGGTCTGGAAGAACGCGCTCCAGAGGACTCGCCAGGTTGACTGTTTTGCGAAAACCCCACGGGAATCACGGACGAAAACGCCCTGGCGCTCGCGTGGTAAATCGATGGTTCGCGCGTGAGCGAACTAGGGTGCGCCCGTGCGCGGGCACGCATGCGCATGGACGCGCAGGCGCGAGAGTGTGCAGTCGAAAGTACGCGAGGGAGAGTAGGTGAAGGCGAGCGCGGTCGGAAGGGCGAGCGCTATCGGGCGCAATCAGATGGTGTGAAGGCGAGCGATGGCGCATAGGCGAGCGACGGCGCATTGGCGAGCGATGGCTCACTGGCGGGAACCGCGCTGGCGCGATGGAAAACCGTTGATTCGCACGCGGGCGAACCTGGATGAGCATGTGCGCATGAGCGTGGGCGCGCAGGTGCGCATGAGCGTGGGCGCACAGGTGCGCATGCGCGTGGGCGCGCGGGCGCGAGGTCGAGAGGGCGAGCGCAGGCAATCGGGAGACCACTGGCGCGTAAGCAGGCGATGGCACGTGAGCGGGTGATGGCGCGCTGACGAGCGATGGCAAGACTTGGCGAGCGATGGCCCGTAGGCGAGTGAAGGCGCGTAGGCAAGCGATGACGCGTTGGCAAGCGATGGCGCGTTGGCAAGCGATGGCGCGTTGACAAGCAATGGCGCGTTGGCGAGCGGTAGCGCGTAAAATGCTTGCTCGCAGGCGAAGAATCGCAAGGGCGCGTAGGAAATCGCTAGCGTGTAAGAGACTAGAGAAGATCGTCGGCGAGGAGGCGAAGGAGATCTTCTTGCCTGTGCCCAGATCTGGAAGATCGTGGGCGAGGGGGCGAATGTTGGTGCACAACGTGCCAATCAGGAGGCTCTCAGATGCATCAGGAAGGGGAGCGCCGATGCGCGCTGGCAAGCAGGCGACCGTGGGCGTTCAGGAAACCGTTGGTGCCCATGACGTGTAGCAGGAAAGGACGCGCAGATGTGCGTTGGCGAGCTGAAGAGAGCTGGCGCACAGAAGGTCAGAAGCAAAGGTGAGCGATGGCGCGCAGGAAGAAGATCTACGGTGAGACTCAACTACCGGAGAATGTGGTCCACAGCAGGCGAGCGCTAGAGTGCTACTGCGCGTGGGTGCGCAGGAGATCGTAGGCGCGCAGGAGCTCGTAGGCGCGCAGGAGATTGTAGGCGCGCAGGAGATCGTAGGCGCGCAGGAAAAACCTGGCACTTAAGGGACTTACCCACACTGTGGAATAAGCCCCTTAGCCCTGAAGGGTCCGGTGCCCGTCGGAAACGGGGTGTGTAGGCGCCCACTGTGCAAATGCGTCCAGGAACGGAGATGAAGACTAGAAGGTCTGGCAGGAGAAGGGCGGCTGCAGCGGTCGATACTCGTCAAGGAGGGACCTCTGCGGAGAACGTCGAATGAAGATGAAGACGACCTCGGACAGGCGCAACTCCCTCCGACCTGAGCCTTCAGCAACAACAGCAACAACAGCAGACGGAGTCCTCCGAAGAGGAGTCTCTGTGGTGAACTCCCCCCCCCACCCGGGGAAGAACACTCGCAGGAGAGACCGTAGGGCTCAACTGCCCCCCGTAGGGGACTGAGCCTTCAGCAACAACAACAACAACAGTAGACGGAGTCCTCAGAAGAGGAGTCTTTGTGGTGAACTCCCCCCCGGGGGAGAAGCACTAGCAGGAGAGGCCGTAGGGCTCAGCTGCCCCCCGAAGGGGACTGAGCCTTCAGCAGCAACAGCAGACGGCGGCCTCCGAAGAGGAGTCTCTGTGGCGCACTCTTCCCCGGGGAAGAAGCACTCGCAGGAGACACCGTAGGGCTCGGAAGCCCCCCGAAGGGGACTGAGCCTTCAGCAACAACAGCAGATGAGTCCCCCGAAGGGGAGTCTCTATGAGTGTCCTCCCTCGCGAACGAGAGAGGAACACTTCGTAGAAGAGACAGGTCAGCAAGTGACCTAAAGAGAGCAATCCTCCGAAGAGGGGCTCCTGCAGTTGCTCAGCCCCTTGAGCATAGCGGCAGGTGCGACCGCTCAGCACCAAGAGCATAGTCGCACGAATTCCATGGATCGAGCTGCAACCGCTCAGCTCCTTGAGCAAGGTTACATAAACGGTCGCTCAGCACCAAGAGCATAACCGTCGGAGGACCAGGAACAAATAAAGGCGAGAGGAGTTCCCCCCGAAGGGAAAACTCAAGCCTGAACAGGGAATCTTCCCTCGGATGGGAAGTTACCCACCCAAGGAGGCGAGCCTCCTGAGAGTTCAAAGATGAACTGAAGAGCTGTCAGGCGCACAGAAGCACTTCCAGGAGAAGGAGACAGGCCCTGACAAAGTACTAGAAGGGAGGCAGCAACAGCAGACTCCCCAGGCCCCCACAAGACAGCTCACTCGTTGTCACATTATACAAACGAAGCTAGATCGTTAACTATGAAAAAATAAAAAGTAATTAGTTAACATTCATTCCCCCGGGAAGACTCCGAAGAGGAACCCCGAGGAAAAAGAACAAGAATTGCACAACAGGCACGTGCCCTCAACTCTACTTACACTCACGGAAGGAGAGCTGTAACAAACACAGAATTAACAAAATAACTATGTAAATAAAAAATGAATGTTCACTAAAGAAAGAACGAAAACCCCGAGAGGAAGCGTTCTACAAAAACTGAAAAGTTAACAAGTACAATTAGATTCATAAACTAACTGAGATAAAAAGTACGGCGTAGCAACCCCCCCACACGGGAAGGAAGCTACCGTAGTAAGTAACGTAGTAAAAGGGTGAACGACCTCAAGAGAGAGGGAGAGAGAATCCGTGGTCAAACTCGATCGCGACCCATGAAATTACACCGTGGAGGCCTAACTGCCGCGGCTCCACAGAGATATCGTACACTACACACACAAGCACAAACTCTGAAAAGGAAACTTACTGATTTCTATACTCAAATATATACATAAACATGAAAATATGTTTACATATATATAGAGTATAAGAAAAGTGAGTGATTAAGTAAAGACAAAACATAAAATGGCTGCCAAGCGAGGACGACGACAGACACGTCTGTACATCGTCCGAGCCAAAAGTGAAGTGAGACATTTCACCGGTGTGTGAGGGGGGAGGGGTAGCAAGCTACCCCTCCCCTACCCCTGCTAACTAGCGCGGGGGTAGTAAACCCTCGTTAAAATCTAATGGCTCGTCAATTTCAGCTACGCCGAAAGTAAACCTTATGTAAATAGCGTAGTTTGTATTTCGGTTACGGAACAAACTCAAATTAGAATAAAAAACCTTAAAAGTTTATCAAAATATCTACTCACTGTTGTGAAAAATACATTGCAATGACCAAAAGGTGGGGGAAGGTTTGTGGTTGCTTCACTCAGGGTCTACTCACCTGGGATGGGGCTTCTACATGGGCAACACCCAGAAGATAAAGTATGCAATGAACCTTTTTGTTTATTGAATGCCAAAAGCTCTAACTTTGTATATACAGTACTGTACTGTATAAGCAAAGTAACCTGGAGGTAGGATTCATTCAAATGGAGAACGTTTTGAAATATTTCATATTTCAAGAGACTACATAAAACTTAATTAATTTTCTATGGTTCTACAAATATTTACACCAGTCTATATGATACCAAAACCTCTGTAAATAGCGATTTCTTCTCTAGATCAATATTCACAAGAAGAATTTTCTAATCCATTCTTCATTTATTGCAAATTTTGAATCCTCATCATTTACAAATATCGATGACTTTATCATAAAACAAATAAAATATAAAGTCAAAACCTACTTACTTCTGATCAGTTCCGTAACCATCTTTACCATTGAGAGCTAAAGTAGCTCCAACCACATAACTCGGTATACTGTAGCCAGCAAAGAGGTACCACTTGGAGGCTATGTGGACATCAAAGACCTGGAAGATGGGTAGCACCTGACTGAACCATGCAAAAATTTCATTGATACGACAAAAAATCAAATTTTCATATCAGGATTTATCATTTCAACATTATATTTACCCTTTATTCATATGCTTTGTGATTTGCAAAAGAGCAGAATTAAAAGTATTCCTACATTTTAACTAGCCCATCTAGGTTTTTAAACGTCACCATGAGATGTGTGTAATTAGCATTTGTTTATAACCATTTTCAGTTTTTCTTTCGGAACCCACTAGATTGTGGGGAGGTGGAATGAAGTACTGTACAGTCGTGTACAGTATATGTAAATATTACCCAAGTGTTGAAACAATAAACTATAAACAACACTTACCTCATTTTAATGAATATTCCCAATATTCATATGATGAATACCAAATTTAATATGACCAAAGGATACTGGTAACCTATTATGGCTAGTTAAAATCCCTACTGCTGAACTAACTACATATTGTAGAAAAAAGATTGATGCATATACTGTACAGTATAAATCTTGGGTAATTATTGAAATGATAAATGTTACTGTATAAGAAATATAGCATATATTGTCTGGGTTCTCACTAAGGATGGAATCCACAACAGGCAAAGATAAATGACTGGGTATGACTTTGGTTTAGTATTCATTCTTTGCTCTAAATTGGCAGTGGGAAGAGCTAAAGGGAAGAGAGTCTTCACTGTTAATGCTGTAAACCCAATGGAACTAATAGGTTCATAAGTATGACAAGATAAGTATTTGATACCCATATCTAAGTTCAAAAAGATGTATTTAGATGTAGGTCCTTCACTTTTAAAGGACATGCCTGTATAATTTATATCTGAGCTGTCAGACAGGTGAAGTCAAATGTAACTCAGCACAGATGCTAACATAAACCTGTATCCATTAATGTCCAACACTGCGATATTCTTGGCATACCTCAATGAGCAGAAAACTTTATGACTTTGCATTTCTCCCTAGACTTACATCTGTTAAAGTAAAGCATTCACAGAGTCAGGTACATGACGTTTTGGTACTGGATAATTTAATTTAAAAGGCCTTTGAAACCCTTGCAGTCTAACAAAGCACAAAAGTTATACAAGACACGACTTCATATAATTTATCATTGAATAGCTAAATAGATTTCCTTTTCATTGACATATAATGGTATATATCTTTTAAAATGTTCATACACTTAAGTAATAAATGGAAAGGGTAAAACTGGTAATTACTGGAAATATATAGTGGACTTGATTTACGTCCAACGGCACTCATAGGGTTACAAGTGGAATTAATACATAATTTCATACAATCTCTATTACTCTAAAAATAATTTAAATGTTATACAATATCTCAAGCATCCATCTACCCTTGAAGCTTTGGCTGACCTAGACTGGTTATATCAAATCTTAATGAGCAGTCATCTGTCAGTAATACAATTTATATAGGCTAACGTCATTGCTCTCTTTGTATTCACAGATGTTTTATTAATCCTCTCAGGATTTTACTTTGTGTTACTTAAAAATATTCTCTTATGTTATGAATAAAATTGGATAGTACAACCTATATGGTAATTAGTATAACCATGTGCATTTCAATTTCTATTTTGCAATAACACAGGAACCATAAAACCCTAAATCAAATGCAAGTTTCCATTTCTTACCTTCCATACTGCCAAGTACAAATTGAAAGCTTCAATGGCACTCCAAGTAAAAGTGGCTAAGAAGAAGTAGTGAAGAGTTACAGCTACAGTAGTACAAATACGTGTACTCATATTATCGGTCTTTTCTAAACCAAGCAGGAGAACGGTCTGAGCTAACATAAGGCAAATGCAAAAATGAAGTCTAATCAAATATTTCTTGGAACCGACAGGATTCTTCTTTTTATCCCGATCCACTTTTAGGAGCCAGAAGCAGATTGCACCTATGCCAAGGCACACTACTGATGATGTAGACCCAATTTGTGTTGCTAATGTTAGAAACTTATACAGTGTCTGGAAGGGAAAAATGATAACAAAATGTTAGATCACAGCTGTAAAGCAATATATTCTTTAATAATTCATAACTAAAAATATCTCAGTGAAGTGCATCTGTACATTACGTGTAAAATACAAGTGGGAAAGAAGAATCCAGTACATAATGAAATACATAAAAGCAAAGTCATCTTATTTCCCATGTTAATTTCAGTATTGTACATACTACATGTAAAACTTTGATTACCACCCAATATATTGTCAGTTTTAACAATGACCAGGTACTATAGCAAAAAGCAAAATTTACTAAGACTATTTACTGTACTAGATGTCATGTATATTATAAGAATAAAAAATGTCAATTTGTTAATTAGCTTTATTTTTATTTCTAAGTAACTACTATATCAAATTCAATCATGCAAAATTATAGAATTATGTGACACATATTATGAATGTTAGCAAATTAATTTTTTAACAAGACTTTTGATGGCAATCTTAACTTGAATTCTAAATCCAGTTCATGAAATGCATAAGGATTGTAGAACTGCTTCTTGAATATCTGTTCCAATAAATCTTAACTATATATGAAGAGCTGGAGTAATGCAAAACTGATTCTATTAATTTGGATAAATGAAGTTTAATCATTCTTAAAAAATTTCTATCTCTAAAACTAACAAAGTCCATTTCTATCAACGATGAGTATTGTGAGCTTTTTTGGGCTCAGGCCATGTCGTGCTGATGGAGGGGTTCCTATAGGTAGCCTTCTAAGGGATATTTGCTACAGTGATACTCCCATAGAATTAAAACCAAAGGTCTCCAGGATTCCAACTCCTGGCACGAGTATCCAATAAAGGATATCGTATAATATCAGGGGACATATTTTTAGATATGACACATGGCAATCTTCACCCCGAATAGATTTGACATTTCGATGTAAGGGGAAGAGTGGCAAAAAGGAAGGGGTGCCGTTCTAGGTACCCGGTGGATCCCCTTCCCTACTACTAGTGTGACACCATTCCTATTCTTGTAGCCTGCTAGGAGTGTGTATGCTCTCCCTTGGCCCGGTGTTTTTTCAAGTTTTGGAATTTATCTCTTCATGCAGTCATTAGCATCTTCGTCATTTGGAAAGTTATGTATTCAATCTTTCTTTGGTGTAATTTTGGTCTCACTTTTCACGGTTAAATTCATTAATTTAAGTGTTTTGGTGACCATTGCCAATGCCGGAGGCAGCCATTTAATGACTGCTGTCGCTCCTCATATTATTGTATATTATTTAGATAGTCTGGTAATCCTTTTCCGGCTTTATGCTAATATGTTAGCTATTTAGGCAATTTATATAAGATGTGATATTGCATGCATGAATTTTAACTTTTTCATGAATTTTAACTTTTTAAGTTACTATTTGACTTTACTTTAATGTATTCATGACGGAGCCCCGGTGGTACTCGATCGCCTTTGCCGTGACTCGTACTGGAGCAGAATTACCTTTTTTTTGTATAATACGTTTGTAAAGTGTTTTCCACTGTTTAGCCTCCATCTTTATCGTTTCTTTTTTATTCTGATGAGTTTATGTATTCTCTCGAATCTATGGAGTGTTCCAGATAAGTTACGATAATTGTCCTCTCTCTGAGAGAAGAGGCTAACCCATTCCTTCCCTCCCTGAGTGGTGCCGCCGGCATAGACGGCAGTCGCTGTCTGTCCTCATTGCTGTCGAGTAGAACGATGTTCTTCCTGCCTTCGGCTTTGAGACAGACAGTGACATACTCAGGGTGCTCTTGTCTTGCCGACGGCAGCGTCGTCAGCACGAGAAGTCATACTTCCCAGTTCATTGTTTTCAGGAGGGCGACATGGCCTGCTGCTGCCTCTTACGACAATGAACTATAAGACCCTTGCCCCATCCCCCTCTCTTGTGTTGTGATGGCATGTCGTCACAAGATTCTTTCACTGGTATTCTGGCAATCACCCAGGCTTGCTGGTACGGTTGCGTTACTGGCAGGTGTTCTGCCAGCTGCAGTTAAATCCTTCGTCTCGCTTCTGCCTTCTCCCTGACTTTCCTTCTTTGATAGGAAGTTGATAAGAATGAGGGAGGGCTGAGACGTCTCCTGATGGCTGTTGGCATGAAACCTGATATACTTTGAAAGTCCTCAGCTCTCTCTTGAGTTGCCATTTGCATTCTTTAGCCGCCGGCTCTATTGCCGGTGGCAGGCTAGTATGCAGATGGGTGGGAGCCAGAATCTGCCAGGTTCTTCCCCCTTCCATTGGAACTTTCACTCTAGAAGGTAGATTGTAATTGGACATAGAGTCCTCTGATACTTCCCACTATTATGTCCATTCATAATAGTGGGAAATCCTCCTTCTTTAATCTTTCTCTCTTTCTTTTGGTTAGCACTATCAGATACTAACCTACTGCCAGCAGTCTACTGAATATAATTATACAGTAGTATATATGTTTTCTAACATATCCTGTGTTCCCTATCGCAGACGATTGTAGAGACCACAATCTTTTATTGAGGTTGAGTAATTCCTCAATACCCAGATGGTTTTCCTTGATCATCTTGGATTTACAATTCCCAATCTGTATTAATACAGTACTACAGGTGGATGATGTTGGTATAAATTACTTACTAGCACTAACTCTAGTTTCTAGAGTTTCTCTCCCTTGTAACCTTCCCTATAAGGGAAACTTAATATTAATATGGACAGAGGTCTCAGCAATATTCTGGGAAGAGAATTCACTAGGATATGTGTCTTTTCTTATTTCCCTTCAAGCTTACTATACTAAGCTACCATATACAATAGTCATTACTATTGTTATTATATAATGCATGCTTTATATATCACTGAGATACAGGACGTTATACTCATGGAAATTTTCTCCTACTTTACAGGTTGATCCTGGGGACAAATGTGGAGCGATGTTCTGCAACCACAAGGGGAGGGACTTCTGTGGCCACACGAATTGTAGGTCTCATGCTCCCTGCTGTGTCATCACAGGAGTCCTGGAGTATTGGGACCCGAAAGGTTGCACCATCTTCTTAACTCTGCTAATGAACGGCTTCGGCGAGACCCCTTTAGTTACCCTAGAGACTAGGAACACGGCGAGGGATACCCTTCACAAGTAGGTTTGGGATTCCAGAAGAACTACCCAGGAACATACATACCCGACTCCCTGAAGCGTATATTGTTCCCCAAGGCTCTTCCTATCGCGGTGGTGTCCCAGGAACAGCTTCAGTCTCCCTTCATCCAGCTGAAGGTTGACTCTGACACCAATAGGACCGTAGAGAACATGGACATCCAGCAAGAGAGGATGTCAGAAGTGTCCTCCACATGGAACAAGACCTGCTGCACAGCATCACTGAAGAGGACGAGGATCTTCCCCATATGGAGGAAGAGGAATCCCTCTCAATGGCGATAGAAGACCCCCAGTTTTCTTTGGCCGCATACCAGTCATTGCCATCGACGTCCTCTGCACTGACTCCACAAACTGTTGCTCAGGCCAATGCGAGTGATGAGATTCTAGTGTCTCTTAAACTCATGATGGAGTCGTTCCAACAGGAGCAGAAGGTCATGCAGTTGTTCAGATAGCAGCAAAGGACCATGCAGGAGAAGATTGACTGTCTCGGGACCGTCAAGGGCATGTCTAAGAAGCCTCTTAGAGTGTCTGATCTCCCTCAACGCTCCGAGATCAATCCCTGGAGGTATGCGGAGCACATGCCCATGATGGATGGGAAACTTCGTTTCTGAGAAGCTGGGAGCCAGACCTATTGAGGACCTTGAGTTCTGGCCTAACTTCTCTGCTTATCCCAAGTGCTATGTGAGACTGCGGGACGAGAGTGCAACCCGAGAATAAACGGTCCCTAAGGAAGTCATCGTGTTTGAACACGATAAGGCGCAGGCCATCCTTCTGAAGACCCTGAGAGGATCGGTATATACTAATACTAAAGTTTCAGCACTGAGCAAGAAGCACACTACCTTTCTTGCCCCTTCCTCGATCTCCTTTCCCTTTACAGAGAAAGTGTTCGACTCTGTCGTCAAGGCTGCCGACAAGGGAAAACCCAGCCCAACTTTGGAAGAATGCAAGCCATTCTCCCTCGCACTGCCTACTAGTGAAGGAAAGTGGAGGGTTGTCCACCTAACCAGGAGTCGAAGGAGAGACTTACTGCCTCTCTCTCTCATCAGAACTGCTTGGAACTAAGTGCGAGCAAGCATAATGCCCCAGAAATCTTCCTTTTCCTAGCCAAGTCTCACATGGGTACCCTTGTGAAGGACTTTTATGCTTTCCTCAGTGCGAGGAGAACTTGCAGAGAGTTTGTCCTGGCTGCAGCGACCATCCGGCACGAACCACGGAAGTTGATTACCTCAAACATCTGGGGTAAAGACCTCTTTCCACAAGATCTGGTCAAAGAGGTCATTGCGAGGGCAGCGTCAGAGAACAGGAACCTTCTCCAAAAATGGGGTATGTTCTTGAAGAGGAAATCCTCTACGAAGGGAAGTATCCAACCCAAGAACAAGAGGGCAAGGAGACCTCGAAGACCTGCCCAAGTTCCCGCTATGACCATGACCACAGTGCCTCAGACCACCTTCCAGATGGTCCCTCAGCAGCTGGTAACTCAGTCGCCCGTGTTCAACCCTACCTTTGAGAAGCAGTCGACTTCCTTTCATCCCAGCCAGAAAGGAAGAGGTTCCAGGAGAGGTCCTCCAAGAGGTAGTTTCTCTCGGGACCAAGGAGGACGTGGTCGCGGAGGTAAGTCTGCAGGACCCCCCCTAAGCAATGAGGGGTTTCAGGTAGGGGGCAGATTCCATCATTTTCGGGATCACTGGACCTTCGATCCTTGGGCCCAGAGCCTAATTACAAATGAACTCGGGTGGAAATGGAGCAGAACTCCGTCCCGTTTACCAGAATTCTTCCAACACTCCACCCCCTTGTTAGAAGAATATATCTCAGAACTCTTGACCAAGAAGGTGATAAGGAAAACGAAGTCCATCAAGTTCCAGAGAAGGCTGTTTTGTGTTCCCAAGAAAGACTCAGACAAATTCAGAGTCATTCTAGTCTTGTCTCCACTCAACAACTTCATCGAGAACAACAAGTTCCGGATGCTTACTTTGCAACACATAAGGACTCTTCTGGCAAAAGGGGCATTCACGGTCTCAATAGACCTGGCAGATGCTTACTGGCATCTCCCGATGAGTCGCCTCTTCTCCCCCTACCTAGGATTAAGACTACAGAAGAATTAGTTTGTCTTCAGGGCAATGCCCTTTGGACTGAACACAGCCCCAAGGATATTCACCAAGCTAGCAGACACAATCGTTCAACAGCTACGCACCGGTGTTCAAGTGGTAGCTTACTTAGATGATTGGTTGGTATGGGCAGCATCCAAGATTACTTGTCTGCAGGCAGGTCAAAAAGTGATCCAGTTTCTGGAACACTTAGGCTTCAAGATCACCCACAAGAAGTCTCGTCTCAGTCAAACTCAACAGTTCCAGTAGTTGGGAATCCAATGGAACTTAAAGTCACACCACCTCTCCATTCCATCATAGAAGAGGAGAGAGATAGCAGGGTCTGTCAGGAGACTAATCCGTTACAAGAGGATTTCAAGACGCCAACAGGAAAGAGTCTTGGGCTCTCTCTCTACAGTTCGCAGCAGTGACAGACCCAGTGCTAAAGGCACGTTTAAAAGATGCGTCAGGAGTCTGGAGGAAATACACATCGAACGCTTGAAGAGATCATCCAAGGTTGACTCCGGCCTTGTTGTGCAGACAATTAAAGCCGTGGTCCACAGCCAAGAGTCTAGTGCGGATAGTTCCCCTGCAACCACCACAACTATCGGTAGTGATCCATATGGATGTCTCCTTGGAAGGATGGGGAGGTCATTCTCACGACAAGAAGGTGCAAGGGACTTGGTTGCCCCAGTTCAGAAAGTTTCATATCAACATTTTGGAAGCTATGGCAGTGTTCCTGACGTTGAAGAGACTATCTCCACGCAGGTCAACCCACATCAGGTTGGTCCTGGAGAACAAGGTGATAGTAAAGTGTCTAGATTGACAAGGCTCGAGATCACCTCACATCAATCATGTGATGTTAGCCATCTTCTACCTGGCAAGGAAGAAGAGATGGCACTTATCAGCAGTTCACCTATAGGGGATCCGTAATGTGACGGCGGACGCTCCACCCAGGCGAAAGCCCATAGAGACAGAATGGTTCTTGGACGCAGACTCATTCTCCTTCACCTTGGGAAAAGTCCTAGAACTGCAGATCAACCTGTTAGCAACAAGCGACAACAAGAAACAATCTCGTTACATAACCCCTTACCTAGACCCTCAAGCAGAAGCGATGGATGCCATGTCCCTAGACTGGAACAGGTGGAATTACATTTACCTGTTTCCACAAACCAATCTCCTGCTAAAAGTCTTCGACAAGCTAAGATCCTTCAGAGGGACGGCAGCGGTAGTAGCCCCCAAGTGGCCCAAGAGCAAATGGTTTTCTCTAGTCCTAGAGTTGAATCTGAAGTTGTTCCCACTGCCGAATCCAGTGCTGTCCCAATTGGTCCAGAAGTCGACTGTCTATACTTCATCCTCGAGAACCAGCAACCTTCATCTCATGATTTTCTCGCCTTAGCGGCAAGCAAAATGTTTGGAATCTCAAGGGATAAAGTTGACGTCATCGAAGAGTACAAGTAATGTACTACTAGGAGACAGTACGAATCGTCATGGAAGAAATGGATGACCTTTTGTGAAAGAAAGGAAACCGACAGAAATATCGATAGATTTCTATCTTGCATTCTTCATACACCTCCACGAGCAAGGCCTGGCCTCTACTACAATTACTTCTTGTAAGTCAGCCCTGGCTAGACCACTTCTGTATGCTTTCGAAGTGGACCTCTCAGGTGAAATCTTTAATAAGATTCCAAAAGCATGTGCTAGAATCAAGCCTACAGCCCCACCAAAGCCTGTCACGTGGTCTTTGGACAAAGTCTTACACTATGCTTCAAACCTGGATAATGAGAACTGTACTCTAAAGGATTTGAACAGAAAGTTATCTTTCTGTTTGCAATAGCCTCAGGGGCTAGAGTTAGTGAAATAGTGGCCTTATCTGGAGACGAAGGCCATATCCAGTTCCTGGACTCAGGAGAACTGAATTTGTTTCCCGATCCTGCCTTCCTTGCTAAGAATGAGCTATCCACCAAGAGGTGGGGTCCTTGGAGAATCTGCCCATTGAAGGAAGATGCCTCTCTGTGTCCAGTAGAGTGTCTTAATGTCTATCTTCGAAGAACTTTAAACTTAAAGGGAGGACAGCTCTTCAGAGGTGAAACCTCAGGATTGAACCTGTCTTTAAAGCAACTGAGAGTGAAGCTCACATACTCTATTCGCAAGGCAGATCCTGACAGTACACACGTGGGTCACGATCCGAGGAAAGTTGCTTCTTCGCAGAACTTCTTTCAGCATATGGACTTTGAAGAGACTACACTAGTACACTAGGTGGAAGTCATCCAGGGTCTTCTACAAACATTACGCGAAGCAAGTACAAGAGATAAAACATTTTGTGGTGGCGGCTGATAGTGTGAATAAACCTGCCGTTTAGTGCTGCGATGAACAGTGCACTGTTTTGGGACTTTACAGTGCTTCATGTGTGTGGGTATACGTACCCACTTGTGCAGATCACAACTATGGTTGACGCACTGTTCTGAGTAGGTGCATATCTGATCGATACACCAGTGCCGAGTGAACGTTTGCGTTATGGTGTTTTATGCATTTCCGAACATCTGACTATGTCAGATATATTTGGTTTTCACATCTTCCATTAAGTGGCATTATTTTGATAATGTATTTTTGTATATTTTTTCTATATGAGAAAATATGTGTTTGATGTGTTGTATGCTGGATCAGATACATACTTTGTTATAACTACATTTTGATAATCTAGTTGCCTAATAAAATACTTAAACTGTATTTGTGTCTTATTACTGCTCACTCAGTTATAAGCTAATAAAGTACATTAGAGTTTTTACTAAACCTTTTAGGGTGTTTAGGTTCTTGAAGTCACAACATTACCTTCCTAAAGGAATAATCATGACCTTAGGTACTTAAGGTAAGTTAACAGGGTACATTTCAAACTCTACCCTTTTTGTTCCGATGGGAAATACAAACCTTGAATCCTTATTGTCGGCATCGACATTTCCTTGCTGGGGGGCAGGATGCACTAAGCCGGTTTCAGTTTAGGTATGCGTCAAAAATCATTAGATTTCCACATATAGGTCTAGTAGACCAGATAAGGAGAATATATTCAAGGAAAAAGGCACAAACACAAACCCACATCTAATAGTAATTTCAAGACATTTTTCTAGCATACTTCCATCAACACGACATGGCCTGAGGACCAAAAAATGGATTTTGATCAAAGTGAAAAATCTATTTTTGGGTGAGATGGCCATGTCCTCCTGATCAAACCCACCCTTTTGCTGATCCCTCCCAAAATTACTTTATCTGTGGCCATTTCCACTTAACGATAAGAATAGGAATGGTGTCACACTAGTAGTAGGGAAGGGGATCCACCGGGTACCTAGAACGGCACCCCTATTCGTGGTGAAGACTGCCATGTGTCATATCTAAAAATACGTCCCAAGATATTATACGATATCCTTTATTGGATACTCGTGCCAGGAGTTGGAATCCTGGAGACCTTTGGTTTTAATTCTATGGTAGTATCACTGTAGCAAATATCCCTTAGAAGGCTACCTATAGGAACCCTTCCATCAGGACGACATGGCCATCTCAGCCAAAAATAGATTTTTCACTTTGATCAAAATCCATTTTGACAGTATATTATGTTATTCAGAAAATGTCAAAATCATTACATGGTTCTGACTCCCCCAAAATATGCACTTATATACTTATGCTCAGCAGGCATCAAGCAAACCCTCTAAATTTTATCCACTTTATTATATAAAAAAAAATAACTTCAAACCTTTTTAATAGCCTTATGAAGGAAAATCTTCAGAAATATATTACTGTATTTTATGAGACATTTTAAAGACAAAATTAGTCTGTTCATAGCAATATCTTATCAACTGGCAGCGCTTCATCATCTATTACCGTATTTTTCTCCAGAACTCCACTGATATCCATGACAACTGCGAAATTGGTCAGGTGTTTGCATTTACAGATGGTATAAAATTCATTTTGTTCACTACGATTACATCCCTCTGGAGACCAAACTTGTGCCGTGGTATTCCACCACTTGCATGTAGCATTACTTAACTTGTAGGTGGATCCATTGTATATATGGGTAAAATTCAGCATCACAAAATTATCATGTTCTGGAAACAAGTGAAGAAAACAAAAGAAATTTCAAGTTACAATGCAGAAATTTCATCATAAAATAATTAACATATGGCATGCTTGATGGTTTTAAAAAACCCTAAGTTTTATCTTGAGCTTCAAAGATAAAGGCATACAATAAATACATTTCATACAAGACCTTGTCTATCTATTAA